>NC_051069.1:7894500-8238000 GCF_004664715.2 Peromyscus leucopus | reverse complement strand
TGGAGAGTGGCTGGACAGTTAACGAGTATGTGCTGCTCTTGCGGAGGACCCTAGCTGCATTCTCAACACCCGTAGTAAAGGCTCAAAACTGCTTGTAAGTCCAGCTCCATGGGATCCAATGCCCTCTTCCGGAACCTAAGGGCACCATGCATGCACAATACTTATTTCCCAACATATATACTTAATTTAAAATAAAATCTTTAAGTATATATAATATTTAGCTATATGTATTTAATATATATAATCTATAGCATACACATATGATATATATATATATATTTACACACACACACACACACACACACACACACACACACACACACACACACGTCTCCAGCAGGATGGCTTACCTGGCTAAGGCACTTGCTGCCAAGTCTGACAACATCAGTTCAGTTCCCTGGATACATATGGTATAAGATGAGGACCGGCCCCCGCAGATTGTCCTCTGACCTCTGCATGTGTGCACCCCCCCCACACACAAATAAATAACGAGTATATATACAAACAGAAGTTGGGGAGATGGCTCACTTGGCCAAATGTTTGCTCTGGAAGCATGGTGACCTGAGTCAGCACCAGAATCCATGTAAAAAAAAGCCAGATGTGGTGGCACGTGCTTTAAATTCAGAGCTTGGGAGGCAGATGTTGCACTTGCTGGCCACCCAGCCTAGTTTAGTCACCAAACTCCAGACTAAGCAGGGACCCTGTTTCATTAAACAAGGTGGTTGGCTAATGAAGAATGGCATGTGGGCTTAACCTCTGGTTCCCAGATACATATATGCGTACACATATGAACACGCATTATATATATGTAATTTCACAAACTTCCACCCTCCCAAAATGCTGTTGTACCAAGCATTTCTGGGGACAAGTTATATCCTGAGTTGATTTGCATGGGATTTTCTTTTCTATAACAATTTCCAATCGGCGTCCATGGGGGCAGGTGGGGTGGGTTCTGAACAGACTTTGGCGTCAGACCGGTTCAGACCCCAGCTACAGGACAGACGGTTTCAGTCCAGCCTCCAGCCTGTTACTGCTTGGCTTTTCTAAGTCTGTTCCTCATTAGAAAACCAGGATGGGTACCGTGACCTGTTCCAGGGTGCCTGCCAGTGTCTCCCTCCATCTGATTCCTTTCTGCATTTTGGTCCTGGCTAACCTAGATTTAAAGGGGCACCCCTGTGTTTGAAGGTTGAGAGAGCCTCCTGGCTTGGGGACTAATCAAGAAAGACACCCTCAACACTTCAGTGTCTTCCACCAAGCCCCGCCCAGGCAGAAATGGCTGAAAGAGAGGAACCCTGGACTGGGCCTGGCATGTAGTCAGTAGGTGCCTAAGTAATGCCAAGGGCTCACAGACCAGTTTAATGCTGAAGCTGTGGCCTGGGATCTCTGCTGCTTGCAGTAGAGGACCAGCTGTGACACAGGCTGGCTGATGGGAAGGGCACTGTTAACAGTGTGTCACGTGACCCACCAAGAGTCCCACAGCTGGCTCTTAGCTGCTCCCTGCCAGCCGCTCTGATTTCCCCCTAGCTCCTTCTGCCCAGCAGCCAGCGGGGACTCTGACATGTGAGTCAGAGCAGGTCTGTCTTCTGCTCCAAGCCTCTAGAGGCCACTTAGAAATGACATTTAAAGCTTCAAGCAGGTCCTGGAGTGCTTCCAAATAAAAATATCAATTTGTCTAGGAACAAAGCAATGGGCTTTGAGATTATGCAACCTGCAAGTGTTTGTATCAAAGTGGAATTCTGAGGCAGTAGATGTGTGCCCCTTTTCCTACTTCGGCTGGGGTTCAGGACACAGCTGCATTGTTTGGAACTCATGCATCTGACCTCGCTGTTCTTATATTTTATAAATTCATATTTGAAAATACTTGTTTCCATAATCAGAAAGGGCTAATGTACTAGCGCTTTTTCTTGTTGCCATGATGCTATTCTTGTGAAGAAACAGCTTGGGAAGAAGGGTTGATTCTGGCTGGAAGCTGGAGGGAACTGTCCGTCATGGCAGGGGAGGCCTGGAGCAGGAGAGCAAAGCACCTGGTCACCCGGCGTCCAGTCAGGCAGCAGAGAGGCAGGGGAAAGCTGGGGCTCCGCTCTTTCTCCTTCTTCTGCAGCCCCTAGAACGGTGCCTCCTGCATTTAGGGTGGGTCCTTCCCACCTCAACTGACCTAATCTAGAAACCTCTTCACAGACACGCCCTAAGTTTGTCTCCTGGTGAGATCCTGTCAAGTCACAGTCAATATTAACCATCACAGGTGATTTTAAAATATGTCTCTCACTCTCAGAAACAAAACCTCCTAGGCCACATCCTTCAATCTCATCTGCTCTGGGTCCTTCCTGGCGCCTCTGCCTGACCTGTTCTGCTCTCCCGAGGTTCCTTTTCCACCTCAGGGCCTTCACACTGGCCCTGCCTGCCATTCTTCCCTCAAAATATCGACCACAGCCCATGCTTCCATGCTGTTCATTTTCTATTCTTGGGTTACAAATCTGTAATGTAATGCCATAAGATAATATCAATTTATTATATCCTAGGGTGGGAGCTTGGGGACTGCTTACCTGGGCCCTCTGCTCCAGCTCCCACAAGGTTGTAATCAAGGTAGCTGTGGACCACAGTCTCAGGAGAGGACCAACTAGTGAAGACTCAATTGCAAGAACCCTCCAGTCATTGATAGGCCTGTCTCCGTGGCCTTGTCTTTGGCGTGCCCTGCAGGCTGTCAGCTGGGGCTCCTGTCAGTCTCTACAGTGTTTGTGACCCTGCCCGTACACCTTCTCAGGCCACAGAGCTTGTTCCCTAACGCCAGCCAAGGGCATGTCTTGTTAGAACAGGCTGGAGATGTGGAACCGCACGTATCATATGACCTGGGAGGGACACCCTGCCTGTGCCATACTTGCTTAGCTGTAAGCAAGTCCCAAGGCCACGGGAAGTCTGCAGGCTGTGAATGTGGGCTTTCCTAAGCTGTCACCTTTCCTGGGTCAAACCTGTCCAATATGCAGTCCACGGGCAGCGACGAATGTAGCCATGCACAAAATGGTAACCTTCCTTAAAACGTGAGATTGTGAGTGTGTGTGAGTGTGTGTGTGTGTGTGTGTGTGTGTGTGTGTGTGTGTGTGACTTATTCTATTTTTGTGACCTAACTGCACAGCTTTCAGGTGTGAACTGGTTGTATGACAACATTATGTCATAATGTCAGAGAGTTGGGTATGCCTGCCAGGGATCACTGGGAAGTTGCAGCCTGACACCTCAGCCCCCAGAGTTTTCTGTCCCTGTGCCCCATCCTGTTTTGTATGAAAGCATACACCTTCTTCTGTGACATAAAATGCACTCATTCATTACATTATTCTCTGTCTCCTGCTACTAGAAGGGATGCTCCAGTAAGACGAGGATTCCTGCCTCCCTGGTTCTCTCAGGAGTCCCTGGAGTCTCCTGCTATGACTGAAAGATGGTTTGAATGTGTGTGAGTTCCTTAGTTGTTGTGACCAATGACCTCTGTCTTAGGTTTCCTATTGCTGTGAGGAGACACCATGACCACAGCAACTCTTTTTTTTTTTTTCCTTTTATTTTATTTTATAATACCATTCAGTCTACATATCAGCCACGGGTTCCCTGTTCTCCCCCCTCCCACCCCCTCCCTAACCCCCAGCCCACCCCCATTCCCACCTCTTCCAGGGCAAAGTCTCCCCCGAGGACTGAGATCAACCTGGTAGACTCAGTCCAGGCAGGTCCAGTCCCTTCCTCCCAGACTGAGCCAAGTGTCCCTGCATAAGCTCCAGGTTTCAAACAGCCAACTCATGCAATGAGCACAGGCCTCGGTCCCACTGCCTAGTTGCCTCCCAAACAGATCAAGCCAATCAACTGTCTCACCCATTCAGAGGGCCTGATCCAGCTGGGGGCCCCTCAGCCTTTGGTTCATAGTTCATGTGTTTCCATTCGTTTGGCTTTTTTTTTTTTATAATTGAGTAAAACCAAAGTTTATTATAAGCCACAGTTGTCCTAGGGACCTCCATGATATATATATATAGCCTCCATGGTTCCATGGGTTATGGTCTGATTGTTCTTTATTTTATATCTAGAATCCATTTATGAGTGAGTACATACCATGACTGTCTTTCTGGGTTGGGGTTACCTCACTCAGGATGATTTTTTTCTAGTTCCATCCATTTGCCTGCAAATTTCATGCTTTCATTGTTTTTCTCTGCTGAGTAGTACTCCATTGTGTATATGTACCACATTTTTTCCATCCATTCTTCCGTTGATGGGCATCTAGGTTGTTTCCAGGTTCTGGCTATTACAAATAGGACCACGGCAACTCATACAAAGAAAACATTTAATTACAGTGGCTTACAGTTCAGAAGCTCAGTCCATTATCATCATGATGGGGAGCTTGGCGGTGTACAAGCAGCAGGAAGCCAACTGATTGTCACACTGAGGGAAGCTTGAAAAAGAGAGACCTCAGGGCCCGCCCCCACAGTGACGCACTTCCTCCAACAAGGCCACACCTCCTGATAGTGCCACTCCCTTTGGGGGCCGTTTTCTTTCAAACCACCACAGACCTGAATAGAAGTGACGTAGGGGGGTGGCTGTTTGGGCTCACAGTTTAAAGGGATACAGTCCATCGTGGTGGCAGAGGCATGGTGCAGGCAACTGTGCTTCTGTTCACACCTCAGCCGACCAGGAGCAGAAAGAGACCAGGAAGTGGTGCTGGCCCATGAAGCCTCTAGATGACCCACTTCCTCCAACGCAACCCCACTTCCCAAAGTTTATACAATCCCAGCACCATGCCTTGGAGACCAGGTGTTCAAACACCTAAACCCATGGGTGACATTTTACATCTCGACGACGGCACCAGGATGTGACTGCCTTTTCCTGACGCCGTGCGGCATCCTCTCTTCTGCCGCTTTCTTGGGTAGCATTTGTCCTGTGTCTCTGTCCTTCACCTTTCTGGCTTCTGGGCCCCCTGTGTCCCCCACCCCTCTGACTCTTTGGCCTCACCCCTTCTCTGCGTCTCTTGTCCTATTTCCTTGCCTCAACTTCCCTGTCTCCACCTCTGTGTCCCCAGCCCCCATCCTCCTGGTCTCTCGTCTCTGTCCCCTTCCGCCAGCTCTTTGCCATCTCTTCCTGCTGCTGGTCCCTGATCCTTCTGTCCATCTCTCCACCCCCTGCCTCCAGGCCAGGCTCCCAGATTCCCGCCTTCCTCACTTGTCTCTCCCCACCCAGCTCTGCCTCCTTCCTTCCCTGTCACCCAGCTTCCCTGAGAACCCTGGGCAGGGAGGCATCGCTGCCCTCTGAACAAGAAGGCAGATTCGCCTCCTTTCCGGCTTGTTGGTTTTACTGTAATTAGATAAATAAATCAGCATATTAGCCCCTTGCCTGGAAGCTCAGCTTCCTCTGGAAGGAAGAGCTTCAAGGCAGAGACGAGGGCAGGGGGAGTCTCTGAGGGTCTGGGACCTGCTGGTCCTCTCCTGGGCCTGGTGGGTGGGTGAGACTGACTGTGGCCCTTCCCCCCCTCCAGGCTGCACCTCGGAACAAGTGGTTTGTTGGGGACAGTCTGGGGTGGGCGGGACAGAGGCGGGACAGAGGCAAGGGGTGTTCTGCTGAGTCAGCAGCAGGCTCGTCACGAGGGCCAGGTGTGATTCATTAAGCCAAGCTCCCCACTTCTTCTGATGTCCCCAGCAAGACTTTAGGGCAAATATGGCGGCCGGCCGTTAACCCCCCCCCCACTCCCCCACCCCACCCCTACCCCCGTGTCCCCTCTGCCTAGGCGCATTAAAACCCAATTATCAAAATAAGGAGTGCTTAGCAGAGCAGACCTTCCTCCACAGGAATGCTGGGCCTGGAGAAGGGACGAAGGACCTAATGAGGCTGGCAGCACGGAGCCCAAGAAAGCAGAGCCTGAGGGCAGCACAGCCTGGCTTAGAGCTGAGTGAGAAGGCTGTCTTTTGAGGGGTGTGGGGGGCAGAACAAGCCTGGGTTCATCATGCGTACACTACCACGCCACGCCCTCCCATTGACCTTCCATACAACTCGAGGGCCCTGAATGGTTCTCACGGAGCCAGGGAAGCAACAGGAAGTAGCCAGGGGTGACAGATGCCATATTTATCAACCACTGGTCTAGGAGGAGGGGAGTAACACACTCATTCCAAACTCTCGGCTAAGGCAGGTGTTGGCCCTGTGGCTGATGGATGGCCTGGAGTCCTGGAGGGAGGTCCTGGTGAAAGGACTGAGGTAGCAGGATGGTACCTGACATAGGGACATGACTCTGAGGGACTCGGGAATGTGCCTCAGACTGTAATATCTGCAACAGGCTTACTCATGACCGCTCCCAGCACCCCGGTAGCTGGAGGGGGCTTCACCAGAATGAAGGTGCACTGGAGTAGGACCACCCACAGTGAGCGTGGAGTGACCCCCATCCCTTCCTTCTTTCCAGAGAGGGTGCATATGGGCACCCAGAAGTGCTTAGATCTCTTCCCTGGGGCCTCTTGACCCAGAGGGAGGTCTCAGAAGGACTTACCTAATGGCATGCCATAGCTTAGGCTTGTTATCCACAGCCACTGCCTCAGTGCCCTGGGGAGCTCAGGAGTCCCGCCCATATCCCTGGCCCCTTCGGAGGGATGCTCCCCACCCCGAACCCCCAAGCCCCAGCTCCTGAAACTGCTTTGTCAGCTCCCCGCTTGTCTTAGTCTAAGTAGGGCTTTCAGATTTATTAGTTCTGGGCAGAAGGAAAACAGCTTCTCAGAGAAGTGTGTTTAGTGCCACATTTCAAACCTGCAGCCTTGATTGAAGCGCTAGTTAAAACATTTTAAGGCTCTTAGGTAAAGTTGCATTTGCCTTCCGCAGAGCCTAGATTCTGATATCATCCATTTATGACTGGGCCCCTGCAATGGTGGAGAGAAGTAATGTCTTATTGAAGGCCTGCTCATCTTGCGGGAATGTGCTCCCTGCTTCCATTTGGAAGGTTATAGCATCGAAGCCACCAAGAAGGAAGAAATGTGGTCAAATGAACATGCGTTTTAATTAAGCCTCAGTGTGCACCAGATTGGGAAGATACACATATTAAAGATTCTTCCACTTTGCAGGAAGCCGGGAAATTTGTTCCCTGTGCCACTTTTATATTCCTTTTGTGTGGCAATTAATATTTAACTCTTGGGAAATAAAGCTGTCACCTGATATGCTGTTTATGGCCTGGAATTAAAATAACTTCCTGATAAGCTGTTATAATATAGTGTTGGGAAGACCCCATTAGAAGGGGTTCATTTGGTTATTAATTCTACCCAAGAACCTGGCCCTGCGCAAGTATATTTAAAAACTTGTAAATTAGCATATATTAATTATGCATAATGGGTTTCATTATGACGTTTTCATATAAGCTGATGACATGATATGGTTAAAGGGAAGGCTTTTATTGTAGGTATTAGAGAGAACAGCCAGAGGCATTTGCAAGAGTCCAGGGCAGAGAGAAAAAGAAGTAGACTGAGTATGGTCAGCAGACTGGACCTGGCCAGAGAGAAGCAGGAGCAGAGAGAGAGAGAGAGGAATGTAGGGAGAGGGAGAGCAGGAAACAGAAAGAGACAGAGAGGAAGAGAGTAGGAGAGCAGAGAGGCTGACGAACAGAGAGAACACATTGAAAATAGCAGGATTACAAGGAGAATGGGTAGCTGCGGGGAGGGAAGCCCTGAGCTGGAGGGAGTTTGGGGTGAGAAGGGCCAGGACCGGGATGCTAGCATGGTCTTTGAAATGTGTACCAGGTACTTGTGACACTGAGGGAGCCCGGGAGCCAGCATTTGCTTTGATATGCTGATAGACACCACAGGTAGCTCTTTATCCCTTCTGCCTTTTGGAATTTGGGGAAATGGAGTTTCCTTTGGACCTGATAGTTTGCATGCATGTATATAATGTATTTTGATCATGTTCACCCCGTTATCCTCTCTTGTCCCCCTCCCACTCCTACAGATCCTCTTCCCAGCTGGTTCCCCCTTCTACGTGTGTTTGTGTGTGCATGTGAGTCAGTGAGTTAATTAGGGTTGCTTACAGGAGAATGAGTAAGAGGTTCACTAGGCTGGGCACCTTACCGGTGCCTACATCACGGATAAAGTGTCTGTCTTTCTCCCAGCAAGCATTAACGGCATAGGGGGTCTTCAGGGATGGGTGGGGCCTCATGAGCCCCTCCCCTCCATGATGGAATGTTGATGGACCCCATCTCGCTGCACAAACCTCTTCGTCCTACTCTATCTTGTTTTCATGATGGTGTGTCAATGAGCCCAAAGGTCATTGTCTGTCTTCACTAAGAGAATGCCAGGGTATTTGAAGGCAAGGAGAGGCTTTTCTGTCCCTACCATAAGGAGCCTCCAATACCAGAGTTCCTCTGCCATTGTGGCCTTCACCTACACCACCTCCAGCCAGACTGTGTCCTTGATGGAGAAGAAAGGGTAGTGAGCACATTGGCAGTCACCTACCTGTACCTGTGAGATTTCACTAGGCCTCGTTCAAGTTTACAGGTGATTAAAAGCTGTCCTCTGGTACTCTGCCTACCAATGAATTCTCAAATAACTTGCAAAACAGAGACAAATTAACCTGTTATGCTGTCAAAATCAATTACTGCAAGCGACAGCTTAACTTCCCCAGCCTTTTTCTCAGGGTCTCAGAGCCAGCCAGGCTGTCCTCTGTCCCAGGAGAGCTGGTCAAGGGGACTTGCTGGCTCCAGCCACCTACCAGCCTCACTCTCTCCTCCCTTAGCTTTGCCAAAGCCTCTGCCTTGGATATGGGGACAGGGACTCTCAGGAGCAGGAGCCGGAGAACCGAGGGATGAGTCACCCCTGAAGTGATGGGAAGGTTGGGGAAGATGGATCCTTGCGATAGCTTTAAGTAAGATGAACATCTGGATCCCTAGAACCTTTATTTTGCAGCATTGACTACAAGGGGCAATTTATAAATGTTCCCTTAATATTCCTGAAACAGATTGGCCTGTAATTTATAGACTGCAACACGGAAGACTGAATTAATTTCCAGCGAGGAAAGTCTGCATGCGGCTTGCGGGAATGCTGTTTCTGGCATCTCAGCGCAGTCAGAAATGACAGAGCCCAGAGAGAACATGGAAAGGAAGATTTCACACCCTCCATGTTACGAATAAGGAAACTGAGGCCCAAAGTCACGTGGTCAGCTCCCAATTGAGCCTGGCCTAGGGCTAGCCTCCTGCATCCCTTGCTCCTCTCTGTTGGCAGTTGCCTTGGGCCTGTCTGTGTTACTACAACCTCGTGCTCCCTGAGGCAGGGGGCGCCTTTCTTCTTAGGAGAATGAGGAGAACTCTTAGTCTGACCCAGGAGTTGGAAGCTTAAGGCTTAAGGTGCAGGGTTGGGCACGGTTCTTTGTTGCATGACTGCCCTTCTGGGAGTGTTTGGTTCATGTGGGCAGGGACTAACATATACTGAGTACCTTGTGTGTAAGGCACAGGACAGGGCTTTGTGTTTACATTACCTTTTTATAATAGGTATAGTGTGCATTTTTATGCATTTGTGTGTGTTGATGAGTATGCATGTGGGGGCATGCATGCAGGTATGCGTTTGGGGGCCAGCAGATAACCTTGAGTGTCATCCTCAAGAATATTGTCCATTTCCACTGCCTAGAGCTCATCAATTTGGCTCAACTGGCTGACCAGCAAGTCCCAGGGATCCTCCTGTCTCCACCTCCTCAACTCTAGGATCATAAATGCATCCCACTATACCTGGTATTGTTCTGGGGATCAAACTCAGGTCCTTGTGCAAGGCTTACTTTTACCAAGTAAGCTGTCTTTCAGCCCCAGCATAGCATGTATTTTGATGTTCCATCTTACAGATGGGAAAAATGAGGCTCTGAAGGTTCGACCTTGTTTCTTTTAGCCACCCTGTTACTCTGCCTGATCCTCTGAAGCTCTTCCCCATCTCACCAATCCAGTGCAGCAAGCAATAAGAGGGATCAGAGGTTTCCAGGGCCAGGGGTATTAGATGGGCATTAATAGGCCCGTGGATTTAATAGGATCACATACCACAAGCCCTCTGGAGAGACCCCGCTAAAATAATCCCTCCCTGGAGAAGGAGGAGCTGGGTTGTATCATTCTGTCAGAGCTGTCACCCTTTGATCCCCAAAGTTCTTGGCCAGTCACACAGCCCAGGATCCACCGACACTCATCCCCCCACCCCTGGGATTCCGAGCAACCCCAGGAGAGCGATGGAAATTTCCTACAGAACATTCCAGAGGAAATAAAGGCTGGTGTGTATCCTGGAAAGGCCACATCAGGTCTCACCATTGCGATTTAATAACTAGTCATCAAATAACAAAGTGGTCGCTACCATTTACTCGGTCCTTGAATCACCGCACTGGCTGCAGGGGCCGGATCATGACTGCAAAAACTTGGAGACTTGAATGTTACCGAACATTGTAAGTAGTTCCAGGTTCATTTTCTGAATGTTCCCCACTTTGCAACAAGAAAGGGACTCACAGAGCATCAGGGCCAGAGGAGGCTGCCTGGCTCCCACACACTCACACACCAGTGCAAATACACACTTCCAAATGAGGCACCTCCAGCCATTATGTTGTGGCTCACGTCTGAGTATCTCCTTGTACATGACATTTACGAAGAAAAACACTTGCAAATTAAATGTTTGATTAACATTACATCTTTTGCAGCTTAAAATGAGTGAGCATAATTGAAAGCTGCATTAGCTGAAGAATATGAACTTTAAACGAGCTTTATCCTGGGCCTATGAATTTCCATCGTTTTATTGAATCTTTAGTGCCAGTGGCCCGGGGTATTTATACATCATATTCGTGAAATACTCTGAAGATTCAGCAGTCTGTAGGCATACTGAGGGGAAACTGGTACCATTTGACTGTAAACTGTGTGTGAGGGCACTGGGCAATTCCTTTTGGAATTTTGAGGTTATTTTATCAAGTCTGAGTGAAATTTACTCTTCCTTGTCTGGTCAGAGCCTGGAGGATTGTGACCCAGCTACCCAGATTTTAAGTCCGTGTCTACCACTTTTCTGGGTCCTGTGTCTACACTGGAAATATCCCCTCTTTCCTTGCTTGTTTCTAGAAAATACTTGCTTTTATAAAATCAAGAGCTATTTATTCTGGCTAGGGGTGTAGTACAGGGTGTTTGCCTCACGTGCAGGAAGCCCTGGGTTCCAGCCCCAGCACTGGATAAACTGGGCATGGTGGTGCACACTTGTGATCTTAGCACTCAAGAGAGGGAGACGTAAAGGTCACAAGTTCAAGGTCAGAAGGTCAGCCACATAGCAAACTCAAGGCCAGCCAGGGCTCCGTGATACCCTATCTCAAAAATCTAAAAATGACCACCAGACTCCAACCACCACCCTTTTCCCTTTCTTATTCCTTTCTCTGAGACTCTCTCTGTGTCTCCCTTTCTTTTTTTCACCTGCCACCCATCACCCAGGAGTCCTGGATGTACCCCAGGTTTGAGGGCTGTCATAGATCTCCAGAAGTGGTTGCTCCTTAGGGTCCTGCCCCTCCATGACACAGGAGATGAGAGACAGACAGAGGAGACAGACTGGATGACCTTCTGTGTGCTTTTTTACACTGAGGCCACTGAGAGTTCATTTGGAGCATGAGTATTAAGTTGTCCTTCCTCATTTTCCAGATCATCCACTATGCCTGAGACAGTGGGGGGACTCTTCCTCCAGGTGGGGCTGCATGATTTTTATGGAATAAATTGGACTTCGCTCTAAGAAGAGGCTGGGGTGAGGAGGGTGTTTTCTGCATATGCTAACACAGGAGTCCAGAAAAGGCTCCCTATTGTTGGTAGTTTCTGCTCTTTTGGGGGGCCCACCACCCAGCTCCCAAATAAATCACACACAGAGGATTATTCTTAATTATGAATGCCTGGCCCTAGCTTGGCTTATTTCTAGCTAGCTTTTCTTAACTTGAATTATCTCTTGCCTCTGGGCTTTTCCTTTTCTATTCCTGTATACCTTTCTTTGTTTCTTTCTCCATGGCTGGCTGTGTAGCTAGGTGGCTGGCCCCTGATGTCCTCCTCCTTCTCTGGCTCCTTGATCTCCTTCTCCAAGATTTCTCCTTCTATTTATTCTCTCTGCCTGCCAGCCCCGCCTATCCTTTCTCCTGCCTCTCTATTGGCCGTTCAGTTCTTTATTAAACCATCAGGTGTTTCAGACAGGCAAAGTATCACAGCTTCACAGAGTTAAACAAATGCAACACAAATGAAAGTACCACACCTTAAACTAATATTCTACAACAGCTCCCACCCTGTTGAAAGTGTTGGAAAGCCTGTAGGGAGGAGTGCTGGTGTGGAGCAGGTAAGGATGGGAGCCAAACCAAGGGTACCTACGAGGAGGATCAGCCTTAGGAGACTGTCACAGGAGCTGCAGAGAACTGTAAACCAAGAAGAACTTGACCAGCTATGGGGTTTGAGTCCCATGGGAGATGAGTGCTGGCCTGGCGGGGCTAATGTTGGTGCAGGGGGACGGGCTAGGTGCTACTGCGTCAGCCAGCTCTCAAGTAAGCCGGGGGAGACAGGACACAGCCAAGCCCGCCGGGACAGCTGCTGGGGAGATTTGGGATAGTGGCTATGGCCAAGAGGGAGACTAACATGTGAAAGTCCAAGGCCTCTGGAAGACCCAAGGGGCTGGAGAGGGTGCCTGGGAATGGAGTGGGGGCATGATGGGGTTCAAGGATATCCAGAGTAGGGATCTCAGGCCCTGAGTAGCAACCACAACGTCTCCAACGCTAAGATGGCCAATGACTAGCAACAGTGCAAGGGAGGTTGCTGACTGGAGGAATGAACAAGTGCTAACCATTCTTCCATGTCTACCATACTTCACCGTTGACCGCAACCACTTAATCCTGCCAGTGTTCTTGCCGAGACTAGCACTGTAAGAAATCTAAGGCAGGTTGATTTGAGAGATGTCGCATCTAGTGCCCCTTCTCCCCGTACCATGATTTAATAAGCAAGAGCATTGGTGCACCGTTGAGCACCTTGGTCTGGCTCCATGCTAAGCACTGGGAGAAGCAAAAGCCATGTGAAATCCTTGCCTCACAGGCTAGATAAGAAGACAAGGTTAGCCCAGTGGTTACAGGGAAGCATTAGGTTATCAGTCACTCACCCGCTGGGTGGTTTGAATGAGATGTTTGCCGTAGTCCAGGCATTGGAATGCTTGGCCCCCAGTTAGTGGAGCTGTTTGAGGAGGCCTGATTGGAGGAGGTGTGTAGATGGAGGCGGGCTTTGAGCGTGGAAAAACTCCTGTTTCTAGCTCGCTCTCTGCTTTGTGCGCGCAGTTGGGATGGGGGCCCTGTTTCTGCTCCAGCCACTGTGCCTGCTGCCTCCACTCCGCCATCATCGACTCTGACCCTCTGGAGCCACACGCCCAAGTCAGCTCCTGCTTCTATAACAGCAGTTCTCAACCTGTGGGTCACAGCCCTCATAGGGGTCACATATCAGATATTCAGATTACAATTCATAACAGTAGCAAAATTACAGTTATGAAGTAGCAATGAAATAATTTTATGGTTGGGGGGTCACCACGGCATGAGGAACTGTATTAAAGGGTCACAGCATTAGAAAGGTTAAGAATAAATGTTTTATAAATTGCCTGGATCATGGTGTTTTATCACAGCAATAGAAAAGTAACTAATACACCCCCCCACACACACACACACAACTCAACAACCCACTCAATGCATCTACCAAATTACTCATCCAACCCACCCATCTCCTTACCCACACACCCATCTACACATCCCATCCATCCATCCATCCATCCATCCATGCATCCATGCACCTGTCTACCTGTCCATTCATCATCCATCCACTGAGCATGTTCTGCACTAGTTAGAAATCAGGTCATGCAGATCCTAAGTTGCTCTCCCAACCCCTGAGCAGTAAACATTCCCGACACCAGGCCCCATCCCAGAGATGCTTCTTGATTGGGTCAGGAGTGGAGCTAAGCTTTGGTGATTTTTTTCTGTAAACTTCCTAGAGGATTCTCCTGTGTAACCAGAGTTGAGAAGGCTCAGAGGTGGCTTATGGTTTGAAGAAGGGAAGCCTGCTGAGAGCTGGGATGATGAGTGAACTTCAGAGCAGAGAGTTCTGGAAACCCCTAGCAGGCGTGACAGAGTCAGGGTTTGGAACCTCGTCCTCTTCACCCACAAACTCCTTTCTGCTGTCATAGTGTCAGAACGAGGCAGGATTTAAGCAGGGATTAGATAATGGGGCAGGCCTGGGGCAGATAAGAGGGAGAAAAGGCGTTTTGAGTACAGTCAGGTTCGGAGCTCAGGAACGAGGCTGGTGTGTTTGAAGCTGAGAGCCTTGGTGCACTTTTGGTGCACAGATCAATCAGACATGTTTGCAAACATTCAGGCATCCGTTCTGCAGGGCACCTCGGCTCTGGCCCCTCACCTGTCATTGGGTGCAGTTACAAGGACCAAAGGGCTGCCCTGGGCCGCCTCGTGATCATAATTTGCCATTGATCTCATGGTTCTCCCAAAGCCTCCTGCACAGCCCCACCTGGAGAGCAATGAGGAGTGATGAGCTGTCGCAGGGAGGAAGTTTAAACAATTACTTTGCTCTGATTAAGAAGGGTAATGTCTCTCTTGGAGGAGCAGCTCTTAATGCGAAAGTGGGGGTGATGGATGCTGGCCCCCGCCCACATAAATCTCACCTGTGCGTCTTTGTCGCCTCCTCACGATGCGTGTATGAGATAAATTCTCCAAATCTATTTCTGTGCCGATGCCAGCAGCCTGCTGATGGAGTAAATAAGAGTTATGGCTGCCATAATGGCATCACTTATGAGGAACTGGAAAAAAAAAAAGCAAACATGTCCACACAGCCTTATAAATCTATTATAAATGTGTGAAGTTCACTAGACAGCTCAACTCGTACTCCCCGGAGTTCGAGTGAGTGAAGAGTGAGTGGGCAGGTGCCCAAGAGGGCCTCCGAGGGCCTGAAATGCCCTGGGATGGCCTCTTGGTTGCCTCTTCCCTCCCCTGAGTCTTAAGTTCTGGTCGGCTGTGAAAGCTCAAGCGACAAGCGGTCAGGGAGCCTGCCTCAAACTCCGTCTCTGCTCGCCCACTGCCTCCACATCTGCATAGCCCGGCTCCCTCTGCACACCTCCTCTCAGCTTTTCAGTGGTGCTGAAACCAAATCTCTTTGTTGTAAGGGGGATAGTCTTGAGCCTGCGTCTAGAACGGCAGATTTCAGAGTCAACTCCCATAAATCTGAGGTCTTTGCTGGTTTCCCACTTCCCATCCCAGCCTCTGTTATCTACCTACCTACCTGCCTATCTGTCTGTCTATGTATGTATGTATGTATGTATGTATGTATGTATGTATGTATGTATCTATTTATCTATCTATCTATCTGTCTGTCTGTCTATCTGTCTATCTATCATCTAGGGTCTCACTATGTAGACGAGGCTGGCCTCAAATCACCAAGATCTATGTCTGTCTCCTGCAAGCTGGGATTAAAGATGTGTGTCACCATGGCCAGTCCGATTTATTGATTCTGTGTGTGTATGTGGCACGTATGTATGCAGGCATGTATGCCATGGCACATTTGTGGAGGTTATAGAACACTTGCCCAAGTTCAGTTCTCTCCTCCCCTGATGTCAGTCCTGGGAATTAAGCTCAAATCATCAGGTTTGGTCGAAAGTCCCTTGCCTGCTGAGCCGTATTGACAGCTCATAACTCTCTTTAGATGGAAGGGGCTCATCTGGCTGGAACAGAAATCTCAGGGTTCTTCAAGGACCCAGCCCTCTCCTTGCCCTTCTCAGCTCCTGGTTGGTCTTCTCTGCACTCACTCTTTGTGTGGACTTGTCAGCCGCAACTGGAACTACGATTTAATAATTCAGCAGGTTGCCATATTCCCAGCCGAGAATGCAGGTGGCAGTCTTTTGTTGGGGTGAAAGTACTGTGTGGCTCAAAAGTTGGGATTGTTGTTTTGTGGGGCTTTTATCTGGAGTCCTGAACCCAGAACTGGAGCCAGAGGCTCCATGGTTCTCATGGCAAGCTCTCCTAGCAAATGTAGCATGGGAAGCTAATTACCCTTCCACTCGGGCATCTTCTAGAACTTGTGTTGACGTGCCCCCCCCACCTCCGCCTCCTGAGTGTTGTGATTACAGTATGTACCACCACACCCAGCTGCATGCTCTTTCTGCCTGCAATGGAGCTGAGTCTAGACAGGAATAGTATGAAGGAACGATCTAGCTGCCTCTGGAAACCATGTGGGCAATAATGCCCAGGTACTGACACTCACTTTTCCAGAAAGTTCACAAACCTGTTCTGGTGTAGTCAATTTCCCCTTTCTGAAGGGTGAAATGAGTTCAGTTGGAGAATTAATCCACAGCCCAGGTCCCTATTTAAAAAAAAAAAAACCTCCCTCATGGGGTACTCAACATGCAGATGCTAAATGTCAATAGTTCCCCCAGCGATGGAGGCAGAAGGCGGAAAGGTTGGCCCTTTCAAGAAGCTAATTGCCATCTGTAAATTAGAACTAGAACTGAACCAGCTTTCCTCTCCCCCACCTCTCTCCTCATCCTGACCCTCTGCCTGGCTCTGGTGCCCCAGAGCTGGAATCAGTGATAGGGGCTTCTCTGCAATGAGAAGATAATGGGAAATCATTGCCTGCTCTCCCCCGACCTGCAGTGGTTTGCAGCCATTCAGGAACCTTGGCTAACCTGGAAATGGACGCCTGTGAATTCCAAAGGCGGCAGGTTCAGTGCTCATTCTGAGGTTGTGCACGGGATGGGGGTGGGGGTGGGGCGTCGAGGTTACCGTTTGGGTATCTGCTTCCCGTGTTTGAGGGGAAGATTGTTGAGCTTTCCCTGCAGTGTCCTCTAGGATGAGAGAAGCCAAGGCCTGAGATCATGTGCCATAGATCACTTAACCCCATCTCTCCCAGCTGTGACATGGATATGCTAAGTGGGTGCCCCCCCCAACAAAGCCATTTTGAGGCCTGCAAAGACCTTAACAGTGTGGATGGCCCAGAACACTGCCCAGGAGGTCAACAAGGGATGGTAATTATGATCTGTATGTATGTGTTCATGTGTGTAGGTGTCTGTGAGTGTACATGTGTGTACGGTGGTCAGAGAATAACCTCTGGGGTCACCCCTCAGGCACACTCCACCTTTTATTTGAGAAAGGGTCTCTCACTGACCTGGCACTTTACCAAGCAGGCTAGACTAGCTGGCCAGCAGGCTTCAGGGATCCTCCTGCCATCTTGCCATCATTGAGACTGCAGGCTTGCACCACCATACCTGGCCTTTTAAAATTTGCATTGCTAGGACTTGAACCCGGGTCCTTGTGCATGCTAGGCAAGTGCTCTACCACTGACCTACTCAGCCCCTATACATGACTTTTTTTTTCCCCCTATGTGAGCTCTGGGGCTTGAACTCATTTGTAAAGCTTATTCAACTGAGTCATGTTCCCAGTCCAGCAGCTGGGATTTTATCTGCTGATGGTGAGGCCTAGAGCTCATGATATTCCTAATGAGCTTTGCTTGTCCATCCTGGATCCCCAGGGGCCAAGCCTTCTTCTCCCTGCTCACCACCTGCTGGGTACCCAGCACAAACCCGTCCCTGGGTATCAGCAGACCACAGTGTTGGTCTGTATTTCCTTTGATCATCCTAGTGAACTGAGCCAGGCCTGTGAACACAAGACTGCCAGATCCAGCGGCGCCTTTAGGCTGTAGAGAGAAGCTACTTCTTCCATGCAGGTCTCTGAACCACCTCAAAGACAGGCACCTTTCAGTCTCCCTTGGGGACATCACACAGTAATTCATGATTGGGAGCCACAGGTTCAGCCTTGGTCCTCTGTCTGGGCTCATGGAGGCTCTACATGGGCAGGCAGAAGAGGAATGCTCTCCCCAGGACCTATGGAATGAGTCAGTGCCCCTCAGCATCCTCCCAGGCTCAGGTGGTACCCTCTACTTCAGACCTCATTGCTGGCCTACTGAAGGGTGTTTAAGCCCAGAAGAGGATCTCAGCCTGAAGGCTCACTGTCACATATACAAATTGTCATTGGCCAAAGCACCTTTTTGTGACATTTGGACTGTACATACGTGCAAACACAAACTCATACACTGAACCCTGTGTGGTCATTATGTAGCTTCAACTGTCAGCCCCTGGCTGCTCCCATCACATCTCCATCCCCACCTTCACCCCACCCCTTTACCCCATCCCAGACATCAGGGTGGTTCATCTATAAATGTTCCAGCATTTCTGTGAATCTTCCTTCACATCTGAGCTAGTACTGGGGTCTTTGCCATGCTCGAATCCCTGGGGCTTCGTTGACGAGAAGCTGATCAGAATGTGTTTGTTGAGTACATAAATGACTGAGCCTTGTAGGATCATTAGAGGTTCCTGGTGCCTGCTCCTGGCCCCCATAGCAGCTCCTGTGGTCTGGCTTATCAGCAAGACCAGCCCCGCAGCCAGCCTTTCTGGACGGATGCACCCTGAGCTGCCTGTGTGAGACAACCTTTCCGGTACAGTAATCTGGGACTCTCTGGGTAGCTGATAAGGCCTTAAACATGGCTTCTTTTGTGTCAACATCCTGCGGGCATAATTATGTTAGCTGTGCAAATACACTGACGAAGAGCCGCTGGGCTGCCTGTCCTCTGGCATCCGTGTGGCCTGGCCCAGATGTCCCTCAGAAGCCCTGCCAGGATAGCAGATGGAGCCAGTCTAGAGCTGTCCTGCCCCAGGACGGCCTGGGCATCCCAGCTGACCCGGCAATGTCCCTTTATCTGCATCTGATTCAGCCACTGGGCAGCGACCCCCACAGCACCAAGGCTCAGTGGCCTCACTGCTTAGAGGCAAGAGGGGCCTGTCTTTAACGTGATTGTGGGTCGCCTGTCTACTGTGTATAGGTACCTGCTGAAGTAAGGGGGAAGGGGACCCAGGCCAGCCTCAAAGACCTTCCAACCTACAGAGACACAAAGAAAGTTCTGGAAGAGGTTTGATTAAATAGCCCAAAGCTGAGGCCTGGGAGCTGTGTGCTCTTGGCCTTTTTCCCTTGATTTTTTTTTTCCTTTCAGAAAACTTCATTTGATTTTTCTAATGAAGCCATGCATCACTTAAAAGCAGATATGTGTACCAAGAAACATGTCATTAGGTGAGTTTGTTATGTGAACACTGGCAGGGATTCACACAAACTATGGCAGGTGTCTGAGGCCTCTTTTCCGACTGGTCTCCTGTCAGCTCTCAGGGAAGGGTGGGTATGTCCCTCAGTGAGGGACAGTCCCTTCCAGACTGAACTGTGTTCCCTCAGAAAAGACAGGCTGGGAAGATGAGGGTGTGACTCAAGAGATAGAGCCCAGCATGTACAAAGCCCTGGCACCACCCCAGCGCTGTGTACACTGGGAGTGGTGGCATGTGCCATTAATCCCAGCACCCTGGGGAGACGGAAGCAGGGGGGGGGGAATCCGAAGTTCAGGCTCTTCCTGGGTGACACGAGACTTGCCTCAGTAAATAATGGAACAAAGGAAGGAAAGAGGGAGGGAGGGAAATGTTGAAGTCTTAGCCCACCCCTCCCAATGTGATCTTATTTGGACATGGATTCTCTGTGTGTGCATTCAGAAGCCAGAGGTCTACATCAGCTAGACTCCTCAGTTGCTTTCCACCATGTTTGGTGCTGTGTAATATTCCTTTACACTGTGTGAATATATGTCACATTGATTGGTTTAATAAAGAAGCTGACTGGCCAATAGTGAACAGAATAAGGTTAGGCAGGAGAGCCAGACTAGGAGAATGCTGGGAGGAAGAAGGGCAGAGTCTGGAGTTGCCAGCCAGACACAGAGGAAGCAGGAGATGAATGTGCCATGTTAATAAAGTTACCACCATGTGGCAGAAAATAAATAAGGAATATGGGTTAACTTAAAATGTAAGAACTCGTTAATAATAAGCCTAAGCTATTGACTGAGCATTTACAATTAATATAAGTCTCAGTGTGTTTATTTGAGAGCATTTGCAGGACAGGAAAACTTGCATACAGTTTTTTTTTTAAATATTGCATTTATTTATTTTATGGGGCAGAGAGGGTGCATGCATCCTGTATCATGCCTATGGAGGTCAGAGGACAGCTTGCAGTAATGTATTCTTTCTCTTGGCCATGTGGGTCCTGGGGATTGAACTCATATCATAAGCCTTGGCATCAAGGGCTTTAACCTACAGAGCTGGCTCTCCTGCCCCTCCCTGCTTGTTTCTTGAGTTGGGGTTTCTCACTGAACCTGGAGCTCGGTAATTGGCTAGACTGTCTGGCCAGTGGAATTCATCTCATCTGGGATTACAGTAAGTGGCCTGCTTAAAGCTTTGCACGTGAGTGCTGTGACTATAACTCAGGCTCCCATTCCTGCCCAGTAAGCACTTTATCCACCGAGCCACCTCCTCAGCCCCCAGAAATAGGGTCTGTGCAGACACAATTAGTTTGATTAAGATGAGGTCATCCTGAAGCAGTGAACACCTCATCCAGCATGGCCGCTGTCTGCCTGAGAAGATGCCGTGGAAGGACAGCTGGAGAAGGGACTGGAGTTAACAGACGCAGCCCAGGGATGACAAGGGCCACCAGCTTAGTACCAGGAGCCGGGAGGCAAAGTGGGGAGCTAACAGGTTGTAGAAGGAGCATGGCATTGCCGACCCCTATTGCAGCGCCTCTCAGCTCTGGCTCCACAAGAAGATGACTCCCTCTTATTTCAAGATACCTATTTTTGAGGACAGCTGTCCCAGCAGCCTGAGGAAACTGGGCCCCCTACTCCTCCTCAGTGCTAAGCTCTGTAGAAAACAACCTGCTCCCAAGGCTTCATGTGAACCTTCCTGAATGTAGCCCCTGTCCCTGCCCATACCTCACCATGAGTGACGGAGTCTATGCATCTGTCCCTTACTAACTGCTGTCACCAGAAAAGCGTCTCTGAGGCAAGGGGACAGTTTGATTTTGGAGAGCATGGACCCCTCCCACCCTGGTTTGGATCCCATCCCTGCCACTTGCCTGCTGTGTGACCTTGGGCATGGAACTTAAGTGCTCTATGGGAAAGGGTAGGGAATATTAGTTCTTAACGAGTAGTTAGAAGGCTTCAGGAAGTGAGTGGGGGCGGAACGTTGGCACTTTTTTTTTCCTCCAGTAAATGACCAGCTAGCCAGCATTTTAGGCTTCGTGGAGCCCTACATGAGGTTTCCATGGAAATTACTGCACCCTCCCACTGTAGAGTCCAAAGAAAGGGCATGGCTGTGAGCCAAGAACATTTTGTTTGTGGAAACAGGGCGCAGCAGATATGGCCGTAGACTGAGGTCCGCCACTCTCTCAATACTAGGGCCTCACTGAACTTGTGATATGAAGCAGGCTTAGCTCAGGCCTATGGCTGTTGGTACCACCCAGGGCCAGTGTATTCCTTCCAGGTGAGTCCATTGCTCTCATGGAAACCCTTGGAGATGAGGGAGGTCCCCTGTACACAGACTAGAAAAGTGAGGTCCACGGGGACTCCTTGCCTCATACTGGAGAGAGCCAGAGGCAAAAAAAAAAAAAAAAAAAAAAAAAAAAAGGTTGTGTGAGCTTCTTCAAGGTCCTGCTCAAAGAGGGCTTACCTCTCCTGGTCTCTGTGAGTGCCCAGGATGTAAAACAGTGAGGATAGAGAAGCATGTGGACCCACACAAAAAAACTGGGTGTCCCAGGATTGGCCTCTTCTCCAGAAGCAGGAGTAACAGAGCTGCTCTTCTCAAAGCCTGGTTCTTTGTCCCACACCGTCCCTCAGGGAGTCTTGTTTGTCGGCATGGACTTCCTGACACCACACACGAGACCGGAACAAGGGTACAATCTCAGGCAGGGCTGCCACTAGCCTAAAGGCTGCCATGACGAAGACTATAGAAAGTGGCCCTCCCTCCGTGCGGACAGCACCCTGGGCTAGGGTGTCCAGCGTCAAGCTGAAGGCCCGCTGGGTTTCAGGGGTTCTTCCCTTTGGCCAGGTACCTTGAGCAGAACACAACTGAGACAGCCAGCCCTCTGTGGTATTCCTGTGCCTTGGAACTTAAGTCTAGACCAGATCTCAGGCACGGAAAGGATAAGGGTCCCAAAAGAAAACCCCATGGAATGTTCTAGAACACTCTCAACTCCTCCTCTATACCTGCCAGCTTCAGACTTTCCACTTGGAGCTGCTGCCTCTGCCCACGTAATCAGCCCCTGGCCTGGACCCTTATCCCCACTCCCACTACAAAGCACCCCCCTGCTCCTAGGGCTTGGAGGAGCCCCACCTGGCGCACGAGGGCACACTTCTTTGTGAAGTACACTTCCTGCTGAATTTGCATTAATGAGTGTCATTAAGAGATAATTAGTGTGTGTGGAGGGGAAAGGGACTGAATGCATCAGAGAAACATCTGGAATGGTTTAGAGTCCTGATGAAGAGCCGCTTTGAAGTATTCGCTTTCTGCAGTCACCCCCACACATACCACTGATCTGAGCCCCAATGACCCACCTGTAACCTGCACCTCACGGAGGAAACCCTCCTCAGCCGTCCCAGCCTGCCGCTCTGCATTGCTGAATCCCTGGCTTTGGCGTTTATCCACCCCCTACAAGCTTTAGTCTGGCTGACTCTCAGCCATCTCCCCGTCACCACCCTGTCCCCTATTTTCATTATCCTTTGGAGAGGGCAGCTGACCCTGGCTCCACCTGGCCCAGCCCAGAGGACTCTGCAGGTGTCCCAGCCTGTCCCTGATAACAGCACCAGGCACTGGGACAATGCTGGCTCCCTGCATGCTGCAGATTCACAGAGAAGGCTGGTGACTTTGAACATGGAGACTGTGGCTGAAGTTGGGAAGCCCACATCCCCTCTGCAGAATGGGGAAAGCTGACCCGCCTTTCTTCCTTAAGAAGTAAGTGAAATGACGACGGGACCACATCACGGAGACTCAGGAGGCCCTTCCCCCTTCCTGGTCCTGGAGCTGCCACCCTGTGGTCCCTTCCTGGAGACACTTGTCCTTGTGAACATTCTCCCTGTGGAATGAATGCCTCTCCCCTGGTCTCATCTACTCAGGGAGACAAGTTTCGGTGGAAATGGCGAATCTGATTCTGTAAAAGGGTAACATCCTTACTTGTATAGAGTAGACTAGTCATCGTTCAGTTTGTGCTTAGTAGGTCCGAGGTGCACTGAGTCACAGCCTGGGGACTTTGCTCTCCAACAAGCTCCCAGGAGTGACCCATTCCTGACAGTCCTGTTGATGTCCCCCACACACACTTTGAGGACCACCACCTCTGTCTTGCCGGCAGGAGTGTGTGCCTTAGGCGGGTTGTTCAGCCCATAGGTTGCCAAAGAGTTAAACCTGGCCTGCCTGGTGCTCCTGCGCTTTCCTTCCTGTTCTGGATCCAGGTGCCACTCGGGGACACGTGCCAGCGAGACCCAGGTGATTGGATTAGCAAGCCTGGCTCTCTTCCTGTCATCTGTTCTGAGAACCGGCATCAGATGGTGGGGAGATCTCGGGACTTGGAGGCAGACCAGGGCAGCTTGGCATCTGCCCCTCAGGAGGTGTGACTTTGAGCTGTTCGGAGCTGTAACTGAGGCAGAGGTGAGCTGGCTTGCCTGGGCCTCAGCTTCCCAGTCTGTGAAATGGAGACAGTGATCACCCTGGTACATCCCCCACCCCTACAGCTTTGTATTTGTGGTTAGTGCCATGTTCAATCTCCCTGCGTGGAAGAGGAGGAAAGAGTGGGAAATTGAGGCAAACAGCAGAAAGCCAAGCCCCAGTGAGGACTGGGGAGGCCATTTGATTTCATTATGTTTATTTGTTATCTATATACTACAGTTCCGGGGGGCAGGGAAACCTGGGCCTCGTGCCTGCTAGGCAAGCGCTCTACCACTGAGCTCTTCCGGTAGCCTAAACATCCCTCCATTATACAAAGGGAAAAAACTGGAAGCACCATTTATCATGTGCACCTCTCCAGCCCGGCTCAGAACTCTCAGCTCCTCCTACCTCTCTGTCACCCCGTCATTAATAAAAAGCCAGGTGTGCACCCCAGTGTATCGTCCCTGACCTCTCTCAGGAAGCTTCCATTATGAATCTTGTTAATTACTCCTCCCTCGGCTCCCTGGTTTTGAGCTTGTCTCCTTTCCTGCCTCTCCCAGCCAAGACTGAAATAATAAAAAAGTTTTATTGGGCCTAAAACTGCTTCGCTAAGTGCCGCCATTAGCTGATAATAAAGCGGGTTCTCTGGGTGTTGCAACCTGTTTTTATGTTTCCTGTTAGTCGAGCCTCTGGGTATTCTGTGGCCCTCAGGATGGTAGGCCGGGACATTGAGGACAGGATCTCTCGATCCTTATCCCCAAACCCGCCCTGCTAGGGAGGATGGCTTCCCTTGGGAGGGCTCCCCCCAGACTGACAGGAGAGACCTCAAAAGAGATAGGAATTGTCTAGGCTGTGTGCGTGTGCGTGTGCGTGTGCGTGTGCGTGTGCGTGTGTGTGTGTGTGTGTGTGTGTGTGTATACATATGACTGAATGCTTGTGGAGGACCGAGGTTGATCAGGTGACTTCCACAGTCAATCTTCACCTTATTTTTTGAGCTCCCTGAACCTGGAGCTCATGATTCAGTTAGCCTGACTGGCAGGGATCTTCTGTCTCTGTCCCTGCAGTTCTGGAATTATCGGCACACACCACCATGCCTGGCTTTTTATTGTGGTTCCTGGAGGGTTGAACTAAGGTCCTCACACTTGTGTGGTGATCTCTTTGCCAACTGAGCCATGTCCTCAGCCCATGTAATTGCTATGGAACACTGGACCCGCCAAGGGACTGTCTTAGATACTTGTGGGTGACTGTCGTTTTACCCTGACATCAACCCAGTGACAAAGTGGCTTCTTATCCCTGTGACGCAGTTGGGGAAACTGAGGCATGAAGAGGTGATATTACCTCCTGAGGCCATCAGCAGTGGAAAACTGAGAGGCTAACTTTGGCAGATCATGGGTTAATTTATCCCCTGGCTATAGTAGGTGTCAATAAATTGGTTCACTGTAAGGTTGAGAAATACTAACCTCCTTGGATTTGGTGGCTGGAGGGAGAAGGGAAGCCTTCCCAGAGCAAACGGGATTCAACTGGAGGGTCTGTCTCCACCACCCTCCTGGCCCCACATGGCCTGACAAGAACCTGGGGCTGCCTTCCCAGGCCACCTGCACACGGCTTAATAGGCCATGAAATATCGTTACCAGTGTTGGGTTCAACAAAATAGCTTAGGTTATTGCTGGCCACGGCAGCAGACTGCCCTGGAGGAGGCCCAGGTAGACTGTCCCTGGACTTCCCTCCTGCAGGAGGCCCTGGCGTGGAAGGATGCCCAGAGAGACAGGGTAGAGGAGAAGGAGGAGCGTAGAAGGTGAGGAGGAATTGGAGAGAAGACAGGGAGATTGGTAGGGGCCTGGGGGCCATCTGAGGTGCCTGGTGTGGAACCCCTGACCCTGTGAAAGGATGGGCAAGCATTGGGAGGCCGCACTGGGCATCATGCCGCAGTCAGCTTGTGTGGAAGAGGGGACACTCCCCCGCTCCGGACTTCACTTACTGTATCAGTGTCTCTCACCAACTTCTTCCCTAGGGCTTGTCTTTAGTTAGGAGATGGGAGCCTGGAAGATGAAGGAGCGTTACCCATGGGAAACACTGTGACTGCCAGGAAATGTGGCCGAGAGTGCATTCTGGGGCCAGTGAGAGAGCTGCTCAATGTGTGTGTGTGTTGAGGGGAGGGTCTGAAACATGATGACCTGAGTTTGATCCCTGGGACCTACATGGTGGGAGGAAAGAGGAGAGAATCCACTCCTATAACTTGTCCTCTGCATATCACAACATATGTGTGTGCTTAGGTGTACACACATGAACACACAAAATAGAAAAAAATTAATGTGAAAAATAAGAAAGTAGGCCAGGTGTGGGGATGCACACCTTTAATCCCAGCTGAGGCAACTGGGCCTTTATGAGTTTGAGACCATCCTGAGCTACAGAACGAGTTCCAGACCAGCCAGGTGTAGCATGAATCTTAAAAGTTCTTATTAATAAAATCAAACCTGAGCCAGGTATTGGGGTGAACTGGAAGATCAGAGAACTAGAACAAGCCACAGCTACCTCACCTCGCCGGATCCTCAGCTGGTCTTGTTTCCTCAGACTGGGAGCCTCTGAGTCCTCATCCAGAATGGGTCTCAGCTGAACTGTGCTGCTCAAAACCGCTTTAACCAGCCAAATGCTTCTAGTTTCTGGTCCTCACACCTTATATACCTTTCTGCCTTCTATCATCACTCCCTGGGATTAAAGGCTCGATTTCTGGGATTAAAGGTGTGTGTCACCATGCTTGGCTGTATCCTTGAACACATGGATCTCTGCCTCTGGATTGCTAGGATTAAAGGCATGTGCTACCACTGCCTATCCTTTATGTTTAATATTGTGGCTGCTCTGTCTCTGACCCCAGATAAGTTTATTAGGGTGCACAATATTTGGGGGAACACAATACCACAGCCAGGGCTACATAGTGAGGCCTCATGTCAAAAATCAAAACAAAGCAGGTGGCAGCTGTAACTCTGTGTAACAGAACTCGGGCAGTCATGTGTCTGTCCACTGGAGGGGACACATTCAGTGTGTGGAACACCGTGACAGTACAAATGAAGGAAGTAGAGCCAGTAACAGGGATGAGTCTCCAGAGCCAAGTGGGACAGAAGCAGGCCCAGCTTTGAACATCTGCATGTGGATGTTCCTTTGGGAGTCACCTTAGAACGGGGGCGGGGAGAAAGCAGCAATTGAGACAGGTTGAGACAGGGCAAGAGAAAGCCAGAGAAGGGGCCTTTGTGTCCTGAGTGGCCGGGGCTCAGGCCCACTGGGCTGCTTATGAGGAGCCAGGTCGCACGCATGTGAGAGATGGCCTCGGAGAGTATATGGCCTGTATGGCTGTGACTCCTGTTCCTGCTGAGGAAACCTTGCCGCCTAGGATACTAACTTCTGGCCATGAACGCCATGCTTGGATAGGCTGAGCCACCTGGGATACACACACAGAGAGAAAGCAGAGATGCTGTGGGGCTGCCCCACGTGGTCCCCCAGGGGCTCGGAGACTACAAAAAGCATCTTCCACAGGTTCCATGCATGCATGCCAGGCCTGTAAACACGAAGAACTACCATTCTGTTCATGATGTGTATTTGTATGGTAGAACAGAAAGATCGTCATGTCAGCATCCAGGGTCACATTTGGACACTGGGTACCCGTGAGAAGAACCTCAGAGAGGAGCAGCGGCAACATGGCTTGCACGTGATGTGTCTGTTTAACGTGGAGGGGTGCAACACCGCTTTTTGTGTGCTGCAGATTCTTCATCAGGGCTGGAGAGGTGCTTTAGCCGTTAAGGGCCCCTGTTGCTCTTGCAGAGGACCTGGGGAGGCGGGTGCAGGCGGCAGGATTCAGTTCCCAGACCCACATGGCAGTTCACAACTGTCTGTAACTCCAGTTCCGGAGGATCTGTCGCCCTCCCCTGGCCTCTGCAGGCACTGCATGCACAGGGCACACATGTATTATCCATGCAGGCAAAACACCCATTCGCATAAAATAAATAAATCTTAAATTAAAACTTCATCATAGACATGCATGTGGAGACGCATGTAGAAGGACCTCCACGTGAACCACGTGAAGAAGGAGTGCTATCTGGCTTCACAGAGGAGAACACAGGGCCTTCTGGGGGAGGGGACCTTGAAGGCCAAGGCCCAGAGCTGAGACTGAACTGAGGAGGACTGAGCTGGGAGGCCAGCCTGGTACGGCTCAATAGCTGTGTTGAAGAAATGAAAGTTTAGCGGGCAGGGCGACACACTGCCCTGGGTGCACTGCGGTGTTAAAGACGACAAGGATATCAGGGTGGCAGCAGCAGGCTAGAGATACCGGATATGCTATAGCAGAAGAAATTATAATAACATACTTAGTAGTTGTCATCCTATGCTGTGCCCATCATTTTGCCCTGTGCTCCATGCCCATTACACTGCACACAACCCGACGGAGTCGAGTGAGCTGTTATTGTCCCATTTTTCACATTTGGAGCCTGAGGTGCAGGGAAGATGAGTAATTGCCTGAGATCACACGCTGAACTGGTGGAACATGAGCTGGAGTCAAGGTCAGCTACAGGTCCCACTTGGTGCCTCCACCCTTGCCCTGCTGCTTGGTGCCGAGTGTGGTCACTTGAGGAGGCTCTCAGTCCACTCCACCCAGCTCAGTTCCTGGGTAAGGGCAGCTCTGCCTTTGGGTGGCAGTCGTTCCCACCCGGCACTCACCTCTGATGTGGGGTGTGCTGGGCAAAGGAAGAACCTAGCCTGGCCTCAGTGGGGCCGAGGGTGCTGACCAGGAGCTGATGTTGGCTCCTCTGTACCCAGGCCCCACTAAGGCAACAGATATGCTTGTTCAAGACCGTATCTGACAGAGGGAAGCTGGACCGGATGAGGAAGGTCCCAGCTGTGCACAAAAAAGCAGATCACCCAACGGTCACATATTAGTTCAAAGGGACCAAGAATAAACGTAAAGAAGGCCAAGGCTGATGGTGCTGTATTAACACCAGGGACCCGTCCAGACACTGGGAGATGCCATCACTATAAGGATTTGGTCCCCATGCTTCAGAAAGGCAGTTGGCCAGGACACCCAGACTCCCTCCGTAGGACGAAGTGACTGCTGTTGCCAAATCCAGCTGCTGAGCCCATTGTTTGGGTTTGAGGATCTAGGACAGGCTGGTACTAACAGGCCCTTGGTCCTATAAACCAGCATGAGTCCGTTAGCTTTCCATTGAATTTTCAGAAATCAGAGCTTAGGTCAGCCCCTTAGGCCAAGCCTTGGAATTAACCAGGCGTGTGATGCTCATTAGCAGTAATGAATATCCCTCGTGGAAGTCCTTGAGCAGCTTGGGGTGTGTGTGTGTGGCTTCTGTGTTAAGAATTGAAGATTTTTCCTAAGCAGCGTGGGACACTGAGGGAGTGTCCACCTGTCAGGGAGGGATGAGGAGAATAAGGGTATGCCGTACATCTAGGGTGTGTAATGGACATGTGCTCCGAGGCATACACACAACACCTATGATGTGTGTCCTGTGGGTTGTTTGCCTAGCGTGAGTTTGTTAGCAGTGGGCATCACGTGGCTGTTTTTGACATATGTGAAGTATGTGTGACGTGGCACTACAGTGTCTTCTGCAGTTCTGCCTATGGCATGTCCCCAGTATGTGGATCACAGATGCACAAAATGTACCTGGGAAGGCACGTACTCATCTGTGAATGTACTCAGCCTGAAGGACTTTGTCACTGTCAGAGCAGTAGATTCTGGGCATCCCCATGACACCAGGGAGAATTATGGCCCCGCTTAGCACTACCATAACAGTGGTTGCAGGGAGGACAGGTGAAAAATGTCCCTGGGAATAGAGAAAAGGAATTTGACTGCCTCAGCAGAGGCTGAGCTGAGGCTGGTGTGATACAGAAGAATTCTTGATTAAAACGGAAACTCTCAAAGGTCCTGAGGAGGAAAGGGCAGCTCGCCCTGGAAGGATCTAGAAAGAAGAGATGTGGTCCTCAGAAGCAGGAGAAGTTAGTGGAGATGTGGATGAAGACGCAGGCCTGGGAGGAGGACGGGAGGCATGGAGCTCTCAGAACAGTCAGCCTGTGGGAGCTGGGATGTGGGGCACAGCTGGGCCTGGGCCCCCAGGAACACTTCTTGTCACCTCCCTGCCTGGGTTCTCAGGTGATCGAAATCCCCTCCTCCTCTCTCCGCCACGCAGTCCGCTTCCCGTCTGCTTTTCATATGAAGTGACCGTGTCCCAACTGGGACACTCCTGAGAGTAAAGAGGACTATTAATAATTATGCCAGGACAGCAGGTATAAACTGGGACTGTGTCAGGTCTGGGCGTGTAGAATGTCCCAAGGCTCGCAGGCCAGGAGTGGTCAGCCTGGCAGAGGTGACCTCATGACCAGAATCTTGAGCCTTGCCTGGCCCAGCTTCTAGGAGACTCAGAGAAGCCCACCTCCCCCAAGTATACCAGAGTAATTAAAAGAAACTCTACCCCAAAACAGGGTGATCCGGTTGACATGTCCACCCTTTCCTAAGGCCCAGCTCTACCCACAATCCCACTGCGCGTTCTGACCACAGGGAATCTTGCCAGGATTTTCTGGACAGAGACAGGACTGGATCCAAGTTCTCCAGATAGAGCTCTCCTCCCCACCCCCGCCCCTTGTATTTATCTAATGTACATTTATTATTTGGCTTCCTAACTCCTGCGTTGTGAAAGTGGCATTACACCAATATTACAGGAAAAAGCTTAAAAATAAAAACAAATCACCCCGCGTTCGACTGCCCTAGCAAGATAATTAATTTCATTTTTTTTTGAAGTCCCTTCTGATTCTTGTCGGCACGCCTATGTTTTCATTCCATTGTTGCAATGTGTACACAATTTTACATTCCAGGTCTTTCATTTCACATTTTATCATAAGCATTTTTCCATGAAACATAGTTTTCATCAATATTTTAAATGGCTGCGTAATAGTTTGTTGCGTTCATATGCCATAATTTACTTGAACAATTCCCCTATGGTTGAACATTTAGGTTGCTCCCCATTTGGGGTTATTAGAGAGAGTGTTGCAGTGAACATCCCTCCCCGTGCATGTGGAATGCTGCCTCCTCCTGTGAAGGGCTCCATTGGACAGGATGTTATGATGGGATTTGACTGGGTCAAGGTAAATGAGTGTTTTTATAACCCTTGCCATACTGCTTTCCCAAACAATCGCTCCAATTTCCACCATCGTGTAATACTGTACAAGCTTCAACCTAACATCGTCAATGGTGCCTCTTATTGTTTTTCCCCTCAATTGCTAATTTAGGAGGTGTGAAATGGAACTGCCATGATGAGTTAATTTACATTTATTGGTCTCCTAGCAAGAACAGATGTTTTTTGTGTTACAAAAGACTCACTCTCCCTGTTAATGTGTTTATGTGCATGTGTGCCATGTGAGCAGGTATTCGCATGTGCAGGCAGACATCTGCGCACGTATGTGTGTGTACAGGAGGAACCCAAATGCAACATTGGTAGTTTTACTCAGTCCCTCTGCACATTATATTTTGAGATAAGATCTCTCAGTGAACCTAAAAATCACCAGCTGGGCCAGGCTGGCTGGCTGGTGAGCTCCTGGGAGCTGCCTATCTTTACCAAACCCCACCTAGCACTGGGATTGCTGGCTTGCACCTCGGCACCTGGCTTGTTACAAGGACACCGGGGATGGAAACTGAGGTCCTCACGCTTGTGCAGCAGGCACTACACCAACTGAGCATCACCCCATCCGCACAGAAGGCTTGTATTGGATACTTACTCTTTGGGCTATGGGGATGGTCAGACAAGGACCCTGTCTTCAGGAAGCTCACGGTCCAGTGCCGTGGGCCTGGGGCTGCCGGGAGAGCAGACTGGATACAGTGGGAGGCATCCTGCTGGAGAAGGTGATGTTGAGGCAAACTTTGGACCCCAAAAGAGAAGAGCCTGACGTGGGGAAATTTAAACTTCAACAGGGGGATGGGGAAGGGAATACACAGGATGGCCAGGGACCTGGGACAGGGGATAGAAAGGGAACCAGCTGCAATGTGACACAGCTAATGTGGGGGGGGGCATCTGCCAGGTGAGGGCTCCCAGCTTTAGCCCATCCTCTGAGGGATGGCAGGCAGCACAGGCTCGCTGGGCCTGGACCCTGCTGAGGGATTCTGGGAAGCTGCAGGTGGAAGCTGTGCCCACTCCAAACTCTTCAATCAGAGCTTGTGTTTTCTGTATCCACCCAGGCGATTCTCACCCGCACCAGAGTTCAAGGTGCCTCTGTCCACCATGTGTGCAGCTGGCTACGTGGCTGAGCCACCTGTAGACTGGGGTGGAAATGTCCCCTGCTCAGGCCCTACTCCCAGAAGTTACCCCAAGATCTGGAGCTGGGATTCAGCACAGACATTTTTAGAGTTCCCTGAGTAGACTCTCAGACACTGATCCAGGATGTCCAACCCTAGACTGGCCAGGCCTAGCTCTCTTGACTCCCTTACCCCCTTCCCTAAGCAGACAGTGGGATGCAACTGGAAGGCATCGTTGACTATCATTCTCCAAACACGGAGCAGTACGGTGGTGGTGGGCCCCTAAGCCCAGCACTTGGGAGGCAGCGGAGGAGGAGGACATCGATGAGGGTGACTAGCTGGGGGTGTAGCTGGTTGGTAGAGCGCTTGCTTAATGCACTTCAGGCCCTGGGTTTGATCCTCAGCACTGTACAAGACGAGCTTGGTGGCACATGCCTGGAATCCCAGCCTGTAGCAAGATCTGAAGTTCAAAGTCATCCTCAGCTACATACCAAGTTTGAGGCCTGCCTGGGTTACCGAGACTATTTCTTAAAAACCAACCAAACAAACAAACAAACAAACAAAAAAGAACAGGATTCCCATCACGGGTCCCAGAACCTGGGAAGCAGGTGCCTCCATATTACTGGAAATTCATGAAAGCTTAGGTCTGCAGGCCCAGCCTCCCTATCTCAGAGGCTGCGGGAACTGTGGGAGGGGCACTAAAGGAGAGACCATGCGGCTCCCTCTGCACAGCCGGCCTGGGGAGCTTTCCTTCTCATCCTCCCCTTATAGATGAAGACATGGAGAGTTTCAGGTTGTAGCTGGAGGTTGTTTAGGCAGGTGAGAGCTGAGACTTGAAGTCAAGTCTGACTCCACGTGTTTCCCTTGTCCTCGGAGTAAGGAAGAAGACACCAGGCCCCTCCCACCTGAGCTTTCCCCCATCCTAGGCTTCTGGTCTTTTCCTAGCTCTGCAGTGGTCCTGGTCCAGCCAGCCTTTCAATAAGCCAAGCTAGAGTGGACCAGAGGCAGGCCCCCACCCGAGTGTCGGCATGGGACCAGCCCCTCCCTGAACCGGCTGCAGGAAGCCAGGGGTGGGGAGAGGGGGAGAGAGCACGCACTCACACGTGTTGGTGGGAGAAGGGGGCGCACACTCCCGTCTTGGGCGGCAGCCCAGGTTTTGCATCTCCTTGCTGGAAGAGAGAGTTCAATTTGGCTGCAGTACAAACTCCCCAGTCACTAAACTGCCATCTTCATTTAGTTAACGCTCTTTCTGGGCAGACCTGGCTGGGATTCATCTTCATTATCCAGTGAGGGGCTCACTCCAGGCCGGGCTTTGATCTCAGAGCCGCAGAAAATCGCCTCTTGCAGATGATTTCCCCGGAAGGCCATTAGCAGGGCTGGTAGGAGGCTGAGTGCCAGGGAGGAGCTAGGACAGGCCCTACCAACACAGGCCCCTCTCCATCCACACCAGTGCCCAGGCTGCCTCCCTCCAGCCCCATCCTGCCTCTGGCCTTTAGCTGAGCTAGACAGGGCTGACATCCTGACATCTTCGGCCTGTCCCCTTAGGGTCCTCTGGCCCTCATAAGTAGCACTCTCATAGTACGCTACCAAGTCCTTTCATGTTTCAAGTTTACAAACTCCAGAGCCACGGCTGGGAGGGGGGGGTGGGTGGCTCAATTGATAGTGTCTGACCAGCATGCACAAAACCATGGGGTTGAGCTCCAGCCCCACATAAACTGGGCATGTCTTCCCAGAACTTGGGAGGTAGAAGCAGCAAGACCAGACGTTCAAGGTCATCCTCAGCTATATAGCAAGTTTGAGACCAGCCTGGGCAGCCCAAGACCCTGTTTTTAAAAAGAACTCTCTGAAACGAGACCCACCAGAGTGTAAGTCCTGCCTCCGTATGCTTACACAATGGCCTTGTTTTCCATGTCTATAAAACGGGGGATAACTCCACTCTTGAAATGGTTCCGCACACAGTATTCCATCAAAGCCCTAACACAGAGGCCGCTGCAGTCCATGTCAGTCACCAGGAAGCCTTCCTCCAGACAAGCACTGCCACAGCAGTTGCTGTGAACAGGGGCACTGGCTCACGGGGGCTCCTAGGTCAGTGACCCTGAGGCACTTCCTTCCGAGCCCGGGTGCCCTCCGCAGTGAGTTGCCACCCACCCCACCCCTACCCCCGAGCCTGCAACTGCATCAGGTGGGCTCAGGTCTGGCATGTTCAGGGCAGCAGGGCTGACTACCGACTCACAATTATGGAGATGACCAGGCTGCCCTTAGCCGATGTGCTCTGGCGGCCTTGTTCCTCAAAACAGCCGGGCACCCCGCAGAGCTGGGGCTGCTGGAGCCATGGTGGTAGTTGACACTCTCCCTGAGGTTGACTTGTGCCCCCCGGGGCCTCACACACACCTCTGGGTCAGCAAGATTTCCCAGTCGGAGTCCTAAGGCTGCTCAGAGCTCTTTTACAATCTTAACAACTCCACCCGTAACCCAAAGGTCTTCTTCTCTGACCCCCCACCCCCCACCTTATGTCTCAACCCTCAAATCTCCTTGATGGCAGCCCTCACTACTCCCCAAGTCTGGAGACCACCCCCACCAGCCCGGCCTCATTCTTGGCTGTCTGCCTAGCCTCGGGCCTTTGTCCATGGGCCATGCCCCCAGCTGGTTTTAATCCCTCGTGATTGGCACTCTCTCGCCACTCAGGGTAAGGACATTTGGTCTGTAAAACTGGCACTTCGCCGCTATTATCTGCCCGTGGCGACAGAGTCTGTAAGCCAGCCCATTCATCTTTTCTTCCTCTGCACACGCTCCTGGGCAGGCAGACCCCACTTGGATTTGTGTGAACTGTGCAGCCAGCAAAGACAGAGGAGTCTTTTCACAGCTGGGCTGCAAGTCTTTGAGAAGCTTATCCGTTCAGAAAGGCCAGCTCGGAAGGATGCAGAAACTGCTTCATGAACCCAAACAAACGCCTTGTGTTCCCCCAGCACGGCTTCTTGGCCCACTTCCTCGCACCTGACCGCCTATTGATCTGCCTTTTAACTGGGTCTGCATGTGTCCCAGGCACATGGTTACTGTCTCCAGCCCCAGCTGGGCCACCTACAAACTGGGTCACCCTGCAGGGCCATGTTTAGTAGCTCAGAGATATAGCCCTGCTTCCTTGGGGGAGGATCCAGCCTCACCCTGAGTTGACAGGTAGTTTACAAAAGCCCGGGATTCTGAGAAAAGAGCTACTGCTGGATTTCCAGAGGATGGCCAAAGGATGGGGCCTCAGTCTAGGCTTTTCTAAGAGCCCAGGGGACCTAGAACTTCAAATGGAAGATCTTAGCCTGGAGTCTACACACAGTAGGACACAAATGCCTTGAATTTGTGGGCAGTTCTGTATATGCATGTGTGTGTGTGTGGTATGTATATGTGCTCATGAGTGTTTCAATGGGGATAGTCCATAGTTTTCCTGAGAACCATAAGAAGGTCTGGGACTTCCTGTGTGGTTAGAGCAGAGCAGAGAGTGTCCCTGCTTTCAGCATTACAATATGGTATTTTCTAGAATGTTTTCAGCCATGTTTATAGCCATCCTGGGACACGCAGGGCCTGTGAGCTGTGGGTTCGACATGCCAGCTAGAATATCCGTCATGACCATCAGCTCTGCACAGGAACTCTGGGGTCATCCAGGCCAAGCCTCTGGCTTGGCAACACCAGGCTTTGTGGTAACACCTTGCCTTGGTGTGGAGATTTGAATGAGATGGCCCCCATAAGCCCATGGGTTTAAATATCTAGTCCCCAGTTGGTGTGGCCCTGGTGGAGGAGGTGTCACTGTGTCACCGGGGGCTGGCTATCCTCAGGGTAGTCCCTGCCCCCTGCTTTGGGATCAGTGTGTGAGCTCTCGGCTCTTGCTGCCGACATGCCTCTGCTCCATTACGGACTCTAACCCTCTGTAACCAGAAGCCCAAATAAATATTTTCTTTGTAAGTTGTCTTCACCAGGCATTTTGTCCCCGAAACAGGAAAGTAATATGCTTAGCTTGCCTGTACCTCACACAATAGCCATCATCGGCCAGGCCAGTCCTGGCTGCTGGCCCCATACAGCTAAGCCCTGCCTAGGGAAAGAGCCCGGAGCTCAGTCAGCCAGGGCCCAGAGCCAGCACGACGCTCTTCTGCTGCAGGTATCTTTTGATACCTCTGCCTCTGACTTGTCCCCGATGCCAGACCTTATCAGAGCCTGCAGTCACCCTGCCCTGCCAGACTTGGCCTCCTCCTCCTTTACCTTACACCCTAACCCCTTGAGGGCCGAAGCACTCTCACCCAGGCTGTCTCTCTCTCAGGGCCAGCCATTCCTCCACACTGGCCCATCCCCCATTAGTACTGCAAGGCATCTTCTAGCCCTAGAGAGACATTTTTCTCTCTTGCCAGAAGCCACTTTAAAATGTGCAAACTCTTGCAAAAACTGGAAACAGCTAAGAAGGAGCAGAAAAGCGCTGTCTCTTCCTCCTCCCCCCCCCCCCCGCTGTCTAACCTGTGCTCACTCACCTGGGTCTTATTCTGCACTTCGCCCAGGGAGCACAGAAGGCCAGAGGTATTGGGACTGGGGGGGGGGGCACATCCATCCTTAGAATCTCCCACAGAAGCATTTTGGGCTGGAGCCCTGGGATGGCTGGCTGCCTGGCTTCTTTCTCTTCCAGGGATGCAGGCTCTGTCCTTCCCACAGACTGTGGAGATGGAAAGGCACTTGTGGACCATTCTGCCAGTATTCTACTTCAGACTTGGTCTTGAAGGCAGAACTATTGATATCGTATTTGTTTATGGATGAATAGTTCCTATTCCCCAGTATCTTGTAGATTAAGGACTAGAATGCCTATGTGTCTAAAGTACAATGAAGACTCCCATAAAAGATGGTAGACTTGGGTTTGTTTCTCATTCCTACACACCTTTACCTCATAGACAATGAAACAGGGTCTCAGAGAAGCATCCTGACCTGCCCGAGGCTTTCTACACCTGAGCACACCCTCTCACTACACGCTGTGGCTGATTGATGGGTAACACGGAGCAGCCGCTGAAGTGGGGGCATGGAGGACCCCAAGTGTTGTCTCTGTGGGGCCATATACCAGTCTCCTTGAGAGACAATGGCCATTTCTCAGGACACTGGTGTTCTCATGTCCACATGGCTGAGGAACCCACACAACTGCCTCCGAGATGAAGTTTTGGTTCTTTTCCGATGCTGGGAGTTGAACCTAGGGCCTCCACTGAGCCGATCCCTAGTCCTAGTCCAGTGATTTCTGAAAGATGCCACCAGCTAAGTGGACAACCCACCAAGAATTCCCTCCATTTCTTCTGGCCCAGTGGCCTCTTTGTCCCGACATTTCCCTAAGGTCAGAGGCCTTCATGAGTGGAAAGATGTGCGTCCTGGGCAGCGATCAGGACCTCAGCAAGTAGCAGGAGTACTAAGATTCAGGCAGAAAGGGCTGCAGTGGGTATCAGGTCCAGTCTGCACACTGCGGTTCAGGTGATGGCTATGTGGGCCCCTACCTTGGCTCCATCTCCCTTTGATATGTTTTGTTTGCTTGCTTGCTTGTTTTGAAATAAGGTCTTGTGTAGCTCAGGCTGCCTCAAACTCACTGTGTAGCTAGCTGAAGATGAACTTGAACTTCCGATCTTCCAGTCTCTACCTCCCATGTGCTAAGATTACAGATGTGTACCACCATACCCAGTGTCACAGAAGGATGGTGTGGAGCCCTGAGCTTGATACATGTTAGGCAAGCGCTCTACCAAATGAGCTCTATCCCCAGCCCCCATTGTCCTTGGTGTTGGCTTCATTCTCGAGCATTCTCTTCCTGAATGGAGCATCAGCTCACGACCCCTGCTCTCCAGCCTGGCAGGCCTCATGGGATGAGAGCGCCTTCTCACCCCCTTGTTCTGTAGAAGTCTAGGATGGGTCCCATCCCTGAATGAATCATTGTGCCAGGGAATGAATGTCCTGACTGGTTTCAGGAATTCCACCTCCAATGACCTGAACCTGGGGACAGGGTGGTGCCCTTGGGCTGAGAGAACACCTGATTACTTATGTCCCTTCTCCAGTGTAGTACAGGGGTGTGACCTGGTTTGGAACAGGTAGGATTGTGTAGGATAAGAGAGGGTGGGTAGTGGTAGAAATGGTTAGTGAGCATGGAGCCAGAGCAGGTGAGTATTTTGGATAGATCAGCGTTTCCATCCTCAAGAAAGGTGGGAACTAATATCCCTACAGCTTCTATACCCATTGGGTTAGTAGCGGTCCTTGTAAGAATGTCCTCAGCTCTGGGCTGATGGGATGGCCCAGTGGGTAAGGTGCTTGCCACCAAACCTGATGATCTGAGTTCAATCCCTGAAACCTACATGGTAGAAGGGGAGAAAGGACACATGCCATTTGAACTCTGACCTTTACTCATATGCCTTGGAACCCACATGCCTCCCAACCCTATACACACAAAATAAATGGGAAAAAAAAGTTTAAAATCCTAAGCTAGGGAGAAGACACTATTAAGAGTCAAAATTCTGTTCCCCACCCTAAATTTTCTGAGTTGCATCATTCTGAAACAGTGCCAGACCCCCTGAGGAGCTGGTCAGTGACTGCCAGACCAGAGGCCCCCACACCCTGCCTGGGTTGCTGGAGTGAGGGCCTGTACAGCCCCAAGAGAAAGGAGGGCAGAATTGGCTGGAGATCAGAGCTGGCCACAGGAGGGGGCAGTGTCTTGCCTATGAAATATTCATGATGGTTATTGAATCAAGCTTTATTGGAATAAAAACACACTTGCTGAATACATTTATTTCCTCTGGTTCCTTTCAACCCCTTTTCCTCCCTGAGTGATTTGATTTGGGACTAGAGAAAAAAAATTTTTTTTCCCTGGGTAAATTGGACTTAGGTCAGCAAAAGAAAGATGTTGTGTCGGAACCAGAGGAAGGCTGGAGAACAGCCCTCTGGGGGCTGTGGGAGGGCCCCGGGACCGCTGGAAAGGAATCAGAAAGGACCAGAGCCCTCCACAGGCCATATTCCCATGTCTATGCGCAGGCTGCCCCCTAAATCACCTGCACACTCACTAACAGGCACTTTCCCCCTCCACAACGCCTCCTCTCTCCCCCTAGCACTTATGAAGGGTCAAGTCCAACATGGATCTGGGGTCATGGCAGTGATCTCACTGTTAGGCTAAGCCTACAGTTCCTCTGTAGAGGCCTCATTCTGGGGAAAGGCAGATACTAAATACCTATCTGTCGTGTGTGTGTGTGTGTGTGTGTATGTGTGTGTGTGTGTGTGCACTTATGTGTGTATGTAAGTCAGAAGACAACTTCAGGTGTTGTTCACTTGGTTTTTATTTGTTTAAACTATCAATCATCTATCCATCCATCACCTCTCCATCTGTTTCATACATATATGATATATGCATATGATATATGTGGTGTGCATCTATGTGGAGGTCAGAAAAAGCTTACAGAAGTTGGCTCATTCCTTCTACAATGTGGATCCTAGGGATCAAACCTAGATTGTCAGGCTTGGTGGCAAGTGTCTTTATCCACTGAGCTACTTGTAGCCCTTACCTTAGGTTTCTGTTGGTTTTGTTTGTTTGTTTGTTTGTTTGTTTGTTTGTTTTTGAGGCAGAGTCGCTCAGTGGTCTGGAACTTACCAAGTAGGTCAGGCTCACTGACCAGCAAGCTCCGGGGATCCCCTGTCTCTTCCTCCCCAGCACCAGGATTACAAGTACACCCCACCATGCCCAATACAGGGCTCTAGGAGTTGAACTTGGGTCCTCATGCTTCCAAGACAAACACTCTGCTGACTTGACTATCTCCCCAGCTCCCTCTCTGACCCTTTAGTGTTCTTCTTCCTCCATTCGGCTCTCTGGATCATGCCTTCCATCTCTACAGATTTTTTTTTTCTTCGAGACAGGGTTTCTCTGAGTATTTTTGTGCCTTGCCTGGAACTTGCTTTGGAGACCAGGCTGGCCTCGAACTCACAGAGATCCACCTGCCTCTGCCTCCCGAGTGCTGAGATTAAAGGTGTGCGCTGCTGCTGCTGCTGCCGCCGCCGCCGCCGCTGCCGCCGCCGCTGCCGCCGCCCGGCCAGATCTCATTTCTTTCTTTCTTTCTTTTCTTTTCTTTTTTTTTTTTTTTAAAGATTTATTTATTTATTATGTATACAGTGTTCTGTCTGCACGTGTGCCTGCATGCCAGAAGAGGGCGCCAGATCTCATTACAGATGGTTGTGAGCCACATGTGGTTGCTGGGAATTGAACTCATGACCTCTGGAAGAACAACTAGTGCTCTTAACCTCTGAGCTATCTCTCCAGCCCCAGATCTCATTTCTTATCATATGGCGTTCCCAGGCTCTCACTACAGACTCTTCAGCTCTATGTGACTTCCTGGCTATCTGTGAGGGTCTCTTTTTCTCCCTAACCTTACATTCAGCACTGTTGCACACACACACTAAGAGAACACACACACACACACACACACACACACACACACACACACACACACACAAATAAAATGTAATTTAAAGGGGGAGGGGCAAAGAGAATGAATACGTCCGACAAGCTAGCCCCGCCCAGCGTCTTCGCTTCACCGGATGTGTGCCAGTTACTGACCCTACATCCTAAGTGTCTGTCCCCCTTCGGGAAAACGACCACAGTGACACCCATGCAGGTGCTAAAGATGGGGACTGTCCTGGCCCACAAGAGGCTCCATGAATGGCAGACGATCTTGTCACCATTATCCCTAGTATCCCAAGGACACACGGACATCCACAGTGCCCCTCCGTCTGCCCGCACCTGCCTGGCGGACATGCCAGTCTGTCTGCACGTGACATCTAGCACGGTACTCAATGCCCAGCTGCTCAAGCCCCCGCCCTCCCCTGCTGCTTATGATAATTGATCCCCCTCCTTCCCTTGGCTGTGCGGCTTTTCTTGGCTTAACTCAGGAATGAAAGAAAAATAAATAAATAACCCCGGTCCAACATCCCCGTAACTAGGAGATTTGGCTCTGTCCTGAGTCAGATGACCACCATGAACCGGAGGAAGCTATGAGGTCTCCAGTGTCTGGGTATCAGGGGAGGAACCTTAGTCTCTGCTTGAGCTGGGCCACCTTTGGGACAACTTCCTGTCTCCATTGATAACCCTTTCCCCCCACACGGGGAGCAGATAATTAAACCAGAGTAATGAAGACTCATTCACTGCTAATTCCTGTAGTGTTGAAAGGAATTTACATTCCTGTGCAAAGAGAGAAAGGAATTAAAATTTTGAAAATAAATAAAGTCTTAAATATTAGACTTGAGCTTGCTAGGTGCTAGACACCATTCAAAGCCCTTTACAAATAATAACTCATTTAAACTTGTCGTTTTGAAGGTGATATTTGGCTGTCAGCTTGGATTTGTAGCTGGGAGCTTTGTAAAAAGCGGCAGTTTGGATCAGACACAATTGTCAATGTTGCAGGTTGTCAAGGGCGTTGCTAAGAGGAGTCACTGCGCTTAAATGCCGCTTAACTCCTTGCTGCCAGGGATAGGGGACACTGGATGGATGGAAAGAAGACGTTTTAATTTTCATTTTATCATTATTTTTTAAGGATAAAAAGAGAATTGTTCTGCTTCAGTTGGGAAATTCAGGGCTGTCCTTCTGCTCTCAGGTAAAAGCCTTGACATGTAAATGAGACAGCCTTCTGCCCCTAGTGGCAGCATACCCATATTGCAGGGAAAATACCCAAAGGTTGAGATTTACTCCGCAAGCGTGGACCAATGAGATGGCTGCAAATAACTGACCTAATTGATTATTAAAGGAAAAAAGAACAGTTGAGTCAGAGGGTCGGAGTCATTACAAGGTGATTGACACAAGATTGGTTCATACACGGATGGTTATGAAAGCTAAGTGAGAAAGTTTTGTTAATTAGGTAGAAGGAAAATTTTCTATAATAAGGAGAGATTCTTTGCCCTATTCTATTCCGTGATTTGGTGCCTGGAAATATGGGAGAGGACCTGGAGAGATGGATCATCAGTTAAGAGAGCTTGCTGCTCTTATAGAGGACCAGAGTGTGGTTCTTACTTAGCACTCATGTTGGATGACTCACAACCTTCTGATGTCCTCTTCTGACCACCATGGGTACCCTCATACATGTACACACACACTCACATATGCACAAATAAAAATATGTCTTTTTTATTAAATGTAGGAGAGAATTCATATCTCCTGCCAGCTACCCAAAATCTGAGGATACTTCCAGTACTTTCCCTCAAACGCACAGCAGCATGGGGAAAAATATGTGGGTGACAGACCTTCAGCATAGCAGAAAGGTGGACCTTCCCATCATCCTCTCGGGCTGTAGCCCAGAAGCCATGATAAAGTCCTCTCCAGAGTAGATGGGCTGCAGCCGTTTGGTGAACACACCAATCCAAGTGCTTGCGACAGACTTGCCACAGAGATCTATCACCCATGTGCTAAGCCTTTCCTGCTCCCTGTACTGGGCTGGAGTTCCCATGTATGTGTTCCCTTTCCATTTCTAGGATAGAAGCTTTCCCCATTTTGTATAGATGAGGAACTGATACTTACCTCAGGATATCATTGGTTGGTTGGTTGGTTGGTTGGTTGGTTGGTTGGTTGGTTGGTTGGTTGATTAGTTGGTTGGTTGGTTGGTTGGTAGGTTGGTTGGTAGGTAGGTGGGTAGGTAGGTAGATGAGTCTCATGTAGCTTAGGTTAGCCTTGAACTTGCTATGTAGCTAAGGATGGCTTGAACTTCTGTTCCTTCTGTCTGTGTCTCCTGAGTGCTGAGATTCTCAGCATACACCACTATCCCAGAGGCTAAGGATGGAGGCCAGGGCTTTGTGCATGCTGGGCAACACCCCCAGCCCTCCTATTACTGTTTTGTGGCCCTCTTCTCCATTGTCATATGACTTCCTTGACCCAAAGACTCACTTTCATCATTGCTTCTCTCCACACTCTGTCAATCACTGAACAAGAGCTTCTGGATTTCCCCAGATGACACAGAAGAATCTCAACTCGGATCTTGATGGTGTCCCTTACATGGCTGCCCACTTTCCTCAGTTAGTAAGAGTTTTGATTAGCTGATGGCATCATCAGAGGTGAAAAATCTGAAAGGGTCTGGCTAGTGAGGGACTAGAGGACTATGGGTATAGACTTTGTGCTCCTAGGTCCTCAGATAGCTGTATGTGTGTGATGTTCTGAAGCCATCTGAGTGTACAGTCTTTTCCTGCCTCTACATTCTGTTCCTTCACCTTGACAACTTGAAATTGTCTGTAGTAGCAATACTTGCACTTTAGAAACCAACCAATGCTACAAAACAAGGATTTTTTTTTTTTCTAGAAAGCTGGTTTTAGACGCTAGACTAGACCACCACCAACTGGGCTCCAGGAGTGACGCTGCTCCTCCCCAGCCACCTGCTGAAGACTGATTCAGGCCCTGTCCAGCTGGCAGGAAGCCCGTGAAGAGGCAACAGGAGAATGGGAATAAGCCCCAGGAAGAACCCCACCCCGTGAGGAAGACAGTCTTGTTTCCCCAATGATTGAACAGTGTCCCCGAAAATGAGTGTCCATCTGGAGCCTATGTGGCCTGATTTAGAGACTGTCTTTGCAGATGTAATTAGGTTAAAAGAAGATCAAACTGGATGGAACCTAATGCAGTCACACACACACACACACACACACACACACACACACACACACACCACAGGTCTAGGCATGCCCAGTCACGGAGGGGCCCAGCCAACAACTCCAGCCTTGAGCCTTTGCCCCTCCACCCTCCCTGAAGCCAGCCTGTGTCCTGATGTACTCACTCCCATTATCCCTGGACTTTCTGACTGTTTCAGGGGCAAGGTCTCTTCTGTGTGTTGACTGTGCCTCTTCACCGCATTACAATGAAACTCCAAACATCCCACACACTCCTCACAATTGTCAGCGCCTCCCAAGTCCTTGCTTCTTTTCCTTCTGTCAAGGAAACCAGATTGGCTTTGGAGGAGGCGGCCCAGGCCTCTCCTTCCTTCCCGACCTTGGGTGAGTTCTGGAAGTTGGGCTAGACTGTGATGCGAGGTCCCAGGACAGAGAGGGCACGTGGGCAGTGGGACTCTGGGTCCTGAGGACTTGGGTCTACAGGAGCCTAGCATTCACCAAGCTGCTATCAGTTAGGTGTGACGTCAGAGGTGGAGGTGATGCTGACGTCTCAAGGCCTCTGGAGAAGAACCGGGAGGCAAACACAGAGCTAGAAAGAGAAGGAGGCCAGGATCAGGCCGGGCTTTCTTACCAAGGCCCTACACAGCATTGCTGTATGTCCTGACTTGGTGGGCAACTCCATGTTAGGGGGACAGGTCCTGCATGAGACTTAATCCCACGCTCCAGTCTCCTACTTGGCCCCTGTGGGTGGGAAACGTGTAGAGGTCAGATTTGCGTTCTAGCTCCAGCTACGCTGTAACTCCGTGGGCTATCTCAGGCAAGACCCTGCTCCTCCCCAGCCCCTGGTTTCCTCAAGAATGACAGACTGAAGAGAAGATGCTTGAAGCTTCCACTACCAACATATAGGCAGTGAGGTGGAAGTGGGTCACTCCCCGAGGACAGAGCTGCAGAAGTCTGAATTCATCTTACATAAAGACCCTTGTGGTTTTGCCAGAGATCCTGTACCAGGGCTGGGCTGTGGCTAGTCACCTTCCTGCTTCATTGGGGACGCTAATGAGGCCTAGGAGGCCCTCCTCAGGGCTCCCAAGGACAGCACTACAACTGGTGCCTTAGTGACTGTGGCTGCTGAGGGGGTGTGGGGAGGGGTGGAGGGGTGAGGGGCGGAGGGGTGGAGGGCAGGGACTTACGGACCCAGTTTAGGACTCGTAGCACCAGCAAGATGACAGCTGATCTACCCTCCCTGTGTCTTCTTATTTGTTCCCAGCAGGAAATCGATGGTGTCAGAAACCGTGGGATAACTCTACAGCCCCAATCAATAGACCCTGATTAATTCAGCCATGGCCGCTGGGTAAATTTGCTGCATCATAATTAGAATTATTAATTAAAAATAGGAAATCAATTGACACAAATTAGGCAGAGGAGGAGTCAGCTGGGCTGCTTTGACATTGCTGGGGTAGATGCTTGAGGACATCCTGTGCCTGTCTCCAGCTTAGGGGTCTGGCACTCATGTGACCCCTGGGCTCCCCTTATACTGAGACCCTCCTGGGCCAGCTGCCTACAGAGGACAACAGAGCACTGGAGAGGCCCCAGAGCATCTCGTGAGCAAATATCTATTGGCAGGGCCTCATACATCCCAGGCTAACCTCAAACTCACTATGTAGAGTGGATGGCCTTGAACTTCTGATTCTGCTGTCCCTACATCCCAAGTGCTGGGCCATCACACCCGGCATGGAACCCAGGGCTTTGGGCAATCAAGGCAAGCGCTCTATCAGCTGATCCCCATTTCCAGCTTCCTTATTCTTTTTTAACTTAAAAAACAATCAGAATTTTAAGAAGAAAGTATTTTCATTGCTGCTTATGATTTTTATTTTCTATTCAAGCATGCATCTTTTAGTATATATATATATATATATATATAGAGAGAGAGAGAGAGAGAGAGAGAGAGAATATTGTATTCTGTCCTTTTTCCCCAACAGCATGATATAACATTGTTTAATTTGACCCATAATTATCTTTTTAAGTGGCTGCATACTATTCTCTGGATATGCCATAGTCTGCCTATCTGGCTCCCAATTTGGGGATATTTAGGTTGATTGATAACAACAGCAGTAAGTTTACTGAGGTCCCTTCTCCCTGTTTGTGCTGTGGGCCCCATGTGCTTTATTTTGTCAAATAGGAATCGTGTGTTGTATGAACAACATGGCTGTAATCCAGCACTTAGGGGGAGGATGTTCAAGCTCATCCTCATCCAGCTAACAAACTTAAGGTCAGCCTGGGCTGTATGAGATCCTGTCTCCAAGTGGGGAGGGAATCCTCACAGACATCCATCCTGTGATGCCAGTGCATTGATTATCTCCTTAACATGGGGAAACTGAGGCCTCCCCAACTATTTAGTCTAAGATGAAGTTCATGAGAAGCCTGGGGGTTCTGGAGTACACCGTGTGCTGCCTCTGGCTTCTCTCCATTTTCACAAGTCAACGGCCATGACCGAATCTCCCGTTTTACCTTTTCTTCCTCATTTTCCACATAAGGAAACCGAGGCCTAGAGCTAGGTGATGAGCTTCCCCCGCACCTTCCTCCTCTCTTTCTTCATTGCGTCCTCTGCATCTTCTGACCTCTTATGGTGGCCACAGCTGAGCAGAGCGATCCCTGGGAACATTTTCCCCCAACAAGGTGACCAAACTGAAGCTGGTAGAGAGACAGGGCTGTTCCTGTCCTGCCTGCTACTGTCCTGCCTGGGATGGGACAGTCACCACCGATGCCTGCTTCTGCCAGATCCCACACTGTGCACACATCTGCACCATGCCAATGAGAGCAAATGACACTCAGGGCCCCCGGGACCCCAGCACTCTGGCTGGGGAATACCCTGCTGCTTTATCCTCTGCTGGCTCCCTGACTTCCCATAGAGCTGAGGCTGTAGCTCAGTGGTAGAGCTCCTGTCTAGCACTCATGAGGCCCTAGGTTCAATCCTTGCTACTGCCAAGAAAAAGAAAGAAGGAAAGAACGAAACCATTGATTTATGCTTGTCCAATGGCTCCCCACCAGTCAAGAGGAGCCTACCTTAACTGCATCATTGAGGGTGGCTTTCTCCATCTTCAGTCCCTCAAGGCCTATGCTGTGCATGAGGGCTGGGCCCCAGTCACATGGGCTGCTAGTTGTGGTTAGTCCCAGTGTTTCATGGTCATGGAACTCCCTTCCCCATTTATGAAAACATCTAGGCATGCAAGCGAAACCAGGGAAATAGACTTGTACTTACAGCCTCAGCACTTCTCCTGTTCAATATGAGCAATTAATTATTCACCAGCGTGGTGAGTGTTAGCAGCAAACCTCTGGCACAGGGCTGGGGATAGAGCTCAGTTAGTGGAGGGCTCCCTTAGCATGTTCAACAACCTGGGTTCCATCTCAGTACCGCGTAAACCAAGCACAGTGACGCACACCTGTATCTCAGTACCCAGGAGCCAGGGGAGGCAGGAGAACCAGAAGTGCAAGGTCATCCTTGGCTTACCTACATAGTGAGTTGCAGGCAAGCCTGGGCTATCTGCATGATACCCTTAGAAGATTACTTAGTCCAAAGTACACAGATTATTCTGCACTGGTCCAAAAGTTATTTTCTAAAATATCTACAACTTAGGCCAAAGTCTTTTAAAGATTCACTTTATCCTCTTTTGTTTAGGAAATCAAATATGAGCCAGGTGTGGTGGTGCACGCCTTTAACTCCAGCACCTGAGAGGCAGAGGCAGCCAGATCTCTGTAAGTTCAAGGTCAGCCTGGTCTATATAGTGAGTTCCAGGACAGCCAAGGCTACAGAGAGAGCCTGTCTCAAAAAAAAAAAAAAAAAAAAAAAAAAGGAACTCATACTGAATTCTGCTCAGCAGCCCCACCTCAAATGCTCACTCCTCCTTCCACAGAAAGAAGCCTCCTTAGGTCTGGGGCCTGAGGTGGAGTCCCCCAGGACTCTGAGTCATCAGAATGAGGAGTGTGCGCCACCACCCTCCTTCCCCTGTGACTGTCAGGGAGTACCATTAAGGGACCAGTCTTCCTTCTATGGGTAATTTACAGCGCTTGTATGCTGTAAAAAAAAAAAAAAAGTTTGAAGTGTTCTCTAACCAACTTAATTACCACGAGCCTCCTCCTGAAGATCGTTCCAGCTAGTTGAATATTAATCTGTAATTCTCAGTCCCCAGGGGCAGATCGCAAGATTGTGCACACTGAGTCATTAAGACCAGGAGCACACTAACTCCAGGGAACCAGGGACTTCCTCCTGGAACACAGAATGAGAGTGTCGTGTGCTTGAGGTTGTGGGACTTTCCTGCCTGATTCCCAGTTCACCTGACAGGTCACACTGTAGCAGGAATTCAGGGGTTGATGTTTTAGGAGTCCTAGACTAGGAGGTGGTGTTGGAGGCAGAGTGATACAATGAAGGACCTGAGGGTCCCAAAACTTGGTGAATAGTACCCAAGACTCTTTGACCTTGAATGGGTCATCGCCCCATCAGAGAAGAGCATCTTCATCTATAACAGAAGGGAGATGGGGGCAGACAGTGGCTTAGCAGGTAAAGACACCGTCACTAGATGTCATGACCTGAGTTGGATCCCTAGGACTCACTTGGCAGAAAAACCTGACTTCCACCAACTTGTCCTCTGACCTTCCACTGCAAGTGTGCACACAGAAAAATGGACATGTAGGATACACACACACACACACACACACACACACACACACACACACACAAAAATGTTTTTAAAAAATTAAAAGAAGGGATCTGGCCCATATGGTCATGTGTACATGTATGTGCATGCACACAGATGTATAAGCATGCATGTGTGCAAGTTTGTGTGTATTGCTTTGACACAGCACCAGGCACAGTGCTCTGTGGATATAAAATTGGTTGCTTCCGCTGAACCACCTCGGCTTCTGTCAGCCATGCACTTAGGGTCCTGAAGCAGGTTCCACATGGGGAAAGGGTTCCCGAGATCTAAACGGAAACGCTAATAGAAGGCCAAAGGCTGTGGTGACGTGTGGGTTCTTGTGACTTCCGCAGCTTTAGAGCTGCAGCTGTCCCGTGTCACCCTGGACCCCTGCCTCGCTTACTCCTCTCTCCCTCACATCGTCCTTGAAAGTGCCCGAGGGGACTGAAATGCTAGGCATGGCGGCACACGCCTGAAATCTTAGCACTTGGGAGTTAGAGGGCGGCCACAGCTATCATAGCAGAAAGTTACCCCAAACTTAAAACCTTGACTACATCATAACTCCCTGTAACTAGGGACTACATCAGATCCCTGGTGTGTGTGTGTGTGTGTGTGTGTGTGTGTGTGTGTGTGTAAGCAAGCCAGAGGATGACCTTGGTGTCATCCTTGGGAACATGGTACTTTGAGACAGAGTCTCCTATTGACCTAGAGCTCACCACTTAGACTAGACTGGCTGGCCAGTGAGCTCCAAGAATCCTGCTGTCTCGCCCTCCCCGGGGCTGGAATTACAGGAGCACACCAACGCACTTGAAATTTTTACACAGGTGCCGGGAAAGCAAACACAAGCTTACTAACCAAGCTCTGTAAGCCCCAGGTCCCAGTTTATATGGATGCTTCCTTCCTAACAGCCCCTCCTTGTCCACTCCCTTCCTTTCCAGGACAGTTCCAAAGCGGGCTAGGCCCTTAGTAAATGTTCAGTGAACAGATGTAGGTTGGGAAAATGGGTAACTAGGCTATCTTGGTTCATTTATGCTCACCAGGGCCTCGGAAATGATCCAGATTTCCCCCAAGATCTGTACCAAAGGGCTAGGGATGTGGCACAGGGGTATGACACTCGCCTAGCAAGCACAAGGCCCTGGATTTGATCACCAGCATTCTGAAGGAAGGAAGGAAGGAAGGAAGGAAGGAAGGAAGGAAGGAAGGAAGGAAGGAAGGAAGGAAAGATGGAAGGAAGGTCCACACTAGGAAATTAGCACATTAGGCAGAAGGAAGTCACCTGACTTGCCTTTTGAATGCTCTTGGTTATCCTTGGTGGTATGGGTGTAGGCTTTATTTTCCTAAGATTGTCCTAAGAGTGTGGGCAGGGCTATTATTGGAGGCTGAACTGTGTGTAAGCCTCACACTGGTAGTGACGCACATTAGCTCTGCCATCTCATGAGGAGGTGGCCAGGGCTGGCAGAAGGACTCAGTGTTGGCTGACCCATGAGCCTCTGAAGTTGGCCCATTCCCTCCACACCGGCACTGCGCCCCACCCACCCCCAAGCCCTAGGCAGGACAGTGGGGTGCAGCCACTGAATCAGAAGCTGAATAAGTCTTGCAACTGAGCCAGAGAGAGGAAGGATTCAAAGTAAGCTGGTCCAGAGCCTGTGGTGAGGTGTGCCCTCGGGGAGGGTTGGGGAGGACCGGAAGAGCAAGCTCAGGTGCCTCTACCTCCTGGGACACACTCAAGCACAGAGGTACCACTCCCATCCCTCTACGTCCGTGTGTGTGTGTGTGTGTGTGTGTGTGTGTGTGTGTGTGTGTGTGTGTGCTGTCTTTCTTGGGGACCACACAGGCTGTCAGGAGGAGCTGTCCTTGGCTCTGTCTCAGCCCTGAGCCTCCTCTCTGTGCTCTAGGCTTTTGTGTACAGGTTACTTAGTGTCATTCAGAGATCTTATTCCAGGGATATAGACTGGAACAAGAAACGGAATGAAAACAGCAATTAATTTTCCTGTCAAGGATGCCAGCAGCAGCAGCAGGAGGAGGAGGAGGGGGGAGGGAGGGAGGGGGAGAGTGAGGGAGAGGAGAGAGAGAGGAGAGAGAGGAGAGAGGAGAGAGAGAGAGGAGAGAGCCAAGCTTATCAGAGCAGCTCAGTGGAACATACAGATCTCACGCGCACAGCGCTTCAGTACAGACTCTCCGGGCCTACCGTATACGTATCATGCCCGCCTGCTGCTGGGCTCAGCCCTCTGTGGAAGAGTGGGAGGAAGCCTAACTCCCCTCTGACCTCCTCACGCCTGGCGCCTCCCATCAGAGAGGAATAGAAATGTGTTGTTTCTATTGTTTATTAGGCTGCTCCTCACCTCACCGGGCCTTCATGGCTCCAGCTTTGTGGACCCTGAGAACTCAGCAGGAAGAGCCTGGGACTTGGGGATGTAGAACACAGAGCTGGGAGGAACCAAGCCCACCCTTCATTCTTGATGTGGCTAAACAGTGGGTCTAAAACCCCACTTTTTACCTCCCAGGCCAGTCTCCACAGCCCCACCCTGGCTCATCTCTACTTTTTGGTTGGTTGGTTGGTTTTTGACTCAGGGTCTTACGTAGCCCAGGTTGGCCTCAAACACTCTCTGTAGTTGGGGATGACCTTGAACTTCTGATTCCCTCGTCTCTACCTCCCAGATTCTAGGATTACATGTGTGCATGTCACCTCCCTTGCATGTGGTGCTAGGATTCAAACCCAGAACCTTGTGCATGCCAGGCAGGTTCTCTACCAACTGAGCTACAGCCACAGGCCTCAAAGTTTTAGCGTATCCATTTCCACTAGAGAAAACATAGGGTTGGGGAAGTACAGTGAGTTTTTCAAGGTCACACAGCTAATCAGTGGGTGAGCTGGACTTGAGCCTAGCTATGAGCAGGTAAGTGTCTAAGCCAGGAGTAGATTCCCAGGACAATCTTTTGGACTTTCCCTTTTCTCCATCTTGATGACACCACCCCTACTCATTGAGGACAACCCCAGCCCACCTTCTTCCCACTCAGCGATGCCTTATGCCAGCATGCTCAGAGAGCCTGTGACGCCTGCAAATGTCACCGGGCATCACCTGAAAAGGTTTCCATCTCCCCCACAGGGAAGCCAGCTGGATGGGTTTGCTGAAAACATTCTCAAGGGGCTTTTTCATCTCCACTTGACCCACCACACTCAGAGCCGTCTTGGTTACCCACCCCAGCAGATCAGTCCATCCCATGTTCACTGGAGCAGAAATCATTGTGGTATTAACCATGAATAATTATTTGGCACTTAAGGTGTGTGTGTGTGTGTGTGTGTGTGTGTGTGTGTGTGTGTGTGTATGTGTGTGTGTGTGTGCATATGTGTGAGTACTTGAGTGTGCGTAGACATTAGAAACCGACATCCATTGTCTTTCTCAATCACTCTCCATCTTACTTTGAGATAGAGTCTCCCACTGAACTGAATCTCACCAGTTTGGCTAGAGCAGCTGGCCAGAGACGGGGTCCCCTGCCTCTGCCTCCCCAGGGTTGAACTTACAGACTGCTGCACCTGGCTTTCCATACAGGTACTGGGGACCTGAACTCAGGTCTTTGTGAGGAGCCACCTCCCGAGTCTCAGCACTGAAGTGGTTTTGCAGGCATGTTTGTAAACGTTCCCTCACCTGGTGGAGTCTCCTCTGCTTGGCAGGGCAAGGGGTCTGCAGACGTCAGAGTCAGTGAGTGTCACTCAAGCCTTCTAGTTCCCATTTTTGTGTATTTCAGCACAAGGATGGGGCAGGAGGGGGACAAGCAAAGAACAGCAGAAGGCGGGGGGGGGGGGTGTTTCAGGAAAGCAAATGGTAAAAGCCCCTCTAGGGCTTTTTATTGTCATTCTGATCACCAGATGTCCTGGAAACTGAAGCGTGTATTTGTGCCACAGTGTTGAGGCTGGGTGGGTTTATTGTGCTGAATTCTGTGGTGTGGAAAGACCTTTTCAAAGCTTGTTGGTGGGGCTGGGCTGGGGAGATGGATCGGTGAGTAAAGTGCTTACCACAAGTACGAGGACTTGAGGCCAGTCCCCAGAACATGTGACGATGCACACTTGTAATCCCAGGGATGGGGAGGTGGGGACAGATAGATCCCTGGGGCTCCATGGCCAGCCAGCATAGCCTGAGTGGTGAGTGTCAGGTCAATGAGAGATCCTGTCTTAAAAATAGAGGGGGTGGGGGCTGTGAAAACAGTCCTGGACTTCACACACACACACACACACACACACACACACACACGCACACGCACACGCACACGCACACACACACGCGCGCGCGCATACGCATTACACTACACTATACTACACATGCTTGAACACTCACTGAGTGCGTGTGATAAGATTCAGCACCAAGGACAGTGTCCATTCTAGACGCGCTGAAAGAGGATGAATGATACCCAGACACAGACCTTGGACCTGGAAGCATCCTCTAAAGTCAGAGTCCAATCTTCTTCCCCTGCTGCTCCCACAAAATGAAGGGCCTGTCTGAGTTCTGCTTGCATACCTCCAACAGGGATTTTACTATCCCCAATCCAACCCTTCCCACTGAGGTGTAGTTGGTACTTGGATGTGGTCCCTTCTGTTTCAAGTGGGAAGTCAGAAAGGTGGCTAGTCATCAAATTTGCTTAGAAATTACTAAATATTTGTGCTTGAGATATAAATCAGTTGACAGAGTACTTGGTACAAAGCCCTGTTTGACCCTCAGTGTCCCATAAATAGCATGGTGGCACACACCTATAATCCCAGCACCAGAAGGTGCCAGCGTTCAAGGTCATCTTGGCTACATAGTGATTTTGCGGCCATCCTGGGATACACAAAACTGCCTCAAAAAGGAATTGCTAAATATTTGTGACATAAGTAGAGAAAATAATATGAAAACACATCCGCCATCCAGATCAAACGAATAAGAACATCACTGTATTTGCCTCAGAGCAGTTTATGAAAAAAAAAAGACATTACAAAAATATGTTTCTCAGGCTGGCCTCAAATTCAAAGAGATCCATCTGCTTTAGCTCCCCTAGTGCTGGGACTACAGGTGTGCACCACCACACCGGACTTACAAAAATATTCTTCCTCCTGCTTCTCCTAGGCAAACACCCCATCATTTGAGCTACACCCCTAGCTGATCCTCCTAGTTTTCAATGTAAAGTGAGACATGAATTGGCAGGCTTACTTTATAGGTCTTTGGGTTGTTCGTCTACCTTCACAGCTCTCCAGTTCAAGGTATTGTCACCCTGTGTCACACGTGGAAATGCCTGGGAGATAATACCTGGGAACATCCTTTGGCTTGACCATTGTCCACACGAGAATCCTGAGTCACAGTCCAGATCCATGAGCAGCTCATGCCTGGTGTGTGTTTGTTTTAATAAGAGTCTTTCTCCTGGGCCTGCGTGATCGTGGATACCCAGCTAGAACTGCAGTAGTAACTGCCTTGAAGTCCTCTGGAATGCACCAGCTAGACACAGCTTGATCCACAGGATCATTAGGCATCAGAAGCTCAACTCCCCACCAAGACCATTCAGGCACGGAAACCCGTGATCAGCCACTTTTCATCCCCGACAACGCTTTCAGGTCTCCGTCCTTCCCACCCACCCTGGTGTTCAGTTAGCTGCCAATTAGGCTCCCAGGCTTCCCTATCCCCTGACTCTGGACAGGAGAGGATTGGGGAGCTCTCAGTTCAGGTTCAAAGGCATCTGACTATGTGCCTGGGTTTATCCTGGCTCCCTTCTCAAAGACCCAGATCCCTTTGAAAGCGAAATGCTTTAAGACTAAAAGAAAACCCCACATATTGGGGGAGGCCCACCAAGACACATTTGGTTCAAACATTTAATCCCAGTAGCCTCTGGCCTCTCAGATGTCCCAGAATGCCACTGTGGGGCAGCCTCACACTGTAGGCAGGGTAACCTCCTACTCAGCCCCCCTGGGGACTCAGCTACTAGGCACAGCAGAAAGAAGGAATGAGAGGAGAGGGTGGGGGGTGAGGGGGATGCAGAGCCACGATGCCCAGCCTTTAGGATCCTTCTTGTGTGAGCTCTTTGATATAAATCTCTGTCCCCACACCCCAGCTCTAACCTTGAAGATGCTCCATCCAGACTTCCCTTACCCCCAGGGGTGACATGGCTGTCCCAAACAAGCCTTCTTTTATGCTGTCCCCAGCACCCCTCCTTATCTAAGCCCCTCTCCCTGTGCCCCCTCTGTTCTGTCTACCAAACCCCAAACCATGCCTCTGATTGCTGCTGCCCCCACCCATGGCTGTGTGACCTTTTCCGCCTTTGGCTATCCACTCCTTAATGTCTAGTGTGACTTAGCCTTTGTCTCTATCATATGTCATTATGCCACCCTATCCCCAGCCTGAGTCCCCAGGACCCAGGGCAGGAGCCCCCTCACCTTTTCTTAGCCCTGGCTCCTCTAACCATTCCTCATATAGAGTTTTCCGATGAATTATTCATTGTGTCAACACATATTAATGTCAAGCCCCTAATACATGCCAGACAACATGTCAGGGACTGTGTGTGAGAACAAGGCCACCCTGTTCCCTTCAGCAGGTGCTCTTGGCTCACCAAACCACACAGCACTCACTTGTACACACACCTGGAACTCCCCACAGGCACAGAACCAGAGCCCCAGGATGAGCATAGGAATGAATGCCTGTCCCCAGGGCCTCCAGCACAGGGCAGACCCAGAGGGCACAGGCTAAAAGTCTGGATTCCTTGTCCCCCGAAGGGGCAGCTCTGAGGCGGTGTTCTGGACCCAACCTAACCCCAGAGGCCAGCTCCAGATGTGCTCTCCACTCCCCACTCCCTCATCTGTTTCCCTTCCCCCCCCCCCCTCTGTTTCCTGGAATCACTCTTAGGCTGTTTCTGAAGATCCCAATTCTGCTAAGAGTTACTGTCACAAGCCAGAGCTGGGACTGGGAACCCAGGCCTGTGTACCTACTGATCAAAGCAAACAGTGATAGACATGATGAATTAGAGCCAGCTGGGAACTGGACTTCTCTGAGGAGGAGGTCTTTACTCTGAGCCTTAGTATACACGGCTTTACAGAGCTAGGTGGGGTCTTCCGGGGATGCTGAGGTCTGGAAGGTGACTGAAGAATGATCAGAAGTTCACCAGCGTCCTCATCTACATAGTGAGTTTGATGCTATTCTGGCTACATGAGACCTTATCTCAAAACAAAACAACAGCATCCAAAAACATAGAGTGGGGGAGGAGCTCCAGGCAAGCGAGATGACTCAGCTGGTAAAGGCACTTGGTACCAAGCCTAATGACCTGCGTTTGATTCCCGGGACCCAATGGTAAATGGAGAGAAATGACTTCTGAAAGTTACCCTCTGACCTCCACACATACACTGCAGCATGTGTGTGTGTCCCCAACGACACACATGCATACACAGTAAATAAAGTGGTTTTCGGAAGAAAGGGTATCCAAGAAAGTGACCCGTGAACAGAGACCCAAACAAAGCCTTCTGGGAGCCGCTGTTCACGCTACCCCACTCTGTCCCTCGTGTACAACACATCGTGGGTGTTCAAATGCTTTCTTAAGTGACTGAGCAGGCACTCAGCTCCCCAGCCCTCTCCGGGCTGTGGCAGGGGTGTCTTCCTGAGCTTGTCCTTAGCGGGTCTTGGGAGCAGTCAAGTCTCTGGCTTGTGACAGTAACTCTTAGAGAGATGGGCATTTGTCACTCATCCTCAGGCCTCCTCTCTGGCAGTGACAGACGGAGCATCCTTGACTGGCAGACCAAGCTGGGAGCTGTTCTCCGAGTCTCTCTCTCACTTGGGGACAAATGGACCAAGACACAAATGAAAAGATAGAGCTGAGTGGGCTCCAGTATCCAAAAGGTGGGGGTTTCTCACCGGAAGGTGAGGGTTTCTCACTGGTAGAAGGGGAGGTTTTCTCACTGGGAGGTGACCATTGTCAATCAACTCCACCTAGAAGGGATGCTTGGGAAGTGATGGAAGACTCTGAGTCTGAGGACCAGGCTTCTACTCTCTCTGGCTGGATCCATAGCTCAGTCTATCCATCTGAGCAATGGGAACACCTTTCTCTGCTTGGAGATCTATAAGCACAGGAGGAAGTCAGAAGTACTTGCTAGATGGGCCAGGGAAGTAGCTCAGCAGATCAAATCAATTGCAGCATGAACTTGAGAACCTGAGCCTAGTCCTTGGGTCCCATGGTGGAAGGAGAGGAAGCACCCAGAGTGGTTCTCGAACCTTCCTACACCCCATGCCCATCACACACACCACACACAATCCTCCTCTCTCTCTCTCTCTCTCTCTCTCTCTCTCTCTCTCTCTCTCTCTCTCTCACTCACACACACACACACACACACACACACACGCATGCACGCACGCATGTGCACACACACACACACACAAAGTTTTTTTAAAATGTAAGTACTCACTAAATAAGCCTTGCTATTCCATAGAGAAGGTTCCAGGTGCAGTTTAAGCTGCACACATGGCTGTATGAAGTGAGGCAAGTGTCCGCTGGTTGTATTCATTTGAAAATCTCGTGGATACATGCAGTTTGGTAGCACCTGTGAGCGACATTCAGCGTACACATGTCTGCTTTGAGAGTTGACACCATGCTCCCATTGACTTCACTTTGCTGTTTCTAGCCTGTTCTTTGTGGATTTGGGTCTGCAGTAGCAGAAAGGCAGGTCCCTGAAGACAGAGACCTTCATCCACCCTAACTGCCTCTCTATGAGCACCCACTGCAGGCCAGGGCCCTGGGTGACTGCTCAAAGACAGTGGGGTAGAAGAACTTCCTCACACCACAGCAGGAAATCCCTCAGTAAGACCTGTGGAAGAACTCTCAGACACTAAGCATAGGCCTTTAAAGGCAGAAACTGGTTCAGCACACAGGCTCATCCTTTATTGCTGTGTCAAGGCCAATAGCACACGACAGTTCTGGGGCCTTGGAACTGGGTGTACGGAAACCCCACCATGCCTGGCCCACCCAGGCCCACACCTTTAGACTGTGGGCCCAGTGTGACATACATTTACTTGGGTTGATCTTGTTACTTGCTATGAGGAACCCAGGCCTGGAAGGACCAGAACCCATGACAGAGCCTCAGGGACGTCACTCAGGGATCCTCTGTGAAAAGAAGGTGGTAGAGATGGTGGCAGGGTCCTAGGGTTCAGTCCCTATGGGATACGTGTTTGGCTGTCAATGACAGCCCATGTCCTTGCCCTGTTTCTTGTGGATCATGCATCACAGTGGGGGCTCACACCGGAGACTATCACCAAGTTCTCGTCTGTGTGTGTGTGTGTCTGTCTGTCTGTCTGTCTGTCTCTCTGTCTATGTCTGTGTCTGTGTCCGTGTCCCAGCCTGAGTTTGCCTCCTGGAACCATGAAAGGCAGCGTGGGCTGGGAAGGGCAAGGGGTCCGCGGCTCCTTTGAAGGCTCTTCCAAAGAGGAACTCCCTTTGTGCACGGCGTGATCTCGGAGGCTCTCCAGGCAAATTGGGAAGATGAATCAGCTGTGGGCCCCTGTAGCTTCAAAGGCAGTGTGAGGTGGCAGATCAGGCAGGTGGAGCTCTTCTCATTAGAGCTGGGGGTGAGGGGGCTCCCAGCAGAGCTGAGGTTGAGACTGACAACCCACAGCCTGCGGCCTTGAGGGATAGCCTGCAGCCTCGGGCCCTGAGGGCTAGCCCACAGCCTTAGGTCCCGAGGGGGGAGGCAGCCCACAGCCTGCCCCTCTTTCTGTGGATGCCATTGCTGTGGAGAGCGAGGCAGAAATGGGTTAAAGCAGAGTGCTGGGGTCACCACAGGGTAGCCGCCACCCACAGGCAGGGTCTGGTTGGTACTATAGAATAGGGCCATGGTAGGAGCTACAGCAGCAGCTGTTTGAACCTCCAGGGGGGCACAGCTACTATCCAGGGCTCCACAGTCATGGATCCCTCAGCCTCTACCCTGTCAGAGCCCTTCCCTGAGGATCACAAACAGAGGGAGAGAGAGTCAGGACTTAGGTCCTCCAGTGTCCTGGCCCCATGCTTCCAAAGGCCCTCCTTGGGAGACAAGCCAGAGACCATGAGGGCCTCTGAAGTAGTGTGTGGGTGTGAGCGCAACCCACACACTGCCTAGCTTCCTGAGGACTGTGGTGTCTGCCAGAGATTGCATCTACAAGGACTTGGTTTCTTTGCCATCCAAGCGCTGTGGCACTGTGACATTCCGACATCCAGAACAGTCCCTGATAAAGAAGCGAAGTCCCCGATTACGTCGATACAGTTGATGAGTCTGACTTTCACCCCTCACCCTGTCTCCCAACCAGGCTTGTAAAGCGTCACACCCCCCTGACAGTCAGCACCTCACCTGCTGATGACCTCGGACATTAACAGACAGTGAACAAAGTAATTAGTGACTGAGGATGTCTCAGGATGTGGCCACCCCCACCACACAGTCACATACAGAGATAGGCACTTGGGACCGTGTGCATTCCAGCCTTTTGCTGTTTGGTGTGTGGGAGCACATAGGTGCTTGCCAGCATGGGCAGCTGTGTGTGGAGGCCGGGAGGCCAATGTCAAGTGTCTTCCTCCATCTCCCTTCATCACATCTTGTTTTCATCTTTAAATGTATTTTAATTATTGTGTGTGTGTGTGTGTGTGTGTGTGTGTGTGCGCGCGCGCGCGCATGTGTGTACCACAGCATGTGCCTGCTCAGAGGACGACTTGCTGGAGTCGGTTCTCTCCTTCCACCGTGTGGCTCCCAGGGATGGAGCTCAGGCCATCAGACTTGACAGCACGTGTCCTCCCTCACCTGCTGAGCCATCTCACCAACCCTCCACCTGATTTTTTGAGTCGGCGTCTCTCACTGATCCTGGGCTGTCTGTTTTGGCTAGCCTGGCTGGCCAGTGAGCCCCTGGGATCTGCTCGTCTCTGCCCCTCCAGCTCTGGGGTTAAAGGCATGCACTACCATGCCCAGCCTTTTAGATGAGTGCTGGGGATTTGAACTTGGGTCCTCATGAACTTGGGTGAGCAGCAAGCACTTTACCCACAGAGCCGTCTCCCCAGCCTCTCAATCGTTTTTTTTTATTATTATTATTACTTTTTATTTTGTAGTGCTGGAGATGGAGCCCAGGGACTTACACGCCAAAGTACGTTCCAGAGCAGCTGCTTGCACTAGCAGTGAGCTCCCTGCCCCAGCCTTGTGCAGGGTGTCCTGTGCGTAGCCTCAGCAGTGACATTTGGAAGCCCAGGCCTCATCCAGGCTTGACATCCACCCAGAGGGATGTCAGCTCCAGGAAAGCTGTATTGCCTGCCACCACTGTCTCCTGACATGTTGGTGGCTGAAATGGACATGGCTGGCTCTGCTCTGTCCTCTATCCCAGCTCCAGGACCTCTTAGTCCCCCCACAAGTGCACTGCAGGTATAGCTGTCCCCCCAAAACTAGCCAGAACCTTCGGCCCCTCTACTCCTGTGGGTCAACACTGCCTTCCTGTTTACTTGCCTGTTTCTCAAGCTGACTGTGGACTTCTCAGCCCCCCCACCCCCCCAGGACACCGTGCAGGCCCAGGAATTGTTTGATGAGTGAATGCATGATGCATGAGCCTTTCCTCTCTCCAAAGCCGGTGCACTAGGGTAGAAAGGGCCCTGGATGGAGGCAGCCCCGCTGGTCTCAATCTCTCGTTCTTTACTGTGCAGCCACTGGGGAGTCCTGTCTCCTCAGGAGATGGAGGGACGTGGAGGCGACAGTGTGCACTGGACATGGCTGTAGGGAGCGCCAGTCCATTTGGAGGTTAAGGGAGCCCCAGAGAGAGTATTTAAATTCCACAGGCAGAGTGGCCAGCGCAGCTAATGGTACATCGGTAGAAGCCTGTGCTCCCAGTGTCTGCCAAGACTGGGCACAGTGTCTGGAGTTTTCATCTACTGCACTTGGCTCTGTGAATATTTGGTTCCAACCATCTAAGTGGAAGAAGGAGTTGAGCAATGAGTCCTCTCAGAGCCAAGAGAGCCACCCTGCCCCTCCCTCCATTTCTCAAGTGGTGTAATTAGCATCACAACTTAGGGCTGGAAGAATCCCAGCACTTACCTCCTCCAGTTCCTGAATGAGGGCCCCTTTGGCATTTGGAAGGCACCTCCATTTCCAGATGCCTTCTTGAGGGGTGCTGACTCCACGACAGAAGTACCAGTCCAAGTCTGTCATTTTGCAGGTGTGAAAACCAAAGGGAGGGTGGGGGTGCCCAGGTCTGCACAGCATCAGCTGTGACTCACCCTCCAATCCTCCCTCCCTCCTAACTGCAGCCTGGGCCTAGAAGGAGCCTAGGGGTTCAGCCACTGAGAGAACCTGGCTATGCTGACTAGGACAAGGACATGTGGCCTTGCTCCCTGGGAAGTGACTGTATTTATCAGCTAGGATGGTCCTCTCTCAGGGTCCAGAGTAGCCAGCCCCTTAAACTCTGCACAGGTGGCCACTGCCCCTTGTTGGATCTCAGAACTCTAGCTGTGAAATGGGAGGGACCACCCTTCTCCCCTCATCCCCTGCCCCAACCCAGCATCCTCTTGCCTGTTTCCCTGAGAGGACCAGAAGGAAGCAGACTTCTGTTGGGCCCTCTGCCTTTGGCCATGAGTTAAATCAAAATGGTGGGCGAGAGGCTGGGGATGTGTGTGGTTCAGTCGGTAGAGAGCTTTCATAGGCTGTGTGAAGCCCTAGGTTCCGTCTAGGCACCACATAAACTAGGTGTGGAGGCACACACCTGTAACTCCAGCACTCAGCAGGTAGAGGCAGGAGGATCAGAAGATCAAGGTCATTCTCAGCTTCATGGTGGGTTTGAGGCTAGCCTGGGCTACATGAGACCCTGTCTCAAGGGAAAAGGTGAGGAGGGGAGGGCTTTGTGGGAGAGTTTCTTCGTGCCTTCCCTTGACGCCGGGCTGCAGCCAGGCTAAGGGCCACTGTCTAGGGAAAGGAACCATATATGCCATTGGGGAAGGAGGACTCTAGGCCTGCAGGCAGCTCTTTTGTGCCTAGCTGGGTGGGACTTTGGGAAGAGCATCAGAACGTAAGGACACACCCTGGCTTCCCTGCCCCAACCCAGCAAAACTTGAGAGTGGATGGAAGAAACTGGACGCAGGTGTCTAAGCCCAAGAGCGGCAGTGGAGAGCCACACTGTTGTTCCAAAGAGGAAGAAGTCAAGGAAAGCATGGAACTGTGTTTAGTTGTACCTTTAGTAAATGAGCCTCAAGGACTCAAAAGGTACTCGTGGGTGGGGATAGAGCAGCGGTAGGGGCACTTGCCCCGTGTGCTCACAACAAAACAAATCCAGACAAGACAAGAAGGGGCATGGTGGTGCACACCTTTAATCCCAGCACTCGGGAGGCAGAGACAGATGGAGCTCTGAGATCAAGGCCAGCCTGGTCTACAGCGCAAGTTCCGGGACAGCCAAAGCTACATAGAGAAACCCTATCTCAAAAGAAAAAAAAAGACATTAAAAAAATAAAAACTTGCATGTCAATAGTAATTACACATTACTTACAATAACCAAAACGTGGGCGCACTCCGTGAATGGAAAAACAAGATGTGGTGTACACAGGCAGCAGAACGCTACTCAGCCACTAAAAGAATGAGGCCAGTGTGGATGGACCTTGAAAACAAGAAGTTAAGTGAAATAAGTCAGACACAAAAGTCTGCTGCTTATAATTCCACTCATATGAATGGCTGGAGATGGTAAGTAAATGCAGGAAGAAAGATTAAGGCTTACTAAAGGCCAGGGTGGGAAGTCACTGCGATTGGTTGGTTACCGAGTGTCTCTGGAGGCAGCTGAACATGCTAGTGTTAATGTTAGCACTCGTGATGGATGCTATCAGGTTGTGTACATAAGGGATTAACATGGAATTTTATGCCACATAACACAACAGAGGAATATTAATAAGTCAATGCATTCACTGAAGAGAATAAAATGATAGGAAATAGGGTCGTCTGTGGAAAACCTGGGACCACTATTTATACAGAAACCAAACTCTAAACAAGGCACAGGTGGGAACTGGCCCTCTGCTCTTCATCATGTGGATATTTTTCTTTTTTGAGACAGTGTCTCATGTAGCCCAGGCTGGCTTCAAACTCACTGTGTAGCTGAGGATGCCTTGACCTTCTGATGCTCCTGCTTCTACCTCCTAGGTGCTGGGAATGGCAGGTGTGAACCACTGTACCCTGTTTATGCAATGTCCTCTTGCAGATCAGGAAGGCATGCTGCCAACTGAGCTAAAGCCTTAGCTGTTCTCTCTATGGATTATTAATGTTAGCTGGTCAAGCCCAGGCTAGCTGTGTCAGCAGCCCAGACTCTCCCAGTCACTTCCTGGCTGTGTGACCTGGAATAGGTTATTTAGCCTCTCTGAACCTCTCTTCCTTGTCTGAAAAATGGGGATAGTAATAACATCCATGACCCTAAGGGAGAAAAATTGACTTCGCCCTTCTGGTACACAGCCTGGTTGTATAGTAAAAGCCCCGTCAACTGTGGCTATGAACTGGGAATCCTGTCTGCAGTGAAGTCACTAGGGAAGAGAGGGGTCAAACTCTTCCCCATTGTGAGGACCTAGGAACCCAGAAGGCTGGATCCATGAGTCTGAAGGGAGGGCTGAGCTGCTGGCCAGGTACCTCTAGGTGCTCCTTAAGCCCTGGGTAGCTGCCCAGAGAAGCTGAAAATTCAGCAGAAAGCAAATATAATTAGAGAGCAGAGTCTGTGACAGGGTGAAGGGAAAACAAAACAAAAAACAAAACAGCACCCATGTACCTATGTGAGGGTTTGACATGGCCTGGCCAAATCGGACAGAGTGTATGGCTCTGCTGGGGAGCGTGAGACCTCGCTGTAATTTCGGGGTGATCGCTCTACTTGCCTTCAGCAGAGTAGATAATTGACTCTCCCGGCTCCGCCTCATTTCCCTATCATCAATGGGGAATGAGGAGTTTTTAAGTGAATTTTTCAGATAACTAAAGTTGATCACTGTGGTCCCTAACATTTTCTTCCCACTGAGTCACTCTGAGGAGAAATTTCTCTGCTGTGGGTGACACACTTCCTTGCTTCCTTGGTCAGAACGGTTTGATTCAGCCCACCTTTTCCCTGCGGGGTTGGACATGTCTGTCCATCCTCTGACAGCTGCAGGAGGCTGCACTTTCTTTGTCTCTGTGTTTTCTGTTTATTTCCATGCTTTTCTGCCTGGACATAGTGCTGTTGGGGTGTGTATGTGTGTGCACATGCACGTGTTTGTGCATATGTGTGTTTTGCACATATGTGTAGAGGCAAGAAGAGGGCATTGTGTATCTTTTGTCACTTTTTGCCTCTGTGTGTGTGTGTGTGTGTGTGTGTGTGTGTGTGTGTGGCAGAGGGGTGGTAATCAGAGGACAACTTTCCGGAATCTGTTCTCTCCTTCCAGCATGTGTGTCCTGGGGTCCTTACCGTCAGGCACCTTTGGCTGATGAGTCACCCCACTAGGCTTCACCTTAGTCTCGAGACAGTTTCTCGCTGAATCTGAAGCCAAGCTGATGGCCAGTAAGCTCTTGGGATCTGTCCGTCTCTGCCCCACAAAAGTGGGATTGCGTGCTGGGCTATTATGTGGGTGCTGGGGATTTGAACTCGGGTTCTCTTGCTTTCATGGCAAGTTCTCACTGAGCCATCTCCCTAGCCTTGCCTTGTGCTTTTAGGGGCTTCGTAAACACTGAGACACAAATATTGGCAAGTTCATATACACCTCCTTTTGTAGTGTGAGGAGCCAGAGTTGTGTTCTCGTGACTTCAACAATGTCCTAAGCCACCTTTATTCTAGCAGCGTCCCCAAGTGCTGAATTCTGCCTCCACCCCACCCCTGATGAACCATCTATCTCAAGAGAGGGCAGCTTACCTCCTAGCATGTTGTATGAAGTTTCCTGGCCAAACATGAACAAATGTCTACTCACCTGAGCTAGGGCATCAAAGGAACACATTCACAAGTGGACCAAAGTAACCATTTCACCAAAGTCCGACTTGACAAAACCAGGAGTTTAATAGGCTTACTTCCAGAACGTGAGTGAGGGGGTCACTAACAGGAGTTAGGGGGTCAAAGCCGCCACATCACTGAAAAGTCTCACCCTAGCTTGGATAGATGACAGCTTCCTCATAGCTGCATAGATGGAGTCTCCCCTTCAGTTAACCTCCCACCCAGCACCCCTCAAGACCCCAAGCATCTGGGGCAGAAGTACATGCAGCTCAGGGGGAGGTATAGGAAGGAGAAACTGGAAGCCACCCCCTCCTCTGTGAGGGGGCATCATCAGGCCCCCTGATCTTGATGGTCCCTTGCAAATGGTCACAGCTGCTGGATGAGGATGGTAATGTCTGTTTATGCTTGGAGCACAGCATTCCACAACGCAGCACTCCTAGGTACTTGGGAGATGTTGAGTTGACAAGTGAGGGGGGAAGAGGCTAAGGACAGCTACCAGACCCTGTGACCACATTCTGCCTCCCTGTCCAGGGCACGGCTTTGTCACCTACTGGGTTCGGGCTATTCCAGAAAGAATGGAGGCCACCGCCAAGCACGACAGCTCATGCCCACAATCCTAACGCTCAGGGGGCTGAGGGAAGAGTTTGAGTTGGAGGCTGACTTGAGCTGCATAGTGATATCCTCTCTCAAAATAGAAAAGAAAAACATCATGGAGGTATGGATAAGTAGCTGAAAAGCAAATGTCCCGGGATGCTCAGCAGAACATGAAGGGACTCGACTAGCTTTGGACTGACACAGTTTCACGTCCAGCGACTGTGGCCCGAAAGGTCCTGGGGGAGAGGCTTGTCTAGATCCTGAAGCTGCTCACAGTGGCGGGCAGAGAGGAAGCAGCCAGCCTCTGTGGTATCAGCCACCTGTGCTTTGCGGCTACTGTTCTCAGAACCTCCAAGCTTCCCATCTCGGACTACTCCCCGGAAGTGTCCCATGTACCTGAGCAATGACCTGAAATCAGGGGACCTCGGCTGCCCTGTTAGAACCTGAACAATCATGTAACTTCCGTGACCTTCTGTCTTCCTGTCTATAAAGTAGGGAAGAAAGTGAAGCCTGTGAGGATTAAATACTGCTCATGCCTTCCAGGATGGCACCTGGCACATGGGGAAAGTTAAATATGACTATCATTATAATGGAATCATAGCACATACACATTGAATGCTAACTACACGTGCTTGGCAATAAAGACAGAGGGGGAGTGGGGAACGGCTCACTGTTAAGCGCTTGTCTAAATCCTCAGAACTTATGTAAATGTAAATGTCTGGTGGGTGTGGAGGCGGCTTGTCCTTCCAGCTTCGGAAGGTAGAGACGGGGAATCCTAGAACAAGCTGGCCAGTGAGACTAGCCAGATCCACAGGCTCTGGGTTTGACCGATAGACCCTCCCTCATTGAGTAAGGGGGAGAGGGATTGAGAAAGGCTCCCGTCATAACCTTGGCCCTCCTTGAGTATATACATGCACAGCATGCACACATGCAGACATGCCCACACACTTGCAAACATGCATATATACATATTCAAAAATGGGAAGAAGAGATGGGAGTGTGTGCATCGTGCGACACACACACACACACACAGACACACACACACACACACACAGAGTTTGTCAGTCCTTCCACGCCCTGGAAAGGTCTCCTGGAAAGTGTGGGCAGGGGACGCTCCACTGTTGCCTCTGTCCTGTGAGCCACTGTCAGGGCGAGTGGAGGCTGTCACTCTGAGGGGACTGGGAAACAGAAGGTGGTGCCACTGATAGTTTGGCAGCCCCAGTCTGTACTTATCAATATGCAGGGCACAGATGAAGGAGTGAGCCAAGATGAGATGGTGTGTGGGAACCCGTTTTCAGGTTCCTCGTGCCTTTACCCAGCCGGTCCGCATAGAGAGGATGATTGGACCCTGGGCCTGAGTGCAGGTGTCTGAGGTGGTCCTGCACTTGGCTGTGCTGGGGGGAGGTTTTTGCTCCACCCCTTGGCCTCTCTATAAATACCCTGGGGCAGAGACAGTTGGGCCATTGGAGTAGGTTTCAGGCCCTCTCCAGGCTATCCCGTATTTTCTATCTGTCTATCTCCGCAATCTAAATCCTTCTATCTAATATTTCCTGCTGCTGGAACTCAAGAAAACTCTGGGGAACGGTGGGGTTGGTGGGTAAATGCCCCGCAGTGGTGGGCATCAGAGAATCCATGGTCCTGTCTACTGCAGGATGGATGCTGGCTTCCAGATACACTGACCCGATCAGCTATCGGGAAAGACTTGGGTAAAACCGGTGATGCTGGTGGAGCCCCAGCATATTCACAGGCTACACCAAACCCTGTCTTCTCGTGCCTGCTCATCACCAGAGTGCCACTGTGTCTCTGCTCACGGTGGCCTACCCCAAGGACACCTTTCCTATGCCACTCACTTCCCCCCTTTCCTCTGAGTATCAAAATCCTAGAAAGCTGGGGTGCAAAGGTCAGCTGGCCATCTGTGCCCACAGGCAGCAGAGGTACTCTCTGTTCCAGCTTGCCCAGGGCCGAGGTGCTCTTTGAAACAGGGGTCTTTTGGTGCTGAAAGCAAGACAGATGGTCCTCTGGCAGGCAGACAAGTGAGCCATCTTTCACTGCCCACTTGCAATGAGGAACCCTCACCTGACTGTCTTAACTGGAAGCAATCTTTCTTGCCTTCGATATTCTCAAACAGTATTTGTGCCTGTCGGTGCCTAAACTCCACTTCTGCTAAAAAAAAGCTACCCACTGTTGGTGGGAATGTAAACTTGTACAACCACTGTGGAAATCAGTATGGCGGTTTCTCAGAAAATTAGGAATCGAACTACCTCAAGACCCAGCCATACCACTCTTGGGCATATACCCAAAGAATGCTGATTCATACCATAAAGATACATGCTCAGCTATGTTCATAGCAGCACTATTTGTAATAGCCAGAACCTGGAAACAACCTAGATGCCCATCAACGGAAGAATGGATGAAAAAAATGTGGTACATATACACAATGGAGTTCTACTCAGCAGAGAAAAACAATGAAAGCATGAAATTTGCAGGCAAATGGATGGAACTAGAAAAAATCATCCTGAGTGAGGTAACCCAAACCCAGAAAGACAGTTATGGTATGTACTCACTCATTGGTGGATTCTAGATATAAAATGAACAATCAGACACAACCCATAGAACCATAAAGGCTATATATATATAGCATGGAGGTCCCTAGGACGACTGTGGCATATAATAAATTTCAGTTTTACTCAATAAAAAAAAAAAAAATCCCAGTGTTTGGGAGACATCTTATTTTTGTTGGGTCCTGAATGCACCAAGGGAGAGGGTCAAAGTAGGAGATGACAACAGGTTAGGTAACCTTCCTGTGGTTCTGGGCCACTCTATCCCTTTCCATGGCTTAGAATGCGGGTTTCCGGAGAGCCATCCGTCTTGAAAACATTTAATTACAGGGAAAGATCTCCAAGGCTGTCTGTTACCTCCCAGGGATACATTTTCTCCCCTGCTCTTTCTGAAGGAGCTTGGGCAGTGAGGAAATGGACCTGAAGCAGCATCTAGGGGGCTGGAGGGATTCCTGGCAGGGAGGAAGAAGGAAGGGAGAGCAGAGAGGTGGAGCCAGGGGTGGGTACGGTGAGTCAGAGGGAATGTGCCTGAGTAAATGAGTGAGAGATAAGACTGAGTGGAGCAAGGGAAAAGATGACTGCACAGACAGCCGTGCCGCTGGGCCCAGCTGGCACTGAGAGGAACGGGGGTCACAGAGGTGGCGGCAGGAGCCCTGAGGAACGGTCCAGCTGGAAGGACTAGAGACAGACCAACCAAGGAGGGCTTCCCAGAGACAGGGAGGCGGAAAGCTGTGACCACGTTTGCACTGGGGGCAGGGCAGTGGCATCCACTGAGAGTGAGCTGCGGGGCTGGGAGGCCTTGGAGGTTGTGCCTTCGTCAGCTCCCCAGAACACTTGGCGGCTTGGTGGAGCCTGATGGGCGTCTCCAGATGCCAAGGATTCCTTCCAGACACCCCCCTGCAGACTCTTCTCCAGGGACCGTGGAGATGGTAAGGCCGCGTGGACCTAGGATCTAAGGAAGCCCTGACCCTGCGTGTCCTCTCTTGCAGGCTGTGACAGCGAGCACTGGGGTCCCCACTGCAGCAACCGGTGTCAATGTCAGAACGGCGCCCTCTGCAACCCTATCACCGGCGCCTGCGTGTGCGCCCCGGGCTTCCGGGGCTGGCGCTGCGAAGAACTCTGCGCGCCCGGTACCCACGGCAAGGGCTGCCAGCTGCCTTGCCAGTGCCACCACGGCGCCAGCTGCGACCCGCGCACCGGAGAGTGCCTCTGCGCCCCTGGCTACACCGGCGTGTAGTGAGTAGGGAGGGCGTGGCCTGGGGGTGGGGCCAGGGAGAGGTCAGGACTGCAGGGGCGGGGGAAAAAAGGGATGGGGCGGAGCCAGAAGAGATGAAGTCGGGCTAGGAGAGGAAGGCGTGGCCGGGATGGCCCTGCCTTGGAGCAGGACTGTGCTGGGGCCTAGGAGCCCTCACCAGGTCTTTCAAGCTTTTTGGCACCCTAGTGAGCAGGAAGATGAGAACAGAAAGTCCTGGTGTGACATCTGCCCTCTGAACCCCCAAGTGCAACAGTGTCTAACAGTATCCAGGCCTCACCTTCGCAAGTCTCACATCCATGCCGTGAGTCACATGTCGGAGGGCCGGTCCTAGTTAGGGGACGCAGACGTGAGCTTGTCCTTCTCTGTTGACCTCTGCAGGATGCCTCTGTTTGCCCCATCCTAATTGATACATCTGAGGCAACGGGCTGGTAAGAGCCCAACTGATATATCACGTGCTGATTGGTCCCCTCGCTTCTGTGCCCTGGGGAAGCCACACTGACAGGCGATCCCCAAGACAACTTAGTCGGCATGCTCACAGACAAGACTGGTGTTGTTCCAGCCCTGCTGAAGGCTCTAGAGTCAGCCTAGGATCCTTAGGCATCGACCAAGGATGCTGACCATAAGACATCCTGGATTGAGAGCATTTCCTGTCCCAGTGTGTCTGGGCTCCCGGGGCCTTTGAGCTTGAAGCCATGGCCATCGGAATGAGACCCAAGGCAATGATGCAGACCTTTCCCATGCTCCTCCAGTGGCTGGCCCCCCACCCACCCATGGCAACTGGGAGCTTTTCAGAGCCTGGAATGGACATGTCTTGGAATTTAAGGCTCCCCGCTTTGAAAATAGTCAGGTTTTGAGGGGCTGGAGAAATGGCTCAGTGGTTAAGAGTGCTAGCTGCTCTTCCAGAAGTCCTGAGTTCAATTCCCAGCAACTACATGGCAGCTCACAACCATTTATAATGGAATCTGATGCCCTCTTCTAGCACACAAGCATACATGCAAAGAGAGCACTCGTACACACAGAATACATAAAGGAAGAAATCTTTAAAAAGAGGCGCGGCGCACGCGCGCGCGCGCGCGGGAGGGGGGAAATGGGCATGGGGGAGGGGGTAGTGGCGGCAGGTTTTTGAAGGCGAAATCCAAGGCCACTTCTTAGCCCCTTTACCCTGGCTCTCTCATCCACCTGGCATGCCCTTCCACTCTCTCAGTGAAAATAGCCTCATCTTCAAGGCCTAAGTAAACTAACTGACTTCGTAGGGAAGGTCTCTTCAGCCTCCTCCCCAGAACTTTCAAGGGTTGGCCCCCGCAGTACACTACAGTTCAATATAGTATAGCTGAGACCTGTCTCCCTCTACTGGCGGGGATCGGAACACCCACTCTTCAGGTGCAGTTCAGGCCCTTGATTCTGGAGTGGGCTGATGGCTGACACCATCCACCACCTGTGGTGGGGGAGGAGTCAGGTGCCAGGTGGGGGTTGGGGTTGAGATTAACCATTCTTGTAGGCAAGGCTCACTAGGGAGCCCTGGGGCGTTGGGTTGGAATCCTCGGGCGCTCTTGGGAATGCTGCTATCTGAGACCTCTCTCTCTGTGCAGCTGTGAGGAGCTGTGCCCCCCTGGGAGCCATGGAGCTCACTGCGAACTACGGTGCCCCTGCCAAAATGGGGGCACCTGCCACCACATCACCGGCGAGTGTGCCTGCCCTCCAGGCTGGACGGTAGGTGGAACCCTCAAGATGCAGAGGGGCACCAGAAGAGGTCTTGGCATCCATCACAAGACCATGAAAGGCTAAGTTCCTTTCTTCATCCCTGTCTATAGTCATGAGCCATCATGAGACACTCACTAGCAGTGAAGGGTCCCTGGTCTAGGGTCTGTGTGGCCTAAGGCAAGTTACTTAGCCTCTCTGACTCAGTGGTCTCTCACAGGCAAAAGAGTTGGATTTTCCTCATATGATGGGCTCTGGCTAGGTCTAGGCATCTGGCTCAGTTGGTAGAATGCTTGCCTAAGATGCATAATCCCTGGGTTCAATCCCTACCACATAAAACTGGGCCTGGTAGCACAGACCTCTAATTCCTGCACTTGGAAGGTAGAGGCAGGAGGATCAGAAGCTCAAGGTCATCTTCAGCTACATAACAAGTTCAAGGCCAGCCTGGGCTGCATGAGACCCTGTCTGAGAAAAATGTTTTAATTAAAAAAAAATCAACTCTGAATTGGGTCTGGGTACCCAAAGGAGCTTCAGGTGTGGCAGAGGATTTGGGAAAGAGCCAGAGCAGGGTATGTGTGGTTCTTCTGGCTTTGTGAAACCTTACCCTAGCTCACATATTCATGCTGACTCTGTGGCCCCCAGAATCTGTTATATTCCCAAGGGTACTTGTGATGCAGCCTCTACCAGCACAGGCCTCCAGTCTGGGAGCCCTCACTACGGGAAGCAGGCAGAGATCTAACATCACCTGTGGAGGCCTATGTTCAGGTGATGTGTCCGATGCTGCCTCTGACAAACCTCCCTGCCTCCAGCCACAGCTTCCCCATGTATACATGTGATTTCCCTTCAGTGAGCCTTGCTCGGGTTGGCTGTCATGGTAGGTAAAATCCTCAGGCGTGACTGCATATCCAAGGTGCTTGGCAAATGCCAACACCTTTTATACCTGCTTGATTTATAGCCCTGGATGTCACAGGCTAGCCACAGCCTCCTATCAGCTGCCAGGCTCCCCGTCAGCGCCTCCCTGTGGTCCCAAGGCTGCCAGCCTCAGAGGCTGCCTGCCCTTCCACACTGTATCCCTTGTAACACGCCCCACTTCGGGAGAGGCTCAGTTGCCTCCCCAGGGCCTGAGGACAGTCCTGCTGAGTAGAGCAAGATATATCAGGAGGCTTTGGACACCAGGCTCCCCAGGGCAGCCAGGAAGGACATCTGCAGGCCCAAGGATGCTTCTAGACAGGGAGGGACCTTAGGATTCCAGTGTGGCCAAATATGGCTACATACTAGAGTCAGCAAAGGACAGGGGTCACGCTTGAGCCTCTGGGAACCCATCTTTAATGAGCTCCCCAGGTGACTCTGAGGAGGGCAGTGTGCAGACACAGCTGCACTTGGAGAGCGTTGATCAAGATCGAAGAAGGACTTCCTGCCGTGTTCCACAGAGCCCTTAGCGCCTTGCGGTGGGTGGGGAAGAGAGCCTCATCACTGGGATTCAGGCCCTCCTCTTCCCCCCACCCCACTCCATCCCAGTTTACTCAGTATGGACGTTCTAGGAAACAGGTCACAAAAACAGCACCAGTCACAGCCTGAAGAGTCTTGAACACCGTGGTCTGACCATAAAGGTCCTTTCTTGGATAAGAGAGAGAGCAGGGAAGGTTAGTGACCTGCCTTAGGCCACAGTGTTGGTTAGGAGTGAGGTGGAGTTAGAGCCTGGGTCTCAACTCCAGAACCACCAACCTAGGTGCTCTCTCTCCCTCCCCCTCCCCCCTCCCCCTTTCTCCCTCCCCCCTCCTCCCTCCTTCCCTCTTCCCCTCCCCCTTTCCCTCTGTCCGTCTTCTTCTCTCCCTCCCTCTCTCCCCCTCCCCTTCCCTGCCCCCTCCCTCTCTCCCCTCTCCCCCACCTCTGCTTCTCTCTCTCTCTCTCCTTCCTCTCTCTCCCCCACTCTCTGTCTTTCTGTGTGTCTCTTTCCTCTCTATCATTCCCCCCCCCTCTCCCCCTGTCCCTCTTCTCTCCTCCCCTCTCCCCACTCTTCTGAAAAGACAGAGGGGATGACATCACCCCTTTCACCTGTCCCCTTCTCCCACCCTAACCTGCTTTTGGGAAGGCCTCTATCACCAGACAGCTTCCAGGTGTCCGGTGCCCACGGGGCAGGGCTCAAGGAAGCCCCTCAGCCAGGGAGGGAGCCCTGAACCTGGAGAGGCCTCTTCTGAATGCTGCTGTGGGCTGCTGGGCTTCAGGGACAGGAGAAGGAGAAAGCCAGCACATAGTGGTGGCTCTTTTCCTCACACACCTTTTCCAGGTGACCAGAAACCCTGTCTATAGAAAGCTTTGGTGCTGAGGACTTTGTTTTAAATTTTATGATAGACAATCGAATTTCTATTTTTGACATAGCATTGAACTTGCAGATTTGCATGAATTAATACCCTGCTGCATGCAGAGTCACAAAAGGAAGCTTCAGCTCAGGCCTGAGGCTCCTCCAAGGAGAGTTGGGGCTAAGGCTGATGCAAGGGAAGGGTCACCTGTCCTTGTCTCCCACTGCCTGACTTGCCATTGGCCCCCATGGGGCTCCAGCCATCCATTTTCCCACTCTGAGACTGATGGAATGGTTGCTCACTGCCACCACTCTGCTGGGACACTGAGTACAGAGAAGCTTCTGGGAGCTCAGGCCCATCTGGCCCTCCAGGCCACCAGCCCCCAAGGATGCCACAGGCCCCTTCCCTTGCCCGGCTGTAATGAGTCCGGTGTGGAGAGCCCATACAAAGGACCTGGGGGCTATTTTCCCGGTGTTTGCTTGCAGAGGAAAGAGAATGATTGCAGGTAGCTTGATGACAGTGGACCCTGGGGACAGGCAGAGGGCAGGAAGGGTGGCAATCGGCCCCTGGGGAATTCCCAGTCTGATGTAGAGGCTGAATGGAAGGGGTACATTCACACATGCTCATGTGTACACAGACGCTCACATGCAAAGGAAATAATGGGCAGGAGGAGGGATGGAGCCAGCAGCCAGGAAACGGGCCAGTGATGGTGGAGGCCCAGAGAGGACCTCCTGCGGCTTAGGCTTTGGTGTCTCAGACACTAGGGGTTGGAAAGACAACTGTAGAGGCCAGTGCCTGGTCCTGAGGTTGGGATCACCTCCACAGCACCTTCACCAGCCTCTGCTCAGTGTCTTCATGGGCTCCTGGGTCAGCCACTAATGTGACTGCCCAAAATGCTGGCAAGACCGAGCCGCCATCTTGGCCCCTTCCTTTCGATCTTCTGTCGAACACAGACCTCTGACAGTTTAACTGCTCTCCAGAGCCCCACAGAAAAACTAGGCCTGACCAGTGGGAAGAGCAGGACTTGCCCCCATTTCATGCCAACATTCTAAATGCTGTGTAGCCCAGGAGCCCACTACAGTGGAGACACCGCTGGACTTTGCAGGTTGCCAGACAAACGACTCGAACTATAAGGCTTTGTTTTCCCTTGGGCTTGGAGGCTGAGAAAGGTGTCTGGGTATCTAAGGTGACTCCATCAGGCAGGGCTGATGACGTCTGAGCCTCTCTCCCCAGCCTGGAGATGGCCATCTTCTTCCTTCGCCTTTGCATGGCTATCCCTCCGGCCTTCTTATAGAAGCCAGGCCCACCAGCACAAGGATGGTAACACCCATGACGGGCTGAACCCTCCCGTGCCAATTACCAATTAAGAAGATGTGCTACAGGGCCTGGAGAGATGGCTCAGCAGTTAAGAGCGCTGGCTGCTCTTCCTGCTCTTCCAGAGGTCCTGAGTTCAATTCCCAGCACCCACGGCAGCTCACAACAGTCTGTGATGGAATCCGATGCCCTCTTCTGGTGTGCAGATGTACGTGCAGACAGAGCATCCATACACATAAAATACATATACTCATACACTAGCATGTACATTTTTTAAAAAGAAAGGAAAAAATGCATTACAGGCTTGCTTATAGGCCGATCTTACGGAGGCATTTTTCAGGTTGAGAGTCCTTTCCCAAGTGATTCCAGCTTGTGTCAAGTTGACAGAAAACTAGCCAGCACACATCACCACATCTGTCTTTTTACGTGACTTCTGGGAGCAAAGCTAAATGCTTATGTTTGCACAGCACGCATGTCACTGATTGAGCTGACCCTCCGGCCCTCTGCATATCTGATTAGTCCCTGAGTTAGCTTGGATGAGGGCCCACGGACACAAGTGTTTGACTTGACCTCTGAAAAGGCCGAGCATCCACAGACGACCATATCCAGACGCACTGGGAGTTAGGATTGCGGCCTGTGAGTCTCAAGAAGATAAAGTCCCGGCAGGAGAGGAACCCTCATGCTTTGCCTGCCTCCTCCAAAGGTCATTCTTCCAACCGGCAGTCGTTGATCATTTCTGTAATCCTGCATCACCTCCTCAATGCCAACTTTGTTCAGCTGACATTCATTAAGGGCCACTCATTAAGACGCTGTACCGGCTTCCTTTGTATCCCTAATCTCACTTATCTTTACAACTTCCTAGAGACCAGGGGTCATCTCTCTCTCTCTCTCTCTCTCTCTCTCTCTCTCTCTCTCTCTCTGGTGTGTGTGTGGGGGGGTGTACATGAATGAGGGTTCCACCTGTTCAAGGGTGAGGGCACTGGTAGGCATAAGCATTCCCTGCCTAAGTTGGCTTGAAATCGTTTTCAGGGTTGGAGGACCTTCGACGTCCCCAGACAGTAAGGACAGAGGTGCACAGAAGCCAGAGACAGGCCCCTGCCATCCCCAGGCTCCTCCCCCCCACTTCTGCACACTGGCCTCACAGTCCTCCCTCCGCCAGGCCCCTTGGTGCCTGCAGAGGGTAATCTGAGCTGAAAGCCTCCCATTTAATTCATCACAACTCAATAACACGATGTGAGAAGACGGCTCTGGTCTGGCAAGCTTCTCCCGACTGAACTAGCTTCTTGGGGGCTGGTGATTATTGGTGCTTAATAACTGTGTGTTGAACAAATTGATTAATTAATTGGAGGATCATCTTCATTCTCCATAAGAGAAATGATTATCTCTGGCTGAAAGGGTGGCAGGAGACGAGACTAGGCTCAGACATCTGATGAAGACTTGAAATGTATACAGGCTGTCTTAAAGGTATATACCACAAGGCTAATACTGGCGGCTGGGGGCGGAGAGAAAACAGCCCTCAGTGCACATGCTCACAACCCCAGTCTGGGTCTCGGGGCTTCTCCCTCCGTTTTCTACCTAACATGCTTTTACTGCTACTTCTTTTTTTTTAAGATTTATTTATTATTTTATGTATATGAGTGCTCAGTCTGCATGTGGGGCTTTATGTCAGAAGAGGGCATCAGATCCCACTACAGGTGGTTGTGAGCCACCATGTGAGTGCTGGGAATTGAACTCGGGTCCTCTGGAAGAGCAGCCAGTGCTCTTAACCACTAAATCGTCTCTCCAGCCCCAGCCACTCCTTAACTGTTGACTTCAGATTGAGATTCAGGCTGGTGAGCTGGCTCAGTGACCTCGGCTATTGTCCTCAAGCCTGACAACCTGAGTTCAACCCCTCAGACCCACATGGTAGAAAGAGAAATGACTCAAGAAAGTTGTCCTATGACCTCCACATGTGTGCCATGGCACACACGCGCGCGCGCACACACACACACACACACACGCACACGCACACGCACATATATAAATAAATAAACTTACATTTTATTGTCCTTAATTCCAGCCTCCCCTGTTGGAGTTGAGTTGGCCTGCAGGTCAGATGCAGGGAGACAAGCAGCCACAGAGAGGGAGGGGCTTCAGAGAAAGAGGGGAAATGCCCAGAGTACAGAGCAGCTCCCCCAAAGAAAGACGGACAGAAGACAGCTAAGTTCACCATTTTATGTTAATGTGCCTGTGTGTGCCGTTACTAATCTATCCGACAGCTCAGCCCAAGTCTGAAATTCCTCTCAGTAAGTCAGACACCTTGGAAGTCATCCCCTCCCTCCCTCCCTCCCTCCCTCCCTCACTCACTCACTCACTTCCTCCCTCCCTCCCTCCCTCCCTCCTCCCTCCCTCCCTGACTTTTTGTCTTTGCCTTTGTGTTTCGAGGCAGGACACCTTGTGCTTCTGTTGCGGGGCTCTTTGCTTAGCATACTCACTACTGTCCTGGGATTCCTTTTGTTTCTCCTTTGATGGGTCCCTAGTTCTCAGAATCCATGTTTTCTTTTGCTTTTTAAGTTTTCTTGAGTAATTACTTTTTTCTTTTTCTACCTTTCTTTCTTCTTTTGGGGTGGGTGGGTGGGTAGGTGGGTTAACAAGATTTCATATATCAGTCTAACTCTCAAACTAGGCACATAGCCGAGGTTAACTGATGATGACCTTGAACTTATAATAGTCCTGCCTCCACCTGCAGGTGTGCACCCCCACACTGAGTCTGTAGATGCTGAGAACTGAACTCAGGGCTTCACACATGCCAGGAAGCATTCCACTGATGGAACTATATCACCAGCCCTGGACATGTTTTTGGTTTTTTTGGTTTTTTTTTAATTGGTTTTTTTTTTTTTTTTTTTTTTTTTTTTTTTTTTTAATGAGGAGTGGGGCATCTTCCACTTAGTTACCTAAAGTACCCATGAAGATTAATGTTTGGGAGTTTGTTCAAATCTGAAACTGTCCTATCAAATGGTTTTGGGGGGGCTGGAGAGATGACTCAGAGGTTAAGAGCACTGACTGTTCTTCCAGAGGTCCTGAGTTCAATTCCCAGCAACCACATGGTGGCTCACAACCATCTGTAATGAGATCTAGTGCCCTCTTCTGGCCTGCAGGCATACATGCTTATACATAATAAATAAATAAATAAATAAATAAATAAATAAATAAATAAATAAATAAATAAACAAACAAATCTTAAAAAAAATGGTTTTGGTAGGAATAAAATTCTAGACAAAAGGATTTTGCTGTTTTGTTTGGACCAGCTTGTTTTCTTGAAGTGTTGAGATCCAGGCTTTTCCTCTGAGCCACATCCCTCCTGCTGCTTGGCTGTCGGTTCTAGACTGGAAACTATTTTCTCTCCAGATGTTAAGGAGAGAGGGCCCCACTGTCCCCTCATTTCCAGCTAAGAACTCGAAGAACTTGATTCCTGGTGCTTGTATGTTACTGCTTTCCTCTTCCTAAAAACTTTGATTAAGTTTACCTGTAGAAATATAAAAAGTTGGGCTGGAGAGATGGTTCAGTGGTTAAGGGCACTGACTGCTCTTCCAGAAGACCTGGGTTCAATTCCCAGCCCCCACATGGCAGCTCACAACTGCCTGTGACTCCAGTTCCAGGAGATCCAACACCCTCAGACAGATGCACATGGAGGTAAAACATAAATGTGAATAAAATAAAAAACGAAATAATTTAAAAAAAGAAATATAAAACTTTGGTGCCTGGAGTGTTGGCTCGGTGGTTAAGAGCACTTGCTGCTCTTCCAGAGGACCCAAGTTTGGCGGCTCCCTGAACCCATGTCAAGAAAGTTCACAACCACCTGTAACTCCAGCTCCAGGGGATCCAAAGGCCTCTTCTGGACTCCTCTGGCGTCCACATGCCAATGGCATACATACACAGAAATAAAAATATGGTTTTTAAAACGTCTTTTTAAAAAAAATTGTAATGCGCCGGGCGGTGGTGGTGCACACCTTTAATCCCAGCACTCGGGAGGCAGAGGCAGGCGGATCTCTGTGAGTTCGAGGCCAGCCTGGGCTACCAAGTGAGTTCCAGGAATGGCGCAAAGCTACACAAGAGAAACCCTGACTCGGAAAAAAAAAAAAAAAAAGAAAAAAAAAGAAAAAAAAAATTGTAATGCTCTGCCCTGATGGGAGTCATAATCTCCTATTCCATTTCTCCTCCTTCAGGCCTTCACTGCCCTGTCTCCTCCCTCTTTCTGCCCCTCCCCCTTCTTCACACCCCAGTTCCCCTCCCCTCCCCCCACCTGCGTTTGGGTCCTCTACTCTCATAGTAGCTGGGTTTAGGAAAGGTACTGTGGTGTGTCGTCACAGCCGGATGTTTAATGGGGCGGGGGCATTGCTCTCCTATATCTCCACAACTTGTTTTTTCTAGCACATGTGAGAGGACTAGCATTATGTACTCTATTTGGTTTTCTTGGTGGTCTCCCCAGGACCTGAGAGGACAGGCGTCAACTCACACCCGCTTTCTGTGCCCCAGGTTCTAACCCAGCACCTGGCATACAACAGGGATTCACAACTGTATGCTGAGATTGGCTGAGAGTGTGACTGTAGCGTGAATGCCAGCTCTCCTGACTACACTGGGAAGTTGGGGTGGCCCCTGGGGCCCCAATATTCCCTGGAGGATTAACCTCAGCATGATATCTTTGGAGCCCTACCAAGCCTGTCCTCAACTCTATTTCAGGGAGCAGTGTGTGCCCAGCCCTGCCCACCGGGGACATTTGGCCAGAACTGTAGCCAAGATTGTCCTTGCCACCATGGAGGCCAGTGTGACCATGTGACTGGACAATGCCACTGTACAGCTGGATACATGGGGGACAGGTAAGGACGCCCTTAGCTCTTGTCTCTGGTGTTCAGTTGTTCATACCCTCCTCAGCAGCCTTGCAGAGAATTCCAGCCACAGCGCCTCTGGCCAGCCTTCTGTCTCTTTGCTCAGAAGGCATTCCGAGTCCTACCAGGGAAATCCATCCGCTCACCCTATCTCTCCCTGTAAGTGCCACCCACCCCTCCTCCAGCCTGGCTGCCCTAAACTTGCACTGGGATGGAGATGAGTGACCCCCTCCTCCATCCCCCTGTCTGCACTCGCAGAGGGAAGCCATGGTACAGAGACCCCAAAAGAGCGAAGAGAGAAAAATCAGTGTCCACATTTTGAAGTGCTTTTAGAAGTAGATTTTTATTCCCAAATTGGGTTATCTCTGAAAGATACTGACATCAGGTTGTGTGGATGAGTGCCTGAGAGCAGGCTGAGCTGGTGTCCAGAGAGACCCTGATGTCCTTGAAGGAAGCCAACCTGTCCCAGGGGGAGGGGGGCGCGGCAACAGAACACACAACCGAGGAACTGCCTTCTGGGTACAACTGCACCAGTTGGAAGGAAGCCATGGGGCCGGGGCAGCACAGTGGAAGAGGGAGACACAAGGCCTGTGCGGCTGGTGGCGAACTGGAGGTGGACGACCACACGTATCCACAGACCCCTGGCCGGGTCCCCTTCCTCCACCAACCAGCCTGAGGAGGCCTTGCCTTTGCCTGACTCTGTGCAGGTGGATCCAAGTCTCACCTCCGGCCCCTGAATGTAATTACTCTTTCTAGACAAAGTGAGAGGAGATAATGTAGAAAGCACAGCTTAGAGGAAGCATTGGAGAACCAGGATTGTCCATCACACAGGCCTCTTTACGTCAATGGAAGGAAATGAATGAGGCCTGATCACCTGGAATGCTGGAGAGACATGGTCAAACAATCCCCCAATATCCTGAGCTTTGTCTCTCAGTGAACAGAGCACATCCCCATGAAAGAGACCCCGTGTACTTTGCATCCTCCACCAACAGAATCTATCCTTATGCGTATCACAGATTCTTCTTTTAGGCCTTAGCCCTAGCTCTGTTTGTCAGCCAATAGAATTCATTCTTACTGTAAAGATCACTGGTGCTTTGCTCCTTTGCAGATGATGTAGCCAGCCCCGAAGCATTGTTAGGAGAGTTGTGCAGATATGGTACCATCTCGAGTTTTCATTCTTCACCTCTTGTGGATCGGCTTCCTGCAGTCCACGAGGCTTGCAGGAGAGATGGGGGTGGGTTGGGGGGTCTCTGACAAGACAGTTGTTTCCTGGTCTCTGTCTGGGTGACATAAGCAGGGATCAAGGCTAAGTCACCCAGGGAGTCCTTTCTGGTGTGTGTGTGTGTGTGTGTGTGTGTGTGTGTGTGTGTGTGTGTGTGTGTGTTGACAGTATCTCTCATAGCCCAGGCTGGCCTCAATCTTACAGTATAGCCAATGATTACCTGAACTTCCAAACTTCCTGCCTCCATCACCTCAGTGCTGAGGTACAGATTTATGTTACCTGGTCACATTAATGTGGTGCCAGGGGTCAAATCCATAGCTTCCTGCATACTAGATAGGCACTCAACCAATGAACTTACATTTAGCTCCAGCCGCCTTTTGGATCTGACTAACAAAATCGGCATCCCCCTGCTCTCCCTGGAACTGTCCCAGTCTTTAGTGATATCCAGAAAGATCTTGTATGCTAGTGCTGGGTTTATTTCCTTACATCCTCAAGTTCTTAAGCCTCATGCCAGCATTCATCTCCATGGGTTCCCCGAAGTACAGAGTACTGGTTGTGAGTTCTGGGGATCCAGAATTAAGTGGCAGGTCCACCTTCCCATCACATCTTCAAACCCCAAAGTAAGGAAATGCTGGAGACCGAGTGAGGACCCCTTTGTTCCAGCCCTTATGCATGTGTTAGAAACTGGTGTCAGGGTTTTAGCAAGCTGCCAGGCACCAGGAAAGCCACCTCATTTGCTCTCGGGGTTCACCAAGGGCAGAAATAATCCCAAGTGTCCCTTCTTGGAGTTTCACCCTTGATCCTAGAGCAGAGAAAATCTCCAAAACCGTGGAGCTTGCTTCCCAACCCGCCTCAGGAGAGTTCATGTAGAGTGCCGTGAGCATTTGGCTTTCCCGCCTCAACAGGCTGCCTGGTGTTTAATATTTTGTAAAATTGCCTCCATTAATTTTGTAGGTGACAGCTGCATTAGCCCACCCCAAATTATCATGAGCATATTAAAACCAAGCGGGTATAATAACGCGGGTCTCCCCAGATAGGCGGGATCCAGCTCAAATTAAACACGAAACGTAACTTGTAATTTAATTGAGCAATGTATCTGGTTGTTAATGGCAAGATCGGACACATTAGATTGATACATTGGGAAGGAAGGGTGTTTAAGTAGAAAGCTAATCCCTGCTGTGATTATCCTCCTGTTCCATGGGCCGGTTATTAGTGTGCTTTGTGTAAAATTCATTAGCAGTCTTAGCTTGATCTCTAAATAAATAAGTTGTTTAAATTGTGGATAGGAAGAAAAGTAAAAAGAGTCTGATTATGGAAATGGATCGGGTTGTCAATATTTCATCTCTAGATTCTTTTCTGGGCATGAGGATTCAGTGCCCCCTCCCCTGGAATACAGCCAGGTGGGCACTGCCTTCAGAGCAGCTCTGTCTGCAGTGCTGGGCAGGAGTGGGCAGCAGTATGCCAACACAAGGGAGCAGGTGTCTCCTGATGTCAGAGAGCTGAGGCCTGCAGAGCTCAGTGGTCTGTGGAGGAATGTGGACGCTGGGCAGGGACTGGCAGTGTAGACGGTGGGTCTGTAGCTGCTCTTGCTCCTTGCCCTCTACCTCAGTTCCCTCCCTTCTCAGTGCCCCCTTTCTCTCTCCTGTCTACCTCCTGCCCTTCCTCCCCTAGGAGCCCCTCCCTCTGTTCCTGCCCCAGCAGGCTGGGGCGACCCAGGGCAACCTAGATCTTTCTCATTGCCTCCCTTCAGCCGGATTCCACCCCTCACACAGTGGCTCCAAAAGGGGGGGAGGGCAGTAGCATCTCCCTTGAGGGAAGCTCTAAAGCTACATCCCAGTCACTCTCCTGCCTCTTATCACTCTGGGCACAGAACAGCAAAGACAGAAACGAGAACACCTAGTCTCTAGTTGCCAAGGCTAGTCCCCAATACTCTGGCTGCTCTCAATCCTCCCATACACAATGCTGCCCCCCCCCCAAGTCTACTGGTGCGTGGCCACTTGACCTCATTTTAGGCCACCAACCTCTCAGTAGGACCACCCTCTCCCTGCCCTGTCTATGAGGAAGAATGCCTATGAAGAATTATGGGTATGTCTTAGTTAGGGTTACTATTGCTGTGATCAACCACCATGACCAAAAGCAACTTGGGGAGGAAAGGGTTTATTTCGTTCACAGTTCCATATTACAGTTCATCATCAAAAGCAGTGAGGACAGGAACTCAAACAGAGCAGGAACCTGGAGGCAGGAGCAGATGCAGAGGCCATGGAGGGGTGCTGCTTACTGGCTTGTTCCTCATGGCTTACTCAACCTGCTTTCTTATAGCACCCAGGACCACCAGCCCAGGGGTGGTTCCACCCACAATGGGCTGGGCCCTCCCATATCAACCACTAATTAAGAAAATGCCCTACAGTCTCATCTTGTGGAAAGATTTTCTCAGTTGAGGTTCCCTCTTCTCAGACAACTCTAGCTTGTGTCAAGTTGATGTATAACTAGCTAGCACAGGGTACATTTAGAACATAAACAAATGAGGATGTAACTCAGTAGGGTGATTGCCTAGCATGCATAAAGACCTGAGTTCCATCCCCAGTACTGAGTAAACAGGCCTTGATGGTTCACGTCTGTCTGTAATCCTAGCACTCAGGAGGTAGAGGTAAGAGAATCAGGAGTTCAAGGTCACACTTGAACACTTAAATTTTAGGGAGAGGGGGCTGGTAAGATGACTCAGCACGTAAAGGTGCCTGCTATTCAAAGCCTCATGACCTGAGTTCTGTCCCTGGAAGACATGTAGAAGTGGGAGAACAGAACTGTAAGTGTTGCAGCTCTGAGGGAAAGGTATCCTGTGGGATCCCACAAAATCACACTGTACAACAAACCTCCCACACGAGATTTACTGGGAAAGACACAAGAGGGTAGCCGCCTCTGCTCTGGTGAGAAGCAGCAGGGGACTGAGAGGGAGACAGGCTTATTATACAGGGTTTCTTGGGAGCAGAGTTTTTCAGGGTGGAAGATTTCCTGAGTGGGGATTGGTGAGATTTCAAGTCCTGATCTTGAGGTGAGCCCAGGGATTGGTGGGACTTTAAGCTCAGGGACTGGTGGGTTTTAGAGCTCAGGGACTGGTGGGTTTTCAAAACCCGGAAGTAAGCTCTGATCATTTGCCTTACATGAAGCAACTCTACCGTCTGTCCTCCGACCTCCACACAAGTAATAATTAAACAACTTCTAATCCCTCAAGTCCATGCTTCCATTACATTTTCGGATTCTTTTCCTTGAGCCTTTTCATGCCTGAATCTAAGGCAAGAGGGTCAGATCTGCTGTGTTTTAAGAACTATATAACAAACTCTTAATAAAAACTGGAGTGATGGGTCAGCAGTTAAGAGATTTATTTAAGAGTAACAACAAATAGCTGTCTCCTGGCTACCTTTCTGGATAGTTACACATTTTAAAAAGTTAATTATGTGTACGGGGGTGGGTTATGTACATGTGAGTGCAGTGCCAGAGGAGACTAATAGAGGCTGTCAGATCCCCTGGACCTGGAGTTACACGTGGTTGTGAGCTGCCCAGCGTGGGTGCTGGGGACAGAACTCAGGTCATGCAAGACAAATTGGAGTGCTTGACTGCTAAGCCATCTCTCCAGTCTCTAGTATTATCTTATTTAAACTTCAAAACCCTGATGAGGGTTACCAGTTCATCTTATGACGAGCAAGCGGCCCGTAGAAGTTTAGGTCTTCATTATCTGCATCACTGAAGCAGAGTTTAGAAACAGATAATCCCCAAGCCCAGAGGCTGGTTTCCTCTAGTGCACAGGTCGCCCCCCCAGGTAACCCCTTATTTCCCCAAGGTCCAGTTGCTATGACAATAAGCTTGTGGCCCCTGGGAAATTATCCTGGACTGCAGCAAGGGTTTTTTTTTTTTTTTTTTTTTTTTTTGGTTTTTCGAGACAGGGTTTCTCTGCGTAGCTTTGCGCCTTTCCTGGAGCTCACTTGGTAGCCCAGGCTGGCCTCGAACTCACAGAGATCCGCCTGGCTCTGCCTCCCGAGTGCTGGAATTAAAGGCGTGCACCACCACCGCCCGGCTGCAGCAAGGGTTTTTAAAGCACATTCAGGAAGCCAGGAAGCCAGGAAGCCAGCAGCTGACACACAAAAGATCAGTATCTATTGGCCTAAAGGCTGGGGACCTCTAAGTATCTACCCATATGAGCTCACATAGCACAAAGGGTACCTGTCCTCCACCGTGGGGACTCACTGACTGGTAACAGAGAGAGCTAGGCCCTGCCTTGAGTCTTTAGATCTCAGGAAGAGCAAATAGCCAGTCTTTGGGAGTATGCGGCTTGATGAAAGAGGAAGACACTGGTATGTAAGGGAAATTCCACCCTGAGGGAGAGGAACCACAGGGCTCCCCAGGACTGGGGAGAGAGGCTTCCACCTGAGACTTGGGAAAGCACATCCTAGTAATCCCAGCACTCAGGAGTTTGGGACAGGAGGATTGCTGTGAAATCAAAGCCTGGGTTACATAGTGAATTCTAGGACAACCACCTGAATTACAGAGTAAGATCCTGTCTCAAATAAACAAACAAAAAATTCATAGCACCACATAAACCAAGTATGGGAGCATTAAGGACATGGAAAAGGTAGGATGGGAAGTTCAAGGTCACCCTTGGCTACATATTGAGTTTGAAGCCAGCCTAGTCTACATGAGACTCTTTAAATATAAATATTCATATTTATTATTAAATCGATTTATTATACAATTAATTACCAAAAAGACCCTCTCTTTATGGATTTTGAAGGAAACAAACATTCAAACCATAGCACACACATTTTATCACACTTTTTTTAAAAGAGGACTTCAGTCACACAAGGACCACAATCACACAGGTAGTCTGGAACCCACCAGGCTGGCTCCAAACTTAAAGGCACCATCCCGCCTCAGTCTCCCAAGTTGCTAGGATTATAGGCATGCACCACCACCACACCCAGCCTTATCACAGTTTTTACAATGAAAAAGTTTTGCATCATTACACTGATAATACGAGCTCATAGCTGGCTGCTAAGGAGATGTGGGGTGAAGTTCCCATGGAAACGGGGCGGGGTAGGGGGAGACTGGGAGGAAAGGAGCACACCAGGCATTCCAAGTTGGGGGGTGGGTCTGTGCAGATGCATGGAGAAGGCAAGCAAGGGCTTCGGCCCACAGCTACACCCTGCTCTGCTCTCCCACAGGTGCCAAGAGGAATGTCCCTTTGGAACTTTCGGTTTCCGGTGTTCCCAGCTCTGTGACTGCCACAACGGAGGTCAATGTTCACCGGCCACAGGGGCCTGTGAATGTGAACCTGGCTACAAGGGCCCTAGCTGCCAAGAGCGGCTGTGCCCCGAGGGCTGGCATGGCCCAGGCTGCTCCTTGCCCTGTCCCTGTGACCCCGAAAACACTATCAGGTATGAGCTGTGGATAGGTAAGTCTGGGGCAGGGTCCGGGTGGCCTCCATGACGGAGAAAGGCTTCCCAGGCTGTGGCCAGCCAGTCAGCTGGGAGAAGCAGGGTCTTCAGGGCTTTGATCTCTCTGATAAAATGTGAAAACTAATGCCACCCAGCTGGAGTCAGGACCAGACCTTAGGTCAGCGGCCACCTGTTCTCCGTGTCAAGCTTGCCTGGGCTTCACCACTAGGTCAGTCTCAAGCCTCACATAGGAATGACCCACAGAAATGGGGGACTAGAACTGGATAGTTCTAGGGACTGGCTTGGGGTGGGGTGACGGCTGATGCACGGTGTCTGGTGAACTATCTTGGAGAGTCCTCTTCTCCACCCTGAGCATCTAACCGGAGGCTGGAGCCTTAGAAAGCCCATCCCGGGACCCAGAGAGACCCCAGCCGGGTGGGAGAGCGGGAAGGACAGAGATCGGCCCCTGCCCAGAATGGAAATATGTGGACAGGAGCTAGTCTCTCCCACTTCCAGAGAGGACTGAGCCTGAGAAGCAGAAGAGTAGATGGTCCCAGCCTCTCCGCCCACCTCTTTCCCTTCCTGCTAGCCGCTCCAGCTGCCCGGCCTTCTGTTAGTAAGTGGGGGGCTGTCAGCCCTGGAGATGTCTCACTGCCCTCTATCTGACTGCCTGCTGTCAGGACAGTAAGGGGTGGGATCCTCCTTTCTCCTGGCCTATGAACATCCCAGGAAGACAGGCCGGCCCAGACAGTGGATACTGTGCAGATGGCCAGGCAGAGAAGGCCTCTGCTCTGAGGTCCCTCTTCACCTCCAGTGTGGTTTCTCACAGGTCACCCTGGAGCCTCCGGCCACAGCACGCAGGGCATCTCAGCATGTATGAGTTCAGATGAATATGGTTCCTTGGTGGCATCTCGGAGGAGAACTGTATCCATAGAGCCTAGAGCCAAGGTCTATGTGAACATTTCCATGCCTGGCTATTCACTCAACAAACATGAAGTGCCCCCACAGGACAGCGCCAGGCTACAAGAGGGAAGCCCAGGTGCTCTTAGGATCTCAGATGCTGATATTCACTGACACTTTCTTGAATGTTCTTCCAATACAAGGCACCTCCAGTGGTGTCTCAGAGCCCTGCTTTGTTTCCAATGGACCAAAATTCATTCAGCCAAATCACGGCATACCATTAAGTGTATAACACACCCAACATCAGAGGTTGAGAAATATTAGGGTAGAAATATATATGTCCCTGCCTCTGCTGGGTCCCAGCATGTGTCCAAATTACCGTGACCTTGGATGTGTGCGTAAAAGATCACAAGAAGCCACCACGCTGGTCAGGAGAGGCATCCTGGAAGAGGTGCCCTGTGGCCTGGACTGAAGGACAGGGTGAGAGGTTTAAGGTTGCCAAGTACAGGGATGAGAAAGCCACTCACAGATGGAAGACATCATGGGACACCCATCCCTGCTGGGAAGCCAAGGAGGCTGCTGAGGTCCCCGTTCAGGAAGAGTCCCTACCGTAGAAATCCACTCAAGCCCCAAATTAAAAAGCTATTGTTTTCCTCCCATGCCTGGGCAACCGTGCCCTGCATAATTTATCTTTCTTCTGAAGGAGTCCTCCATGCATTATTAATCTGGAAGGACTCCCTCTTCTCTGTCGCTAATCTCAGCCCATCCAATATTAATGATTATTTGCTTTACTGTCTTTAACGGGTGTCATGTTTCAAGAAACTGAGAGGCAACATCCCTCCTTAGACATGGGTCCTTGGAAGGTGCCTGCCAGCCCAGCTCCAGGCAGGCTGCTTAGACCAAAGTATTACCTCCTCGGGGAGAGCCTGGTCCCAAGCCTGGACCTCCAAGGGCACCAGCACCCTGCCTTATCCATCTCTATCACCACTGCCTCAGCCTTCAGTGACAGGCATCACTGAATTCATCTTAAACAGTACATCCTTCTAGGTAGCTCCACCCACTTGCTTTTTAAATATTCCCCCTTCTCCAAGTTCTGACACCCAAAGATGTTTCCAGTTAGTGCCACCCAGAGGAAACAAGGCGTCTGAGATGAGAACCTCTGGTCTAACCGAACCCTTGCTGCTCTTGGCTTTGTCTTTATGCACCCTGAGGACAGGTCTGAGGACAGGTCTCTCCCTGTGTGTGGACACTCTAAGCCTTGCTCCTCCTGTGAAGCTTTGACTCACTGTAGAGCGAGCCTTCTCTTGGGATATAAAGAAAGCGAAGACCTGCAGCGAGGGGTGTGCCTCAGTTGGTAGAGCATTTGCCTGGCACCTGTACGGCCAGGATGCATATTCCATCCCCAACTAGCATAAACTGGGCATGGTGGCACACACCTGTAATTCCAGCGTATAGGAGACTAAGGCAGGAGGTTCAGAAGTTCAAGGTCGTCCTTGGTTACTTGGAGGCCAGAATGGGTGCTATGAGATCTTGTTTCAAAAAAAATAAAAATAGGATGGGGTGAAGGAAGGAAGGAAGGAAACAAGGAAGGAAGGGAAGGAGGGAGGAAGGGAGAGAGAGAAGGGGGGAGAAAGGGAGAGAGGGCAGGAGGAGAGGAGGGAGGGACAGAGACAGATGGGGGCTACAATTCCAATCTTAAGGCAGCTAAGTTGCAGGTATTGGGTGGGGGGGGGGTTGTCCCCTCTGTCCTGGCTTCAGATCCTACTGTTAATCCCAAAGATGGGATGAGAAAGACCCCCAACCCAAATTATCATGGGCAAATTAATTAAAGCAAGCAATTAATTAAAGCAAGCTTTTTTATTCATGTACAGGGCCTGTCTCCCCCTAAGGCAGGGTTGAGAAGTCAGCATTGGATGTGAGGAAGACAAGGCTTTTGTAACTCGGGGGGTAGGGAGTTTCCAAAGGGGGGATTTGTCAGGCAAAACAGAGTTACGGGGCAGAACATGAGCATAGCAATTACTCCCAAGGACCTCCCGAAACAATGGTTGCAGGGTGGGCATAGCAAGGAAGTCATAGGTGGCCATAAAACCTTTAAAAACAAAGGGAGGGCTGCAGGTTGGTTATAAACAACTTTTCCAAACAAAGACATGATTGACATTCCTGGAAGGTGCAGTGCAGAACCATTTGTAGTTGAGGTAACAGGTGGGGCACAGCCCAGTCCTTGAGAAACAGAGGCTTAATCATAACAGGAATGAGCCTAGCTTGTCTTTACTCTAAGATGGCCTTTAAGTCTAAGGTGGAGGCAGGCTGGTTCTTTACTAGCTAACAAATACATACTCCTCTCCTCTCTATGTCCGCCTCCCAATCTGTCTATCACTTTTCATCAGCACAGAAGCGACTTCTCTTGTGGTCTTTGGAAGTGGGATGGAGGTGAAGTGACTAGAAGCCTTGCCTCATTTGTTCCCGAACCTGTGCAGAACTTGGAACAAGAAGGGGCTTCCAGTCTCCAGCATCCTTCTGAGGAGACAGGACTCTAACCCCAGCCCACCCAAAACCTCTCCCTGCCCCCCTCCCCTCTGGCTAGCTGCCACAGAGAGGTTTTGGGTTGCCATGGGAAGGAGCAGGGCTGAGGAGCTTTGTTTCCTCTTTGGGCTCTGTGAAAACACAAAAGAGAGCACCTTTCTTCATAGAGCATTCACCTTGAGGACAGTGTCTGGGTGTCAGGCCTCTTAAATGTACCCTCCAAAATTGGATTGTCATAGATGAGTTCTAGTAGCCATGATGGCGGATTACCTTTGAAAGATTTGATTTAGCCAGCAGATGCCACAGAGATAGAAATCTCATCAGGGCAAAAGAAAGGCAGAAAAAATGCACTCTGTGTAGCTGCCATGCACATTGTGCAGCTTTCGGCTCCTGTTAGCTAGTGATTAATCTGTTTCTGGGGAAGAGGAAGAAAATCAGGGAAACCTGACACAGAGGAGGCGGCCTGAGTACCCGTGATGCGGACTTTGGTCCCAGCCTCCCCCAGCACTGCGAGAATAACCAGGTGATCCAGGGGTAGGGAGGCCCTGGCAGGGGGCCATGAGTTCAAAGCCAGCCTGGGCTTCATAGTCTCAAAAAAATAAAAATAAAAAAATAAAAAGCCAAATCGTCTGCTGTCACTCCTCAGCATCTTTTCAGAGGGACATTTAGAGAATGATAACAGAGCATCAAATTAAGAAGCCAATGTCCTGTTTCTAGAAATAGAATTGTAGAGCTGGGGATATAGCTCAGCTGGTGGAGTGTTGCTTAGAGTCTTGGTTACTGATCTATTGCTGTAAAGAGACTCCATGGCCAAGGCAATGTATAACAGAAAGCATTTAATTGGAGTTTGCTTACAGTTTCAGAGGGTCAGTTCATGATCATCATGGCGGGAAGCCTGGTGGCAGGCAGACAGGCATGGTGCTGGAACAGTGGCTGAGAGCTTACATCCCGATTCACAGGCAGCAGGCAGAGAGAGAGAGAGAGAGAGAGAGAGAGAGAGAGAGAGAGAGAGAGAGAGAGAGAGAGAGAGAGCATGGACCTGGCATGAGCTTTTGAAACCTCAAAGTCCACTCTCAGTGACACACTTCCTCCAACAAGACCACACCACCTAATCCTTTCAGAACAGTTCCACCACTAGGGACCAAGCATTCAAATCTATGAGCCAATGGGGGCCATTCTCCTTCAAGTTACCACACCTAGCACGTACCAAGCCCTGGATTCCATCCCCAACCCCCAATCAACTAGGTGTACTGACTGGAATCTCCGTACCTCAGAAGTGGAGGCAGGAAAATTAAAAGATGAATTTCAACTTCATAGCAAGTTAAAGGCTAGCCTGGGCTACATGAATCCAGTGTCCAAGTAAAAAAAGAAAAAAAGAATAGAGACCATAAGGGTGTGAGAAAGAAAAGAATGGTGTTGGAGAGACAGCTCAGCAGTTAAAGCAAATGCTGTACTTGTAGAGGACCTGAGTTCGGATCCCAGTACCTGCACACTTCTCATATTTCAGATCATGACTTTAGTTTGGGGGGACTTTATGGTTTTGTTTTAGTTTGAGGATTTGTTTGTGTGGCTCATATTTTGTTTGTTATGGTTTTTATTTTAAGATTTATTTATTTACTTACTCTATGTGCGTTCATATTTTGCCTGTATGCATGTCTGTGTGAGGGTGTCAGATTCCCTGGAACTGGAATTACAGACAGATGTGAGCTGCCATGTCGGTGCTGGGAATTGAACCTGGGTCCTCTGGAAGAGCAGCCTGTGCTCTTAACCGCTGAGCCATCTCTCCAGTCCCTGTTGTGAGATTTTGTTTGGGGATTGTTTGGGTTTTTTTTTTTGGGGGGGGGTGGTGGTACTGAATTGAACCCAAGGCCTCAAACATACTTGGCAGGTACTGAATTATATCCTTAGCCCTAAAATATAAACTTTGTATATAACTTGCATATTTTATTTAATCTTAAATCATTAGCTATTTGGAGAAACAATGAAATACCTCGATTACATTCCTCCTCCTCCTTTTTTCCTTTGAGACTGTGTCTCACTTTGTAGCACTGGTTAGCCTATAATTCACTATGTAGACCAGGCTGGGCTTGAACTCCACCTGTCTCTGCTGCCAAGTGCTAGGATTAGATGTACACCACCACTCCTGGCATCTAACATTCCTTCTTAGGATAGTCCTAACCCATTTACCTAGCACCTTCTTGTCAGAGGTGACACAAAGCACAGGATAGACATGGCCAGACCTTGGTTCAAACCCCAGCTCCATCATTTACCCACTTATCTGTGTGACCTTGGGCAGGTCCCAGAACCTCTGGGTACCACCTGTAAAATGGAGGCTCACATTCCTACCTCACAGGTTGGTAGAAGATAAGAAATATATGTGTGAGGTGCCTGCTGCTTTAATAGCCTGGTCACATATTATTTATTATTATTCAAATTGCTTCCATTTTCCACTGTTATAAATAATGCTTCAGGGAGCATCTCTGTGCATAAATCTTCCTCCACAGCCATGGCTGTTTCCTTAGGATAGATTCTTAGAAATGGAATTACAAGACCAAGGCATCTGCATATATTTAGTCTCCTGATACATAACCTCGGATTGTCTGGAAACCTTTACCAGCATTTGAAAAGCTCGTCTGTGTTTTGATAGAGAGAAGGTAATATCCAATTGTTGTTTTGACTGGATGATTAATGAGACTAAACATTTTCTGAAGTGATTATTAGCTGCTGGTACTTATTATTCCAGAACTGTCTGCTCTGGCCCACCCCCTCATTTTCTCCAAGAACACCAGGGCCTCCTAGAAGAGAGGCTGGCGGGCTGCTCACAGTTAGTCTGTTCATTAATTCATTCATTTAAGCCTGCCATGAGGTCAGCGCTTCCCCTGTGCCAGGAACCCCACTGGGCCCTGAGAGGTGACCAGACAGACAAGAACTCTTCCCCGGGGAGCTGGAACCTAGTAGACAGACAGAAAACAAACAAGTCAACAGAGAAAACAATTCAACACAGAGGGCCAGGGTTGAAGCTCAGCTGACAGAGTGCTTGCCTAGCATACATGAATGGGTTCGAATTCCAGCACAGCATAAAACCAGCTGTGGTAATGGTACCCAGCTGTTACCCTAGCACTGGAGAGGAAGAGGCGGGAGGATCAGGGTTGGGAGCTGTTGAATAAAGTTGCTTGCCATCCAGCTTGATGGCCTGAGTTTTATTCCTGGGACCTACATGGTAGAAGGAAAACTGACTCCCATAAGTTGACCTCTGACTTTTTCACGTGTGCCGTGGCATCCCCACGCCCATGCACTTACACACAAAATAAATAAATAAAACAAACTATAAAGCTCAGGATCGTCCTCAGCTACAGCACAAGTTTAAGGCTGTATGAGGCCCTGTCTCAAAAAGAAAGGAATTAATAATTAAATACGGTAAAAGCAATGTGCATTCCTAGGGGTGCAGACTGGACAGTGAATATGAGCTGGGACCGGAGCCAACACCGACCCCGGAACACCCAGCTCCTGTCCTTGTGGGACTTAAAGGAACAAAAACTAGCTAGCATTGGCCAGCCACTGCAGGGCTTCCCAGACCAAATCTGAGCCCGATTCGAGGGCAGGGAGGAGGTGATTGGAGCAACCGGTTTCCACTCACCTCCTGCTGTGCTAGCCTGGGCTGGCCCAGAAGCAAATGCCAAGTGTGAACCATATGGGCATGTAGTGAAGAACGTGCTTGCCTAGTCTGCAGGAAGCCCTGGGCTGGTCTCTAGAACCACACAAAAGAGAGACTTAGCAGGAGTCATGTTGGGGTGGGGAGGGGGGGGGTAGACAGGAGCTGGAGGGATGGGAAGGGCTGTAGGTCTGACTCCCCCCTCCCTCCCCCAGAGAGCTCTAAGGAAGAGAAGGAAGGGGAGAGAATCCGTTCACAGCCGAATTCTGAGAACGTGTGGCAAGCGAAGGAGTCTTGAGGTCACAGGAGCCCATCAGAGGCCTCTCAGGAGTGGCCCACCTTAGTGTCTGCTGAGACCATCCTAGGGAAAATGCCCCAGCCTGTGGACTCAGCAGACGGTGTCATGAGTCAGTTACACCCCTGCAGGGATCAGGCACTCAGCAGGACACGCCATTACTGTATTAGGGGCTCTTGATCAGGAATGGGCATTGGCTGCTGGACCGCACCATGATCAGTCAAAGCCGTCCCACTCTACGGCCACGCCCCCGCTGCCACCACGGCCACGCCCCCGTTGCCACCAATGGCTCTTTCTGTGGCCTTCGCAGATAAAGGAGGGAGAAGGTCTCACTCCCTCACAGAGCCTAAGGAGGCTCCAGTGGCAGTTCCCTTAGGTACACACATCATCAGTGAGGAGTCACCCTATCCTGAGGTCTTGTTTGAACTCTTATTTATCCATGTTCTCCAAGAGTCTACTCTGGGAGAGCTGCTAGTATCATGGTTGACTTCTCAGGGGTCCTCCCCACCCCCACACACAGGTATCTGCTGTGGGTGAGGGGTGAGTGATGAGAACTCTGGACTTCAGAGTCTGTAAGTCAAGGGAGTAAGACACTGCCTTATGCTTTGGGCTGTGTTGTTTTATAAAGAATATACAAGCTGGGCATGATGGTGCATGCCTTTAATCCCAGCACTTGGGAGGCAGAGGCAGGTGGATCTCTGTGAGTTCAAGGCCAGCCTGGTCTACAGAGCAAGATCCAGGACAGCCAGGGCTACACAGAGAAACCTTGTCTGGAAAAAATAAAAAATAAAGAAGATATATAGAGATAGATAGAGAGGTAGAGAGGTAGAGATAGAGATAGAGAGAGAGAGATAGAGAGAGAGAGTGAGATATAGATATTTCAGTTGGTAGAGTCCTTGTCTAGTATGCAGGAGGCCTGGGTTTGATTCTAGCGTTGCGTAAACAGGTCGTCGTAACACATACTTCATATACTTGTCATCTTAGCCCTTGGGAGGTGGAGGCAGGAGTACCAGGAATTCAGTGTCCCCTTCAGCTACATAGGGAGTTCAAAGGTAGCCTGGGCTCCATGAGTCCCTGTCTCAAAAAAAAAGGGGGGGGGGGAATGCATGTTTGAGAATCAGAAGGCCTGGGTTCTAATCCTAGTGGTGTACCTCCTTGCTGAATGACTTAGGCAAGTTACTTACCTATGAGCCTTGTATGGCCGTGACATCTTCTCATAAACAAGGCATGACTAGCTTCACCACAGGGGTCCTTTGCTCTTACTGCAGTGGGAAGGCTGGACCTGGGGAAGGTGAAGAAGGGACACAGTTGCAACCCTGACTGGGATGTCCTCTTACCCCTTCTTTCCTCTGCTCAGCTGCCACCCAGTCACTGGAGCTTGTACCTGCCAACCAGGCTGGTCGGGCCACTTCTGCAATGAGTCCTGCCCTGCCGGCTACTATGGCAACGGTTGCCAGCTGCCCTGCACCTGCCAGAACGGCGCTGACTGCCACAGCATCACTGGGGGCTGCACTTGTGCCCCAGGCTTCATGGTAAGTCAGGAGAGGCCTCTTAGAGCCTCCCCGGCCCCCAGTGGGCCAGCACCCCATACTTTTGGCAATCTGGAGTGTGACCCTCTGTCCAGGAATGAGGGATAGGAGTGTCTCTGTGTCACCTTCAGACACAGAGTGTGTCTGAGAGCCCTTGAAGCTGTTCTCTGAGGTTTATCACTGCAAGGGTAACAGAGTCCGTCCACGGTCCTCGACCCTGAAACTGTCTTCCTCTCCCTCCAGCTCTTCCCTGTCCTCCTGTGCATACATTTTCCACTCATTTATTTATTTGCTTGTTTGTTTATTTATTTTAAAACAAAGCCTCACTGCATAGCCCCAACCGGCCTGGAACTCACTATGTAGACTGAGCTGGCCTCAACATCACAGAGATCCACCCACCTCTGCTTTCTGAATGCCGGGATGACAGGCATGCGCTATCAGGCCGGGCAATGTTGATTCTGTGTGTGGGTAGGGGGTGTTGTGTGTATGGGGGCGTTGTCCAGAGGACTGAACCTACAGCCTCCCACATGGGAGGCCAGCGCACTCACTGCCTCCGAGCTCCAGCCGCATTCTTTCTTTTAACTCGTGTTTCTATGTTACTGTTTGGATTTCTTAGTTTTCATCTCAGATGGCTGCCTGGCAGAGCAGGAGCTGATAGAGGCCCGGTTTCCCCAGCCCTTCTCTTCCTGCAGGATATTAGGATTTTCCCATGTTCACAGCCAGTGTTGCAGTGAGCATCTTCTTTCATGCAGCTCCCCACCCCGCCGTCCCATTGAATTATTTCCTTCGGGTGAATTCCCAGGTCAGCGGGCACAATATATTCACGGCTCTTGATGGATGTTGCCAGATCACTTTCCCAAAGGGTTATATAAATCTATGCTGTCGCCGGTTGTATATGCATGTGCCTTGTTCAGAACAGTTTGGGCTTTTTTTTTTTTTCCCTTCCCATCTTGCTAATTATATAGGTGGAGAATGGCTCCTAAATGTTGCTCTCATTTGCATGTCTGATTACTAGGTAGAGCGAACGTTCCCCCTACGTGTTTGTTCACGTATTTCCTCATCAATCATGTTGGTCTTTAACAAGGTTTGATTTGGGGGAAATTGACATTGGGGATATGCTCAGCTGCTCTGAAGACCCCCATACTCAGGTGTCCCCAGAGATAATGTTCCGTTGTGCTTTGAGAAGTGTTTGTGGAGTTGAAACCTGTGACCAGGTCACACACATTCTGGCTGTCCTACCTACAATCATGTCACCTTGGACCCACTCTCTTGGGTTCTGTTTATCCTCTGTGAAGGAGCTCTCACCTTACTAGGTTACTTATGGTACCGAGAAGGGATGCCTGGAGCCACTGTAGATAGCGGCCTTGGTAAATTACAAGTTCAGATCCAGCATGTCTGCAGTGCGACTGAGGCTTTATATATCCGCTGAGTTCCCACAGGTTGTGGGTGCTGCTGGTCAGTGGTTCTCACTGTGTAGGAACCAGATGCATAGCAGGGTTTTTTCTTCCTTCCTTCCTAAAGTTATTTGTTTTGAAGATAGTCTTATGTATTACAGGTTTTCTGGATTGCTATGTAGCAGGGATAATCTTGAACTTTGGATCCTCCTGCCTCTGTATGCTCAGTGCTAGGATGACAGGCATGGACCAACAAACGTGGTTTATGCAGTGCTCTGGATCAAACTCAGGTCCCCATTCACTTCATGACAGGCAAGCACTCTACTGTCTCAGCTACCTTCTCCAAGAACACGCTTCTCAGCCTTGATTGCAAGGTCATTGGCCTTGGAGGTGCTGGTGAGCCTGGCCTGGTTGAGGGCTGGCTGGCTGGCATGGTATAAATCCACTGATTCCTGAGCTCTTGTGACCATCATGGCAGTGGATCTTTTGAGAGCAAATGCTCCTGGTCTGCAGAGCTAGGCTAGGACAAAAATGCCATCGAGCTCCAACGTGCTCCTCCCCAGAGCAGACAAAGCTGGGTGGACATGGACTCTGGGGTCTTTAAAGGGAAAGAAGATGTCGTCTGCCTCTTCTACACAGTTTCTCTCTTATTTGCCTGTGTTGGCAAGAATTTTGGTCCATTACTATCTAAAAGAATGCCGGTGGTGGCGCACGCCTTTAATCCCAGCACTCGGGAGGCAGAGGCAGGCGGATCTCTGTGAGTTCGACCAGTGGCTACCAAGATTAGAAGTGCAAGCTACACAGAGAAACCCTGTCTCGAAAAACCAAAAAAAAAAAAAAAGAATGGAAGCACCAGAGGCTGGAGAGATGGTTCGGTGGTTAAGAGCACTGGCTGCTCTTCCAGTAGAACTGGGTTCAGTTCCCAGCACAACCATCTGTAGCTCTGTTTGCAGGGGATTCGATTCCCTGCTCATGTCTCTGAGGACACCAGACACACACAGATATAAATACAGGCACAGGACCCGTATATACTACTACTACTACTAATAATAATAATAATAATAATAATAATGGTAGCATTCTAGGTTTAGAGTCTGGCAAATAGTTATTTGGGATTAAAGCTATCCCATCACCAAGAGGTCAGGCAGAGAAGCAATTGGTAGCAGGCTGCTGGGAGGGACATTCTGTCCCTGTCCTAGCCTGGCTATTAAGGAAGGTCTATGACTTTGAAATGGCTTCTCCTCTCAGGTCCCAGGCCCTTCCTATACAAATGTCCACAGACTGGGGAGGAAGAACCCACTGATTCTGTTTTTAGATAGAACCTCATATAGCTCAGGCTGGACTTAAACCCACTGTGTAGCTGAAGCTGCCCTTGAACTCCTGATCTTCCTACCTCCACCCACTTAGTGCTCGAACTACAGGTACATATCATCATTTGAGGCAGTGCTGGGGGTTAAACTCAGGGTTTCATGCATGCTAGGCAAGACTCTACCAACTGAGCTACGTCCCCAGCCCTGAAGCCACTGATTTCTGAGATTGCTTACTATGCAGACTTCATGGGCACATTGGTGCACCTAACTGGGGGCTGGCTGTGAGTCATCATGGTCTGGTGGTGGGCATTGTCATGGATCTAGTCGTTCTCTCCCTCCTCTGTTCCCCTGTTGCCCCCTGTTGACTGACTAATCACTGCTACTCAGAAAAGAAAATTGAGGCACCAGGAGGGCTGGGGAAGGGAGCATTTGTCTGTCCATGTGCTCACTGCCCCCAGCCAGGGACCCACTGGAAGCTAGGCTGCTGCCTCCCATCTAGAATGTAAATGACTTCCTGTCTTTGAACTTTGCGGGGCTTGGTGATCAGATCATCAGCATCCTCTCACCGCTGAGTCCGGCCTACCTGGCACTCTAAGCTAAAACAGACTGTAAACAGGCTGGTGAGACCCCATGAATTCCCACTCCTGCTCAGCCTCATTATATACCTGGAGAGGTTTCCCAGGGCCTGGTGGTGCTGGACAGGGGCTGCTGGAGGTGATTACAAAGCAGTCCTTGTTCTCAATGGCCTGACTCATTCCCAGGAGCTCCAGGCTCCAGGGGGAGAGGCCATTACTCCTCCCTTGCCCCAGCTTCTGAATGATGTGACTTCCTGCAATTAGCCAGCTTGGTAATATGGGGGATGGGGCCATCAATCAGCAGAGCAGACTGAGCCCAGTCTCCCCCAGAGCATCCCACAGTCAGTAATAATTAGCAGTGCCTTTGTGTGTTCGTTGATTTGTGACTACCTACCTGCCTGTTTGCTGAAAGATTTCACGACATGAGGAATTCATAAAGAGCTAATTTTAAAAGCTCATTTCTGGGTGTTGGAGATTCATCCTAAACTCAGTAACCTTGGCCATTCTACTCCACACCTTCCTGGGCCTCAGTTTCCCTCTCCATGTAAGATGGGAGGAGTCGATCAGCCTTGCCGGCTGCTGTGTTTGAGAAGCCAGGCTGGTAATGGATGCATGCTAGACAACGCTCTACCGACTGAGCTATACCCCCAGCCCCCTTCCAAGGGCCCTTTAGAAGGGTTTGAGGGCAGCTTTATGAATGCTGGCCCTATAAGGGCTGGGAGGCTCTTGGGCTGCATGTCAACATGAATGGTGCTGAGGAGTTAGTACAGAACTGCCCTTGGGAGCTCAGGGACTTGATAGCCAGGTAGTCTCCACCCTATGAGGCCACCGGACAGAGGGCAGGAACAGGCTGGGGCTGATGCTAATGACTCTTAACGATTGTCCCTTCATTCCTAAGACTCTGATGTTGAGGATGCCAAGGACTTGGGGTGTGGCAAGGCTCATCAGACACCCATCCAGCCATCAAGGATCTTGTCCGATCGTAATGATAGTCAGCCTAGTGGAGAACACTCACTGTGTTCCTGCTGCATGCATCATCTGCTTTATGTCTCATGAGAGCCCTATAGACACATCCTTCCACTTTCCTCGGCTTGCAAATGATCTGGAATTTAAACAGGGAGAGAAACTTGGCCAGGATTAGAAAGCCAGAGGCGAAGTGGCGGAAGCTACTACACGCTCGAATGGTAATGAGTTTGGGTAGACGAGACACTCCAGAACAACACAGACCAGAGTTCAGATTCCAGCTTTCCACCACTGCCTCTGCCTATGGCGAGTCCTGTATCCTGCTTAAACCTGACTGTCCTCATCTGTGACAAGGGACTTTGTGATAAGAATAGGGAGCTTCCTATATCAGTTTACAGATAAGGGCCTGAACCACACAATAGGTACCGACTCAGATGCCAAGCTATGAGGGTAGAGAGAGTAGATGCTGTTTTTCTCAAGTCCAGCACACGTGTGATACCTAGAGGGTATTGGGGTGAGTGGCACCCAGGCATCCCAGGTAGGGCAGATTCATAAGCATACACCTGCTAGTCTAGGCAGGCCTACAGCAGCACCTATGGGCCATTCTGACTTGTCCCTCGGGAGGTCCTGTGAAATGCCACTGTCATCATGTGGAGAGACAGGAATAAGACTGTGGGTAGAAGAGAGGGTCGTTTTCCATGTTAGCTTAGCCTTGGCAAAAGGATCACTCAGAGCATCCATTGGGGAGGGGCATGAGGCCTTCCTGATGCGGGAAGACAGTTACTGGCCTAGAAGGCAAGAACCAAGTTATAGTTTGGGTTCTGCTCATGTTTTAGGTTCTATTTCTCCTTTGAAAAAAATAGGAATGAAATTCTCGGCCCAAAGGAAACTCTGGGGATCGGGGGTGCTTCAGACTGGGTTAGACAGGGTTTCAGCACCTCAGACAGTACCGTGCATCTCCAGTAGCTCCTCTACCAGACAAGAACAGCTCCAGCCTGGGGGAGGGGCAGGGCAGTGGGGAGAATGTCATGTTAAAGTCCTGGGGTACCTGCAGCCCTGTCCGGGCAGTGTCTCTGAGAGGAGGTGAGGAGCTTTCTTCCCCAGTACCCTGGCTAGAGAAATAGCTCACCTGTAGGTGAGGGGGCAGGCCATGAGGAACATTCACCCTTCTGCAGGCCGGGTGCATGTTAACCCTTCGCCGTGACTCCTCATTGCCCCCAAAGGAAATCTACACCGCTGCCTTGTGTCACTCTGCGTCTCATTTCATCCGCTACGTGACCACACATGACTCACTCTCCCCAAACCTGTCTCTTTTCCTTCTTCCTCGCTGCACCCCGTCTTTACTGAATCTATGAACGTCCTGTCCAGTTTTCCAGACAGCCTCTTCATGAAACTTTCCATGGACACTCCTCTCGGGAGGATTCACACTCTCACCCCTTCCATGTTCAAAGCCCATGGCTCCCGCTCAGGCTGCCTCCCTGAGGACGAGGGCCTGTCTTCCCTAACCTCATGGCTCCTAACCACCACCTACCAGGCCTGCCACATGAACAGTTGGCTTGGTGAAGTCTCTTTAATGAATGGAATCCTTGGGAATAGCAGGACCATTAATGTAGATGTTTCCAGACTGACATCTATAGAAAGGAGGATTTGGGTCGCTTGCTGGTGAGGTTAGGACTTGAATCTTCCCCCGCCCCCATGAGCCTCTCTGAGGTTTGTTTATGTTTATTACATGTATTTATTTATTTTGTGGGATGCATGCAGACGTAACTTGCAGGAGTCAGTTCTCTCCTTCTACCATATGGGTTCCAGGTATTGAACTCAGGTTATCAGATGTGGTAGCAACCACCCTTATACCCTTACTGCCTGAACTATCTAAACTAGTTTAGTTTAAACCCTAAAACTATCGGGTTTAAAGAGGAAGCAGAAGGAGCTGCCCTGCAGCGCCACCTCTGAGTTCCTGGCGCAAAGGTGTACCTTAGACAACTCACCTTACAGGGTGTTGGAACCAGACACCCTGCCTTTAGATTCCAGCGTCACTGCTTTTTATAGCTGTGTGACCTCAGACAGGATACCGTCTCTCTGTGCCTGTTTTATGATATGTGAAAAGGAAATGACCATAAATCCCGATGATTAGTATGCTGATCAAGCTAATTGGTGTATGCAAAGAGTGTATTAGTCATCTTTCAACAAGTGTCAGCCCTAATGGCCATGCTTAAAAGGTTGACGCTGCTGATGCCGGTTGATGCTGCTGATGCCCACCTGCAGAGGCCTGAGAGCCTGTCTGGGATGTAGAAGCAGATGGGACGAGAAGGGAACCCTTAACTGCAGCTTCCTCCAGGGTGGAAGCTGTAGGGCAGCTATGTCCTCAGAAAGGAAAATAAAATAGGCTTTCTCAGCCCAGAGGGAAGCGCGTCTGATTTCACAGCCGCGCGCATGTCTCTGCTGCCCACCCCACCTCTCCTTTATTAAGGCTCTGCCTGACGGAGCCTCCTGCACACTTGGGTCTAGAACTAATTGCTGTTCCGACAGTGCCTGCAGGGAGCAGGCTGCAAGGTCACAGCCGGGCTGCAATGCCTTGATTTCCCAGTCCCTTCCTGCAGCCTCCTCCCTGCATGGAGCCTTCAGGGGCCAGGAGATAAGGGGTCTTTCTGACCATTCCTCAGCCCGATGCCTTCTTTTAGTTTTGGTTATAATGGGGACCGAAAGCTCAGCAGGCAGGGCAGACGGGCCCAGTGTCCCCTCCCGCAGGACTCGGGGCCCATATTTCTCCCTAGGATGACAGCATTTCTATTACCTTAAAGGGCTCATCTATTCATGCTGCAATTTTTTGAAGCCCTGTCTGCCATTATTGAGCCCTGCATGCTGGCGAGGGGAGCGGGCACTCCATCACCCAAATGAACCAACTCCTTCCCGCATTTTTCTCAGCTTTCTCCTCTCTGTCCATAGGTCATATGCAAAGCTCAGCTGCTTGGGCTAGGGGAGGCAGGAGGGGGCGAGAGTTACAGATCAGTGGGGCAGCAATTGAATTTTCTCCACACAAGGTTTCTGGGTGTCCTTTAAAGACATCCCTCTTCGGCTTCCCTCAGCGGGCTGAATGCATAGAGCCTCTGTGTGGCTCCTGAGCTGGAACTTTGGTGTGAGGGCAGATGTGGCCAGGAGAGAGTGCAGGATGGTCATGACAGCCGGGTGACGCACACAGCACACCTGCTCATTTCCTGTTTTAATTAATTGTTTCATTGCTCATCAGACCCTGTTCCATCGACTCTAATCCTAAGAGCAGAAAAGCAGCTTCTTGTTCCCTGCTCCGCCCCCATCACGGACTACTGTCGCGATTATTGTCATAAAAGATTTTTTTCCTGATGCAGTACTAGGCATACAAATTCACCCTCTAGCTGCCATGGCTGTGTGAGCAAGACTGTGCAAAGCTTTTAAAATTACCAAAAATATGAACACACATACACACACACACACACACACACACACACACACACACACATACACACACATACACTGCATTATCAAACTCTAGGACTGCTACCTCCTGCTATGTGGCCTTAGTAGAGTTACTTGAGTGTCTCTAGGCTCGGATTTTTTCCTTTTTATTTATTATTATTCTTGGGGGGGGCATGTGCATGCCAGTGTGTGTGTGTGTGTGTGTGTGTGTGTGTGTGTGTGTGTGTGTGTGTAGGATAACTTTCAGGAGGTGGTTCTCTCCTTCCACTGAAGGTTCCAGGTCACAGGCTTGCATGGCAAGCACCTTTGTACCATTTGCTGGCTTCTTTTAAATTCAATTTTTCATCTATGAGATGGGGCTGAGCACACAGCTCAGTCAGTAATGTACTTACTTACCTACCATGCACAAAGCCCTGGGTTTGATTCCTAGCACCACACAAGCCTGGCAAGGCGACGCATGCCTGTAATCTCAGCACTGAAAAGGTGAAGGCGGGAGGATCAGGAGTTCAAGGTCATCCTCAGCCACACAGAAAGTTCAAAGTTAGGTGGGCTATAACCAATAACAATCCATCTGTAACACAGGGAACATTGCTATTCTGTTCTAACGTGATTCTTAGGATTGGATAGTATACAATGTATGCAGTGCTTAGAACAAAACCCGGCATGTAGCAGATGCTCAATGAATGCTTGTTAAAATGCATCATGGGACCATGCAGGGTTTAAAGTAAAAGGGCCTGAACACAGGCAAGGGCTTGTGATCAGGGTTTGTGCTGGAAGCCCCGGGTGTCCCTCAGCATCTGCAGCCATGGGCTCAGCCTCAGAGCGCCGGATTCCTCTCTGAACAATGGGTTAAGAAGGACAGCCATGCAGGCACAAGGACACAGAGTGAGTGGCAGCCCGGAGCTTGTCGAGGGGATCTGGGAATTCTCTCTCAAGAGCAGAGGCAGAAGGACACGCTGCACTTCTATAGTTACCCCCCACCTCCATTCTGCGGGGGAAGAAACTGAGGCCAGAGAGGGAGAGTTGACTTGGCTCAGGTCACATGGCGAAACGCAGCAGAGCTGGGGTGGAGCAGAGGTGAGAACTCCAGCTAATGCGCTTGCCTCTTCCAGCTGCCTGTCGCGAGCTTGTTTTCCCCTGGGCAGGAGGGATAGTGGTGAAGACACGGGGTGGTGTGTACGAGGAAGTTAAATCATGTTGGCAATTAATCCACAGAGCAAAGGAGAGGGAATTGGCTTTGTGTCACCGAGGCTCAGGCTAGCTTCCCCCTCTGGGACTCTGTGGTTTGCGGCCTCATTAGGGAAAACTGCTGAGTCTTCTCTTCCGATTCCACACCACCCCTTTCCGGTGGAGCTCCCGCTGCCCTTCTCGGTGCCCTCGTCACTCGGGTGGCGCCTGGTGCCGGCTCTGCAGGCAGCTAGAAGTGTCAGGGTAGGTCCCAGGCACGCATGCTTCCAACATACCCAAACTTCCTTTTGCCTAAGTCACTTGTATAGATGAGACTCATGCTGGCCAGGATCCAAGACCTGGGTCTGAGCCTCAGCTTCTCGAGGGTGGACAGTCTGAAATGCATGACTGGGGGGGGGGGCATGCACCATGAGTGCCGAGCACAGCCAACCCAGTACTGTGTTTCTCTCACTCGACACCATCCTTCAGATGGGGGTTGCGAGGTATCTTCTTGCAGAAGAGACTGATGCTCCAGGAGGCAAAGCGACCTTCCCCGGTACATGGTAGCTGAGCTTGACACTGTTTGAACCCAGAACCTGCTTTAGCCTTGAGTCCACAGTGCCTGAAGAGGAGAGGGCTGTGATGGAGAGTTCTGATTGGCTAGAGACCTTCCTAAGCCATTACCAGGGAGAAGGACAAGTGACAGCTTGATGTCCCAGTTGGAGCGAAGTGGCCTCCCACCTCTTTCTTCCTTGGGAGGTAGGTCAGAGGCCACTGAATCTCCGGATGGGAAAAACCGACTGGCAGAGTACAGCTGTCCAAGACCACATAACTGTGGGTACACGGAGGGTAAGGGGCTAGGACCCTCCACAGCCAGGCTCCCCTCCAGCCAGTGCCAAGGACAGGACCAGCCCGGAGTCTAGTTGGGCTCCAGCCCCGGTTCTGCGCCCCCCCACTCTTAGACTTGGCCCAAGCCACTTCATTCTTCTGTGTCTTACCTTCATCTCCTACAAATCTGTCACCCCTGAGGCTGGCGTGATGCTCAGAGGTGACAGTGATTAGGAAGGATAGGGGATGCACCGGGAAGGGGGAGGGACACAGGCTGCCGACTGAACCCACCGGGTCTGTGGTATGTGACACAGAAGAACCAGATGTGACTGTGGACTCCATCTCCAGCCCCAACCCGACACCGCAGCCCTGCCCCAAGCTTCTCTCCCTAGTGGTGATCACTAGTAATCCCATTTGTAAGAGGAATCACACACCGCGGGAGGGGAAGAGGTTCCTGCCAGAGGTTTGGTTATGCCTGGAAAATGAGAGATGTTACAGAAAAAGGCGATGGATGAATAAGAACACGGAGGGTGGAACAACCTGGTTCGGGAGTAGGTACACCGTAGTCCAAGCACTCAAGAGGCTGAGGCAGGAGGTTTGCAGGAAGGTTCAAGGCCAGCCTGGGATACAAAGTAAGACCCTGTTTGGTAAAACAAAGGTCTAAAGGAGGGGGTGTAATTCCCTGAACCCAGCCCAGGAAAGGTATCTGGGGGGCTCCCAGACCATCAGGCCCTGGGACACAGGTGAGCATGGGTGTGGGAAAAGTGAAGGGCAGTGTGAGCTCAAGTGTCTGGGCCCTACGGCCTGGGTGGGGACCTGAGCTTAATGCTCAAGCAAAAAAGAGCCACGGCAGCCTAGAGCAGGGGTATGACAACACTGAGCTGGCCTTGACCTCATCCCTGCAGGTAATGACAGTGCAGCCCCAGCATACAGTGGGTGCTGGATAAGTGTCACATGCAGTAGGCACTCAATGGATGCTGGGCCCATTGCCCTCCACCTGTCTTCAGCTGGACAGAGTGGCTGAGGCAGGGTCCTCTTTGAGGCCCCTTCGCTCAGGACCATGGGGTGGTAGGCGGTGAGGCAAGCAGTCTGCAAACTTGAGGCTGTGTAGGGGAACTCGGCCCTTTCCTTGCATCCACACGGGGGAGGGGTCGTAGGGACCCAAGGAGGATGAGAGCGGACACTGGGCAAATCAGGTAGCACTGGGCTGGAGAATGAGGCGCAGCCATCCTCACGGTCTTCCACACTGAACGCTCCCGGCCCTTGTCCCCGGTGTCCCCATCACCCTCCCCAGATAGAGAAACAGCTTGGACAGGTCCCACCAGGCTCAGAAGTATCTTTCTCCACCCCAACCTCCTTGGGCTTGGTGCCCAGACCTGTACCCCAGCTTCCTCACAGACCGGCACCTCTCTGTGCCTATGGCCTGAAACCACACCCAGATCCCTACAGCAGGTCAAGCCCAGACACCTGACATGCATATGACAGCTTAGCGCATAGTCCCAGCACCTGCAGAGAACACCGTTCACGGGCCACATACCACTTGTTCCCACTTCTACATGAACCAGGACCCTGAAACAGTAGGCTTAGATTGTATCCCTAGCTTCCTCCCCACCTCAGATGATATGTATGCTTATCTGAGGCACGGAGTGCATACAGCACATGTGTATAAGTCCTGTATTAGTCCAATAACTGACAGTTATTGGCAGTATAAATGCACTCACACACACACACACACACACACACACACACTTTTACTAAAAACAGTCCTCAGAGTATCTGCAGGACAGGTGCAGCCAGCCATGCCCCTCCCCTGCCAGCCTCTTTGCATCCCTGCTTCCTTCACAGTCCACCTACACCCGTTCTCAGTACCTAGAAAGGTCTCCCAATACCCAGTAGGGCCATTCTCAGACATTTAGAGACAAGTCTTTTTGCTATCTAAAAACGCGAAAGGTGTGTTGTTGTTTGTTGTTGTTTGAGATAGGGTCTAGAGTAGTCCAGGCTGGCCTTAAACTCACTATGTAGCTAAGGATAACTTTGAAGTCCCGATTCTCTTGTCTCTACCTGCCACATGCTGGGATTACAGATATGTGCCACCATGCTCAGTTTAGGTGGTACTGGGTCTATGTTATGCATGCTAGGCAAGCGCTCTGCCAACTGGACTACATGCCTTGCTCTGCAATGCCAGTGTCGGAGATAAACTACTAATGATGAAAGCTTGGAGGATGGGTATGGCTACTTACAATCAGTGTTTGCCCAGGAAGACTCAGGCCCAGCCTGTAGGGAAGCCTCACTCTGGCCCAGATGACCTGCAATTGATGCTGAAATGGACCTGCTGTAGCTAGAAGCAGCCCCGCCCCTCAGGTGGTAAGCACAGTACAAGAGCCCAGGACAGGGCTCAGCCAGGGAGCAGGGAGAGGGAGAAGCCAGGAGCAAGCTACTGCATAAAGCCCTCCCACTCAAGCAAGGGCCGGGGAGGTGGGAGAGAGATGCTGAAGGCATCCCGAGTCAGCAGCACCATCAGCACCAGGAACCATCAGCACGGGAGTACTTCCTGCTGTTGTGTCTGACACATACCAGTGGTTAAAAAAATATTCCCTGGCTGAGTCTATACCTCAGTTGACAGAACACTTGCCTAGCATGCATAAAGCCCTCAGTTCCATCCCCAGCACCACAGAAACTGAAGGCTAGCCTGAACTACAGAGAGAGTTGGAAGACAGCCTGGACTACAGGAGACACTGACTTAATCCGCCCCCCACCAGTATCTTAAATGTCTGTATTAAGTCAGTGTATACTAACTGACCACAGACTCCAGTTGAGGCACTGGGCTGGAGTGAGGTTAGCAGGACCAAGTGATTCCTACTCAGTCTTCAGCCTCACGTTCCTACTAGTCAGGTAGAGATCACCGGAATTCCAAATGATAATTCCATTGCCACTGTAGTGAGTGCCACAGGAAAGGAGCCTTGTCTGCAAGGGGCAAGGAGCAGCGGATTAAAGGACATGGGAGCTGAAAGGGACTGTAGGTCACAGCTTTGGCCTCACTACAACCCATGAACCCTGCCTAAAAGTTCAGGCTCTTTCTTTCTGGAATTATCCCATCTCCTCCTCCAGCAAAAATACATGTGGATTAAATGCCAGGTGGGCATGATGCCCTCCTGTGATTCCGTCCCCAGAGGAAACAGGCTAGCAAAAAAGACCAGCTGTATCTGTGAGCTTCGGGTTTGAGAGAGACCCTGCCTCGGTACATAATGTGGAAGAGTGATAGGAGATGATTCCTGACAACCTCTGGCTTCCACATGCCTGTGCACATACATGCATGCACCACACACATGCATGCAAAAGATGTGCGTGCACACATGCACATCACACACATACATGAAAAATGGAAAAAGAAAAAGTCCATGTGGGCCAGGGCAGTTTCTCTGGTTGCTGTTTCCTGGGGCCCCTCTGCTGAGCTCTGATAGGCAAGTGGGTGTACAAGCCTCCTTAGCCTGCATGTAAAGAATCCAGTCCCACCGCATTTATACTGCCTCCCACCCACTGAGTGTATTTAAGGGGACCCAGAGATGAACTTTCACAATTTCCTCCTTCATATTAGGGAGGAGCAAACCCCTTCCATCCTCTCTCTCCTTCGATGCCCAAAAACACTCATTAACCTCTTGACCATTTCGAGGAGAAGGGATTTTCAGCATAAGAGGCCCAGCTGTTGATTAATTTTCCCAAACAGAGCCAAGCTACAAAGCAGCATATTGCGAGGGAGAGAAAAGTCAATCAGCAGCATTTGAATCACATTTCATAGAACATGTAAGGCATTAGGCACCAGGGTTGGCACCAACACTGCTCGTCTGACTCGTACAGGGGGGGAGGCAGAAGGAGAGGCTTCATTCTTTCAGGGGCAGCAATGAGGTTTCCACGGCACCAGCAGCTCTCTTAGATGGGGTTCAGGATGTTAACAGTCCATTCTGCATCTCCAATAATGCAGGGAGAGGAGCAAGTCCACAGCCTCCTTTCACAGCAGAATGAAGAGGCCTGGTGGAGTCCTGGTGAGCAGCCTGGCTGTGGGAGCCAGGGACGGGATCCTGTAGGTTAGAGGCTTCTCCTTCCCGGAAGTGCTTGTGCGTTAAAGAGACAGAACAGCAGAACACATGGGCACATCCTTTGATGCCCTATGGTGGTAAATGCACTGTGTAAACAGAGTCAGCTGGCAGGGGCAGCCTTGTTCTGTCACCCACAGCGACGTGAGTGAGGAGTTCTCCCAGAGACCTCCACTCCAGGGAGCTTGGGATTCTTGACCAGGCAGAGAATTTCAGGGCCAGTCAGTGTTAGGTGGAGATGGAGCTTAGTTTTGAAAGGGATTTAGTGTAGATTAAGCATGTGCACAAAAGGGGAGCGCGACAAAGGACCATTAAGGAGTAGTTGTCAGGGTCACATAGTTCAAGCAGCTAGTCCCTGTCACCTGTCCTCAATGGGCCAATTAAACAGATAGATGGTAATGAAAATCAGAAAAGGAAGTGTATTCAGTGGGGTCAGATGGCCAAAAGAAGCCCAATGACACCCTGTTCTCACCACCTTGTCTGTCCTGGGGTTTTGTCATGAGGTTCACGTTAGACAGCCAGAGGCATACATAACTAAGCAGTCATGGTCAAGGTGTGGGGTCCCCCATCATCGTCTGGGCCCCAGCCTCTCCCACAGGCAGCTGCATCGTCAGAGCTGTGGGAGATTTCCTCCTGGGAGACAAGTTCTCCTTCTGGCCAGCTCCAGGCCTCAGCCTTTCCCTTCTCTCGGCATGAGATTCCTGGGGAAATCCCACCAACACACAGTCTGATGGCCAAAGGGAGGACACGCGTGTCTCTTTAAAACTCCATCATTCCTGCCAGGATGGCTACAAGCCCCAAGAGGACGGTGCACGCTCACGTGCGGGGTTCTGTAATTCATTTGTATTCGGTCCTGCTGGTGTGTACGTAGGAGTGCAGTCGCACACGCACCGCAGCGCAGGTGTGGAGGTCAGAGGACACCTCGGTGGAGTCGCTTCTCTCCTTGCACACCCACGTGGGGTCCAGGATCAAACTCAGCTGGGTTTGCATAGTGAGAGCTTTCAGCTGCTCAGACATCCCCGGGGTGTGGGTTTCTTAAGAGGAAGCTCCCCTCAGCACCTTTTAGTCGTATATACGGTTTGGGTGACTTCTGAAGTGCCATTGTTCAAAGGGTCTCAAGATATTGAAGATTTTTAGTGGTGGTGGTGGTGGTGGTGGTGGTGGTGGTGGTGGTAGTTGTAGTTGTTAGCTGGGTTTTGTTCTTCAATGGGCGAGACCATAGAGTTCTCCTAAAGAGTGCTAGACAGGATGCAGGCCAGTAATATAAACACATGGGCCAAAGGATGGAAGAAGCTGGTATTATACTAGGTTACAAGGATATTAAGACATGCTTTCACCATAGATGAGGTGGTCTTGCTTGTGAGATTTAGAAAGTTTCAGTGTGTGTCAGTTTGCTTTGGAGAACTGCATGGTTATTTCTAACTTGCTATAATAACAGAAGACAAATTTTGTGCGGTCAGCAGGAAAGTAGAGGTGACGAAAACATGGGTCTCTTCTGTCATTCTCTTGGGCTTCCTTTCTCCTACTTACTCAAAGGATAATCATTAGGTGTTGATGATACAGTCCATCATGGTGGGAAAGGCACGGCAGCTGGAGCGTGAGGCTGGCTTGGCAGTCAGGAAGCAGAGGGACCACACTGCATCTGAAACAGGACATGACAGGCTTCCAGCTGAAAGAGTACATCTAAACCCAAGGATCCTGCTGCAGCCCTCAAGTGTGGCTTATACTATGGGAGCATCCTTATTTGAAATGTCCGTGTAGACCCAAGGGTATGCAGGTGCATGTAAAGGAGACTGCAAGCCCGTGTAGAGGGAAAACTATAGAATGTCCGTGTAGAAGGAAGACTCTGTGTAGGTTATCTTCACAGCAAGTTTTGTAACTTGTGATGGAACTCTTGACTCTCAGCTGGTGAGAAACTTCAAACAGACTGAGATGAGGTGCCCCGTCCTTCTTCATAGGCCCTTGCTGTTTCTTCCTTCCTCCTTTCTTCCTTTTAAGAGCTTGCTATATAGGCCAGGCTGGTGTCAAACCTGCGGTTGTTCTTCAGTGAAGGAGACCAGAGTTTTGTTTTGTTTTGTTTTTTTCCCCTGAGGAGCCCTGGACAGGATTAAAGGCTGATAATATAAAAACATAGGCAGAGGCTGGGCCCCAGATCATCCTGTGTCCCTGGAGCCTGGAACATGGCTCTACACTGGACCCATAGCAAACATTCATAGAATTGCTGGCCTGAGCAAGAAACATGGGGACAGAGCCCAGGCTGTCTGGTTCTGCCCACAGTGGAAGCCAGTGTGTACCCACAGTCCACCTGGGTCAATATACATGTATCCAGGGTCATGTCTTGGCAGAGTTCCAAACACTGACGGTTTAGTCTAGCCTTGAATATAATCAAACTGATTCTTCAAAGTAGAAAAACAGATCCACCAGAGGCAAATAACGTAGAAGTAAACTTTGCTACACAAGCTCATGGAGACACAGGACCAACTGCCTAGCTTTAGACACAACCCATATTAGCAAGATCAAGGCTTGTTAGTGACTCTTGGTAGCTAAGGCGGTATCAGTTGACCCAGGCCAGGGACTACCCTACATAGCCTCACCAAAAAGGCTAACCATTGGCTTACAGCAAATGCCTGTCACCAGAGGCTGCCAATCAACTGCAGAACCACCTGACCCTCAGCTCGTAGCCTGGAGTCTAGGGAACCAGAAGCCAACTGGAGGGGAACTTGCACTCGGGCTTGCTGAACTGTGAAGGTCAGGAAACGGAACTTACTTACAGTGGTAGATGGCGAGGCATGCCGGAAGCCAGTGGGCAGCCAGAGCAGAATTACACATTCAGTCCCGTGGACGCCTACGCCGTCTTTTTCTTTCCTTTCTCCTAGTACTGAGGATTGAACTGGAGACCCTGTGCATGCCATACAAGCTCTCTAACACACACACACACACACACACACACACACACACACACACACACACCCTACCTATCCATCTTTTTTAATTTTTGCTTTGAGACAGGGTCTTACTAAGTTGTCCAGGTTGGCCTTGATTTTTTAATCTTCCCGCCTCAGCCTCCTGAGTAGCTGGGATTACAGGCTTGTGCTACCAGGCCCAGATTCTACACCCCCCTCCTTTTTTTTTCCCTCTCAAGAACAAATGAAAGTATTTGGAACATCGCTTGGCATGGGGTGGCTTTCCAGAAACTGGTCCTCCCAGCCCCTGAGACTGTGTCCTTGGTGTATGCTAGTTAAAGAGGTGAGGAGGAGGAATGAGTGGCAAGCTCACAGGGCTGGCAGGAGAAGGCCTCAGAGTTGGGTTTCTGCTCTCTGAGAACACACACCTCTTCTGCCGCCAGCCTGGCATTGCTGAGTTGGTGAGAAATGGATCTGTCCTTCCCCACTTCCTTCTGCTTAAATCCTGAGGGGCTTGTCATTGTCTTTCATTTTTATTATTTTTCTGGGTCTGGGTGTTTGCCTGAATGTATGTCTCTGTGCCTGGTGCCCACTGAGGCCAGATCAGGTGTCAGATCCCCTGGAACTGAAGTTACAGGTGGTTGTCAGCTGCCATGTGGGTGCAGAGAACCAAACGTGGGTCCTCTGGGAGAGCAGCAGCCAGTGATCTTAACCTGGAACCATCTCTTCAGGTCTTGTCATATTCTTTTTAGAAGATGTTATATCTTTCCACAAATAGCAAGGTTTATCTAAGGCTTACTTATTTTATTTATTTTGTGGAACTGGGGGAGGGGTCAAACTGAAGGGATCAAAGTTGCCTTGCACATATGTTCTCCCACTGAGCCATATCTCCATCCCTCATTATTATTACTTTTAATTAAAGGTTTTTAAAAATTATTTTATTGCCAGGCACATGCCTTTAATCCCAGCACTTGGGAGGCAGAGGCATGCAGATCTCTGAATTCAAGACCAGCCTGATCTACAGAGTGAGTTCCAGGATAGACAGGGCTACACAGAGAAACCCTGTCTTGAAAAAATATATATTTTTATTTATGTGTATGTGTATATCTGTGTGTATGCCACATGTGTACAGGTACTGCAGAGGCCAGAAGAGCTCATCAGATCCCTTGGAGCTGAAGTTACAGTTGGTTTGAGATGTTCGGTGTGGGTGTGGGAACAGAACTCAGGTCCTTTGGAAGAGCTGCACGCATGTTTTCCTAAGCCATCACTCCGGCCCCTTCCATAGATTTTCTTTGTTTTGTTTCATTTTTTGAAATGTTGTGGGTATCCACCAGAAAAGACTGCTCAGACATGGGTTTAAGCCAACAGAAAGCCTTTATTAGCCGGCCAACAACTACACTGAGTATTTGGGATCCCAGGGTAACACCAGGACTTTCTCAGGGTGAGCTTTTAATCACAAAAACCATGTTCTGACTTGACATACTTCAGTTAGCAAGAACAGTTAGCCAGAGCGAAACCGAGAGACCCAAATCAAGGTTAGTACATTCGGAGACTTCCCCAGCACTATGGACTGCGATGGGTGAGGCCTTTGTTTTAGTTTTGGCAGGTGGTATTATCTGTGTGCTGAGTTTTACAGCCTGAACGGCACTTCCATCATGGAGTCAGTTGTGCTAAGGTGTGGGGGCTGTTACAGATATAGAGACAGTGTCTCTTGTGGCCCAGACTGGCCTTGAACTCACTATGTAGTTAAGGATGACCTTGAACTTCTGGTCCTCCTGCCTCCATCTCCCTGGGATTCCAGGTATGCACCACTGTGCCCACTTTATGCAGTGCTGGGGACAGAACCCTGGGCCTAATGAATGCCAGGTAAATACTTCCAAACGAGCTGTACCTCCAACTGTCTTCAGGCCCCTTTACAGTTGTTCAGCCCTGGAATACCCCCAGCCTGGGCCACTATGTTGTCTTGCCCACATCCAGCTGCATCCTGGGTAGCCTTCATTGCCAAGACTCAGAGGTCCTCACTCCCAGCCTCTGCCCTGTACCTTGATCTTTCACCTCACCCACCCCAGGAGCTACCATCACTGCCAGTGCCCTGTGCTGTACCACCCACATCCACCCCCTAGGCTGAGGCACCATCCACACCCACCCCTGAGGCTGAGGCACCATCCACACCCACCCCTGAGGTTGAGGCACCATCCACACCCACCCCTGAGGCTGAGGCACCACCCAGATCCACCCCCAAGGCTGAGGCCCTCATTCTAGCCTGGAGCTAGAAATCAGTGGCCCTCTGCTGAGCCCCATTTTAGAACTTGGCCTTAAAGACAGCCCGCTCTCCTAGGAGTCACGCCATCCTTGGTCAGCAGATAGCTCATGACTGGCCAAGATCCCTCCTCCCAGGTAACTCTGGGCGCTTTCATCCTGAGCTTCCTGACAGCTAGGGGAGGCCATCCTGGCAGCGCCTCTCTGGTTACCTTCTGGTTGCCTGGTCATCTTTCCTGACTCCACGTTAGGGTTGTCTGAGATCAGTATCCTCATGTCCCAAAAGGGCCCCCAGAGAGGCTGGCTCACAGCACCCAGTGACATGGTCAAGGAGCCAGCCTGGGAGCAGAGACCCCTGAGCTCTGTGACCTGGACCATTAGCTTCCTCGCGTAACTGCCTTTGCTGGGTTGTGGGAAGACTAGGAAGCAAGAGTTTGTGTCTCTGAGGTGTGGTGAGAATGAACGGAGACTGTGTGCGATCCCGAGAGAGCACTCAAAAGCTACCCGTCAGCGCCATCTGACTTCTCGGAGGCACCAGCAAACGGGGATCGGCTGCCTCTCTGTGCACCATGCTGGTGAGAATGAAAACAGATTGAAATCTCACTCGGCTCTGGCCTGTAATCTCCGCAAGCTGCAGGTCGAGGCAGAAGGAGCAAAGGCTCAGGGCCATCCTCAGCTCCACAGAGTCTGAGGCCAGCCTGTAATACAAGAGATCCTGTCACCCCCACACACACACACCCCCACCCTTCTCATTCCCAACCCCCTCACTTCCCCACAGTTCAACTGATAGGAGGTACCAGGTCACAAGCTGTGTTGCTGAGACCTAACGCAGACTCCTGGGGTCACATTTCCAGGGATTTTGCCCACCCTAGGGCTCTGGTGTGGAGGCTGGGACCCTCCCCCAACTGGAGAGGTCTCTGCAGCTGCCAGGAATCCCCACCTGCGTGTTGGCCTCAGCCAGCACGGCTTCTCTTCAGTTCAAGCACCTGCCTCCAACTAAAATCATAGAGCCAGCAGCACCTCCTGGAGGCTCCAGGGGGAGGATCCGTTTCCTGCTTGTTCATTTCCGGCTGCTGGCTGGATCTGGTCCTATAACTGTCCATCAAGGTCTCCACTCTCTTGCTGGCTGTATGAAGCTCAGCCTAGAGGCCACCATCTTCGTTGTTTGTGGGGGGATTTAGGGTATGTGTCTCTCTAATCTCTTGATTTAAGGACTCTGATATTAGGCCCACCTCCATGATCCAAATAATTAGCATCTCTGTCTCGAGGTCCTCTGTCACATCTGCAAAGTTACTTTTGCCGATAACAGAAGGGGGGGGGCAGACATGGCGGTACATGCTTTTAACACCCCATCCCCACCCCCACCAACTCTCGGGCAGAAGCAAGCAGATCTCTGTGAGCTTGAGTGCAGGCCTGGCTACGCCGTGAGACCCTGTCTCCAAGAAGAGACTAGGTGCTGGGAATGAGAGCATGGGCCCTGGGAAGGCACCGCACTGCCTGCGCAGCCACCCAGGCTGGGGACAGCTCATCTCACACCCAGGCCCTCTCTGTGCAGGGAGAGGTGTGTGCGGTGCCCTGCGCTGCCGGGACCTACGGTCCCAACTGCTCATCTGTATGTAGCTGTAGCAATGGCGGCACCTGTTCCCCTGTGGATGGCTCCTGCACCTGCCAAGAGGGTAAGTCTCCCAGCTCCAGCTCCAGCTCCGGGCTCAGGTGGGACCGCTCAGGCCCCCTCACCACTCGGGTTCAAAGAGTTTGTGCAGGTCAGATTACAGTCCCGGAGAGCCAGAGCTGGAACCAGGAGACTAGGAGTGTAGGAGAGTCTCCTTCTGGGTTTGGAATTGCTGAGAGCATGGAGAGAAGGGGAGCCGCGTGGGCTGCAGGGACAGAATGGGGAGACTGAGTTCCCCCAAGCCTGTATGACTCAGCTGGTGGAAGCCGAAAGGACTTTGTGGAGGTGCTGGTGGTGGTCCATAGGGACATAACCACTGCCGAAGGCCCCGCCCACCCTGGGTATGCTGGTAGACACCTGGGGTGCAGAAGTAGGAGAAATTGTAGTTCTGGATTAGCCTGGGCTACATCACGAAATGCTGTCTGAAATAACTAAGGAAGGTCCAGCCCAAGACAGGGAGAGAAAAGGGTGCACCTGGCTCCTTTCCGTTCTGGTCTTGGGGGTCAGGTCTCCCTCAGGAAAGCCCACCTGGAGGGAGCAGCTGGGAAGTAGGGGTCTGCAGTCCTCAGGGGTAGCCTCCTGCTTGAGGGAACAGAGGAGGGGAGTTTGGGTCCTGGAGGCAGAAACAGTGACAGACTTCAAATGGAGATGTGCCGCTGAACCCCACCCATGGCCTGGGTAGGGGGAGGACACCCCAAAGGCCAGTCCCCTGGTCCAGTGGGCCCATTTCTAGGCAGCATAAATGGGGTGAACCCTGTGCCAGGAACGGAGGTCTAGGCAGCTGTGGTGACCGGGATGCTGCCTGTGGAGCTGGGGAAGCGGGCAGGAAGTCATGCTGGGCATGGCTAGGTGATACCTTTTCGCCTCTCCCCAGGGTGGCAGGGCCCGGACTGTTCCCTGCCATGTCCCAGTGGGACATGGGGCCTGAACTGCAATGAGACTTGTGTCTGTGCCAATGGGGCAGCCTGCAGCCCCTCTGACGGCTCCTGTGCCTGTACCCCAGGCTGGCTGGGGGACTCCTGTGAACTGCCCTGCCCGGTGAGTACCCACCATGGCCCCCTGTGCCTTCTCCCTGGGAGTGGGGTGGTGGTGGGGCTACACAGTCCATAGAGAAGAGCTCTGAGTCCGGAAGTGTTAACCTCTGTGTGGCCTCTACCCTCCTATCTATAAAATGGCCACTCAGATTTCAATGCTTTTCCCAGTGCTGCTCTTGGTAAGCAGCTTGACTGGAAGCTACAGAATCCACCCCACTAAGGCACTCTCAGTCCTCCAAAGCAGCAGGATGGCCATTTCTGGGTAGTATTTGAATTGTGGTCTGGTCACTACTAGGGATGGGGCATGGAGCCAAGCCATTCAGCAGCAACCCCAACTCAAGCACTGAGCCTTAGGCTGCTTGACCAACTGAGGTGAGACCGAGCATGGGATTTATCCTGCCTCCTTGAGTGTGTTTCTCCAGTGGCTTCCCACTTTTAAAGTGAGACTGGGTGGCACCATTCCAGAATATTGGTGCGAGAATTAAGAGAATAGGGCAGAGTGGGCACTTGAGACCTTGTGAGCATGTTTCCTTCCCCAGTGACAAATGTAGGTGCTCCTCATTTCACGGGTGGGACAGTCGTGTCAGAATCCACCAAGTATGTTTCGTTTCGTGAGACAGGCTCCTTGAGCTCATGGCAATCCTGCCTTAACCTCGGAACTGCTGGGATTACAGGCAATCCCCGCCCCCCTCCGCCATGCCTATCAACGACAAAGTGTATTTTAATCTATCATGTGAATGACCACCTGGAGGCTATATTGAAGACAGAGCAGGGCCATCGTTATTCCCCTCCCCTGTTCCTGTTAATACAGCCAGGTGATCATTTGGAGTGACTTTCTCACAGCCCTGTTGGTCCCCAGTCACAAAGCATCACGGCTGTGCCCTAGTCCCACCTCTGGATCCCTGAAGAGCTGATGGAAGGGGGTGAACCTCTAGGAGCCTAGGTATGATCATTTTTCTCTGCCTCTTCCCCGCAGGATGGCACGTTTGGGTTGAACTGTAGCGAGCGTTGTGATTGTAGTCACGCCGATGGCTGCGATCCTGTCACAGGCCACTGCTGCTGCCTGGCAGGATGGACAGGTAACCTCTGCCCTGCCACTGCCCAGGCCCTGTGAAGCCAGGCTCTTTGTTTTCCCTCTCTCCTCATGACTATTCATCTCTCACTTTCTTCCTGCCCCCCATCCGTACCTCCCCTCCACCTGCTCCCTTTCCGCCCAGTACAGAGATATGTATTAAAAACACACAATGTTGAGGTTTTGTTCTCAGGACAACACATTTCAAGGCTGACAGGTGCTCAGCCTGTGCACAGAGAACATGGCACTTCAGAATCTCAGTCCTTACATCTATCCCACACAGGGCAAACCCAGCTACTTCTCTCCAGCCCAGTGATATACTACAGGCCCCATCTCTTCGGGCCTACCTTCACTCCTGGTCGGTCTCATGCCGTCCATCTTGCCCAGGTGAATACATTCTGCACATAGTGAGCAGAGGGAACCTATAAACCAGTCTTTCACGCCTGTGGCTTGATGGAACTGATGTAAAAAATCTAAGATCCTGGCCAAATACAGTGGTGCACACATGTAGTCCCAGCACTCTGGAGAGAGAGGCAGGAGGATCAAGAAGTTCAAGGTCATCCTTGGCTACATAGCCAAGTTTAAGGTTAGCCTGGGCTACATGAAACTTTGTCTTTAAAAAAAAAAATAACAACAAAAACGGCAGAATTCTTGCCATAAGGTCCCACCGCCTGTGATGTGGGCCTGCCCAGCTCTTTTCTGTCTTATTTCCATCACTCAGTCATTCCAGACACCTGTGCCAAAGTAAACTTCATTTATTTCATTAAAGATGGATCTCATTGTGTTGCTGTGTCAAGCCTGGAACTTACTATTTATTTAGCCCAGTCTGGCCTTGAACTCTGTGCATCACCTCCTTCCTCGGCCTTCCAAGTGCTGGGATTGGTTTAGAGGCAAGCCCCACCAAGCCCTGACGACTGTCCTGATTCCTCAGCTCTGCACCTGCCCTCTTCCTCTCTCCATCTTCCTCAGTAAATCTCCTTCTCCTCTTCATGTAAAGAGCTGTTGTGGCAGTGGGTCACACCTCCAGTCCTGATAATTCTTTCTCTTACGCCAGGTTTCGAGTGGAAGGTTGTCTATGATTACCTGCCTGGGACTAAAGAGCCCTTTATGAGTTCTGGTGACCCAAGTCTTCCTCTGTAACACACTCACCACACTAGACCTTGGACTGTGATTTGAGTGACTGTTTGTATAGCAGCCCGTGGAAGGCATCTGCCTTACTCACCCCCATACCTACATGCTGAGACAATTAAACTAGGTTGCTAAGAACAGAACCCAGCCAGACTGCCTGGGCTTGTAAATTTGGCAAGTCCTCTACTTTACATGGCCTTAAAGTCTCCACCCATAAAGCATAGACAAGTGGAATCCTCACAAGCAACCTTGGGGCCACTTTGAAATTTCAGTCAAGGGTACTGTGGGCTGCTCAGCGTCTGGCACACGGTGACTTAACCCACAGCACAGGAAGCTTTCGGTTGCAGTGCACACGTCAGTGACCACTGGCTGATGATCCCACTGCTTTCCAGCTGTGCGAATTCTCAATCTTCACTCTGCTGGATTCTCCCCACCTTTATTTGGGCAGCCAAAGGCCAAGGACATTCCTCTACAGCATGTCAGCTTGAGGGTCCCCTGCCCTGCCAGCTGCCCCTCAGTGTGGACCAAGGCTCCTGCCTTCACATTGTCCCCCTACGCTGTCAGCCACAGCCAAGTGGAGAGCTACTTGAAATCTTCATTGCCCTGATTTTGATAGAGCTGATCTGATTTTAATGACATCCACTCTAACAGCGATGCTTATACATCTGGCTTTGATGGACAGTCTCAGCAAGGCCTCCGCTGGCTTCAAAGCCCATTTCTCCAAAGGTGGTCCTGAGGCTTCTCAAACAGGTGATGGATGTCCTGAGATGTGTCATGCAGAAGGCCAGGAAAGATAGGGAGGGTGAGGGGCAGAAACTGGGCCTCCCTTCCTCCCCAGAACACCCTGTCCACCTCCCAGTCTGCCTTGGGCTTATGCTCTGTCCTCTCAAGGCAGTTTCTATCATATCTTATTTGCCTTGCCTTGAACATAATAGGTGTTCACAAAAATGCTTCTTGAAGTCCGTTGAAAAAAGTCATCCTGTGACCACATATGGAGAGCTTAGAGGTTATCTGCTCTGGCTTATACTAGAGCTAAGGAGGTATCAGGATATTAGTGTCAACAGGAGGGGAAGCCCAGGTCATATTTTTGGGAGAGGGCATTGACTTGGTGGGTAAGTCATTTGTTTGTGTGCTTCCGAGGCAGGAGCTCATGTAGCCCAGGTTGGCTCAAACTTGCTGCGTAGCTAAGGATGACTGACTTTGAACTCCTGAATCTTCAGTATTACAAAGATGGCCCTAGTTGTGAGGAGAACTAGGTCATCAGGGATGAATTTCAGGAGGCCATTGCCCTCTTCTTGTTCCTGGCAGGGGAGGTAGGAGCCATGTGTATAAAACAGCTGTACAGGCAGGTCCAGATGTTTGGACCTACAAACAAGTAGGAGGGCTTCCCAGAGAAGGGCTTGCTGCTAAGGTGACTGCTGGCTTTGAGTCTGGGTCCCTCACTGTACCGTTAGCACATGGAGAGGGGCTCCTGAAAACTAACGCTGGGGAAGGCCCCCTCCAGGAGGAAGGGAGAGGACTCTGGAGTTTGCTTTCATTTTCCAGAGAGAGACTATTTCCAGAATGAGAAGATGAATAAGCACATGAAATATACATGTATACACATGTGAGGAGGATGCATGTGTACGCATATGCACACAGAGGCCTGGGGTTGATGTCAGGAATCATCCCCAGTTTCTCTTCCACCTTATTCACTGAGACAGGGTTGGTCTCTCAGTCAGATCAGAGCTCACCCACGTGACTAGTCTCACTAGCCACTTTGTTCCGTGGAATCAAGTCTCCACTCTCTGAAGCTGGAACAAGTTACAGATGGTGGTGAGCCATCGTGTGGATGTTGGCAGTCACACCTGGGTGCGTTTAACCTCGGAGCCATCTCTGCAGCCCCGCACTGGATTCTGTGTTATGCGTTGTCTCCACATGACACAAAGGATGTGGGGGAGGCTGTGACCTGGTTGGTAGAAAGCTCACCTGGCATGCACAGAGCCCTGGGGAGGTGGAGACAGGAGCACCAGATCTTCAAGGCCATCCTTGGCCCCACGGTGAGTTCAAGGCCATCCTGAACTACATGAAAGTATGCCAGAGGCTGCACAGATTAGAGGATAATACTTGGGTATTGGTTTCTCTCATGGATGCAGAGGGTCAACCACACCCACAAAGAGGAAACTAAAAGAGGTACCCACCATCTTTAAAAAGCATCTTGGTCCCCTTTCCCAAGCTCCAGTCAACCGATAATCGCCACCACCACCCCATTCCCTGGTTTGCCTCTCAACCCCCCTGAAACTCCATAAGAGAGACTGTGTCAGCAAGAGGGAGGGGAGATGGCACACTTGCCGTATTCTCAGATGACAGGCTCTCCCTGGGGAGAAGCCATACCCTTTCTCAGGGAGTGATACCGGAAGCCCCCCCCCCCCCCCCCCAGCTCTCAGCAAGGTCAAAACCCAAGACAGGGCACAAGAAGAGAGGTCATCCCCAGCCATGGGTGAGGAGGCCAGCAGCACCCCTCCCTGACTTCCCACCCAGGCTGGCTCCCCCGAGTTCCCTCCCTCTCCCGCAGGTGGGCCTGCAGAATTTCACCTCCTCCAAATTGGTCCCGCTGCTCTCCTTCACTGAGGCTTGACTGTTTGCTGGGTCTCCTTTCCTCCTGTTGCTCTTTCTCGCAGCCCCTGTCCTTAGAACAAGTCAGACATGACGTTTAAACTAATCCTGTGCTGCCCGGAACCTCTGAAGCTCATCTTCCAAAGACCGCCTGGTCTCCTGGGCCTGGTCTAATCACCTAGCACACACATGTCAGAATGCCACTCTGCCTGGAAGGAATCCCCACCCTGGCTTTTTAAAATTCTTTCTTAGCCTCCAGGCTGAAGTCAGCCCAGCTTAAATATTCTTTGAGCTCAGAGGAACTGTAGGTCTTGCCCCCTCTCTTATTGAGATATTCCATCCATTTCCCCATAGGCTGCTGTTTGTCAGATCGAGGGTCGTTTATCAGCATATCTTGGGTATAGCTAGCATTTCTGGCTTCTTTTATTAGACGTGTATTTGTGATATAAAATGTGTGTACACATATTTTCTTTTGAGGTCTCATGTAGCCCTGGATGGCCTTGAACTTTCTACATAGCTCAGACTGACCGTGCATTTCTTTTTAAATTAAAAACAAATCTGGTAGAGATCATGAGTGAATGTGTGTGTGTGACAGAGTGGGGCTGTGTGTGCCACAGTGGAGTTCAGAGGACAACTCTAGAGTCAGCTCTCTCCTTCCATTGTTACGTGGATTTCAGAAAGGGAACTCCAGTCCCCAGGCTTTCGCACCAAGAACCTTTACCTGAGACCAACCTTCTCACTGGCCCAACCTGCTCTTGATGCCCACCCGCTCAGCTGTGAAGGTGGAGGCAGCCTTTTTATCTGGCGCGGCCACCTCTTCTTGCTGGGCTCATCAAGCCTGCCACGGGTCTGCCACTGTGCTGTGTTCAATTCCAAGCTAGGCTGCCTTCTTTTGCTGCTTGCTTTCGGCTCCCATGATTGCTGTTGCCTGGTCAGTCAGTCCCTTTTGTCTTTGAGGACTCTGGAAGGGCATCACCTCCTCTCAGAAGCCCTCCCTGCTGGCCCCACCTCCACTGGGTTTCTCTCCATCTGCCTCCTGCCTCGCCCCCTTACAACTGATGTGCCCCTGTGTCTGGTCCACAGGCATCCGCTGTGACAGCACATGCCCTCCAGGTCGCTGGGGTCCCAACTGTTCAGCCTCCTGCATCTGCGAGAATGGAGGCTCCTGTTCCCCAGAAGATGGCAGCTGCGAGTGTGCTCCTGGCTTCCGAGGACCCTTATGTCAGAGAAGTAAGGCTAGGCCCCCACCCCGGGGCTTTCTGACTTCCCACCCACCCAGCCCAGGGCTTTCTGACTTCCCACCCACCCAGCCCCTCCCAGTCAGTAGTGCTGGCCTGAGGAAGGCTGGCCTGTGGGAAGCTAGGCCCCTCTTCACCCTCCATCGTGTGCCTTCTTTCCCTCTCCTGGCTGCTCTGCCCCCAAGTTCAGGGTCCAGCCTCTCAGTAGAATCAGGGTTCGCCCACAGTTCCTCTCTTGAAAGGGACGGACCTCCAGGTGCGGGGACCCCAGACTCCCCATTTTCAAGGAGCCTCTCTTCACTGGGATGGGGGACCAGAGAGGTGTCTAGGCCACTCCTCCCTACAAGCTTGTGACCACCTTCTCCCTCTGACACCCTCAGTCTGCCCACCAGGGTTCTACGGCCATGGCTGTGCCCAGTCTTGTCCCCTCTGCGTGCACAGCAGCGGGCCCTGCCACCATGTCAGTGGCATCTGTGAGTGCCTGCCAGGATTCTCCGGAGCCTTGTGCAACCAAGGTACCTTCAACTGATGGGAAGGCCAGGGCAGGGACCAAAGGGGCAGAGAGAAGGGGGGGGGGTGTCCAGGGGGTCTCTTCCTACGCTGTTGGGAACTGAGCAGTATGTATGTGACATAAGTCACTGTGCTGTTGAAGGGACAGGCTCACAGGGGTTAAATGTCACAGCTATGGTCTCACAGCTAGCAAGTGTCAGAAACAAATGCACACTCAAGTATTCTGCTAAAAAGAAAGGTGGAAAAATGAGCACGGTAGTACATACCCATATAATCCCAGAACTTTGGAGGCTGAGACAGGAGGATTGCATGTTCAAGGCCAGCCTGGGCTACTTAACAAGATCCTGTCTCAAAAAAACCAAAACCAGGCCTGGGAAGGTCGTTCAGTTGGTAGTGTGCTTGCCTAGAGTGTATGTGGCCTTGGGTTCCATCTCTGGCGCTACATAAACTGGGTGTGGTGTCATATCTCCATAAGCCCAACACTCAAGAAGAGGCAGGATGGAGAAGTTCAAGGTCATCCTTAGCTACACAGAGAGCAGGGGCCTAACCTGGGTTACATGAGAGCCTGTCTCAAAATACATAACAAGCAAACAATAACAGGTGGGAACATGAAATGAACATTGGTACATCCAGAGTGGTCCTGAGCTAGGGCTGTGTAGAATGCCAAGTAGTCAAGGCAGAGGCTTGCGGGGCACAGAAATGGCCATGGCCCAGTCTGTCATAGGCTACTATCTCCCATCAGGTCAACAGCACTCAGGCCTGGCCCCACGCACCTCTCAGCTCAACCCCAGAATCTCCCTCAACATCAACTCCAGGGCTCCAGCGCACTGTACAGGTGGTCCTGAAGGGGCAACCGAGTTTATTGCAGCATGCTTCCCCCAGCTAGCTAGTTTTCTGGTGGCAGGCACCTGCCTTGCAGCATTTCCAGGGTTCCATGACATAAGCATTTCTGCTATGGCAAATGTCAATACCATTGTCAAAAAAAAAAAAAAAAAAAAAAAACACCCCACATTAGCCACCAAGGGATGATAGGAGCTGGTCCCAGCATCTACCGTCCACGGCTCCGGAAACAGAACCCGGGCGTGCTAGGATAGAGCAGTAGGGAATAGATGGACGACACAGCAACCAGAGACGGGGTGGGCTAGGAAGGCAGGCTAGGGCTCGCTCCGTATGGCTTCGGACACGGCCTTGCTTAAATACCAGCTTGTAGCATTTACACGATAGTCAGGGAGAGTGAAGACATTTGAGAATAATGGGAGCTTAGAGCTAAAGGCAACTTCAAAGTCACCTAGGCAAGAATCTCACTTGGCCGGTGCTTGAATACGTCTCTTGACGAAGCGCTCACTACCTCCAGGGGAACCCATTCTTTCCATATATCATCACCAGTGAGCTGGGCTACTTTTAATATGCATGAATAGAAGTTTGACTCCATGATGTGTTGAGGTCATGAGAAACGTACGTGACAGTTTCATTTGCTTGTAGCCCTCGTAGGATGGTTTAATCACCACCTGACAAGCTGAGGTTTATTTATTAAACATAGGAGACCTAGCCGTCAATAGAAGCAGGCCTGGGCTAAATGAGGAGCTATGAAGCCCAAGCAGGAACCCTCGCGGCCCGCGTCGTCTGATTTATTGCCCGCTGGTCTAATGAGTATTTTCCACATATAGATCTAATGGAGTTTGCTATTAATGGCAACTGCCCTGGTTAAGTCTCAAACCTTGTAAAAAATTGAACTGACACTTTCTAATGACTGGCTTTCCAGTGAGTTACAAATTATGGACAGTGCTTCCCCAGAATCATTAAACATAGATTAAATATAACCCAATGTTTTCTTTTCACCAGCCCCCTCCTCCCCTCCCCGGGCCTGACTCTTGATTCAGCTAAGAAGTCTTGCGATTAATGCATTAGACCGATCACATTAGCGGCTCTGCGGGCGGATTTGTCCGCCTTGCGTAGGGGAAGACTTCAAAGGGAAGACTGCCTTGTTAGAGAAGTTCAGTTGTGGGGTGAAGGCTGGTGGAACAGCCCAGCACCCTGCTCCCCACCAAGCTTGTGGACAGCCCTTTGCCTCAGCCAACAGCGGGGGTGCAAGGAAGCGACCTTTCAGGAGGATGGGGCTCAGACTGGATCCGCAGAATAAAGCATTTCCCAGAGACAGGGAGGAGGAGGAGCCAGGGCAACAGGCAGTTTGGGAAGCGGAGGGTGGCATCTGAGCAGCAAACGGGACAGAGACCTGCCTGGGAAGGGAAGAACAGAGCCCCTGATCAGCCAGCCTCCTTGTAGCTACGAACAGGCCTGAGGCCATTGAGTGGGGGCCCTTGTTCCATCCTAATGAGGAAACAGATCCAGAGGGTGGGGTGGGACGTGAAGGGCTTTGTTAAAATGTCCTCAGCGAAGAAAGAGAACTTCTTTGCTGTGTAATCTTGGACACGTCTCCCTATGTGTCAGGGAAATTCAATGATCGGGACCAATGATGAAGACATTATCGAGATTGAGTGCAGTAGTATTTGTGAATAAGGGAGTTAGTATTTGTGAAATGTTGTGATCACTTTCTGGTGCATGTAAATGTCCTGTGTTTGCTGACTGTGTAACAGATCTAGGGCCTCAGGCAGAGTTGGGCCCACCTGCCTTCTTCATCTGTCCCAGCCGCTAGCCATGCTTGCAGAGGTAGAGACGACATGTGTATTCTGGCTACCCGGTGGCCGGTCGGGCTGGGAAGGGGCTGGTAACGGGGGGCAGAGCGGTGGATGGGAGGTGATGGCATCCCTTGTTTGAGACCTGGGCCAAAGGAAGCCACTCTCCTCCAAGGAATCAGTACCTAATTCATGGGGACTGAAGAGATGACTCAGTGGCTAAGAAGGCTAGCTGCTCTAGCAGAGGACCTGAGTTCACTTTCCAGCAGCCACGTCAGGCAGTGTACAGCTGCCTCTAACTTTATCTCCAAGGGATCTGATGTCCTCTTCTGGCCTTCACAGGCACCTGTAACATGTGCACATACTTGCACACAGATACATATAAATATTAAAAAAACAAACAAACAAACAAAAACACAACTACTCGTAGTCCTCTGACAATCACAGTAGTAGAGCCTTCCAGAATGCTGTGACTCCTAAGGCCTCCTTCCTCAGTGTTCACTGGACGGTCACATACAATAGAAAACGAGACCACATGCCCCGCCCTTGCAAAGCTTAGGCCAGAGGATCTGGGGGAGAGGGAAGAAGGGTGATGCCTGGCCCTGGTGGCCTGAGTGCCTGCTGTCTCCCCAGCATTGCAGGGGGCACTAGAAGGGGCAGCACTCGGGCTTGGCCTGAAACAGCTGTTAAGTCTCAGTAAGTGGCGAGTTCAAGGAAGAAGCTACTTGAAGCCTCAAACAGGGACATGGGCACCCAGAAGAGAGGAGATGGGTGGACCCAGCTAGGACTAAGTTGAGATAAAATACAATAAAAACCCTAAACAAGTGCCTTGAGAATGATATACATTGTTTTGCTTACGGACTAAGAAAACCAAAAAGACCCAGAAGCAGGCTGCTGGGGACACTAAGGCAGCTGACGAAGATGTCAGTGTCTTAAGGCTTGCTCCACCTTACTGTTCCGAGGTAGGGTGACAATTAAGCTGAGTCTTGCAGGCAGAACACCCACAGCTGGACTTGAGGGTCAGAGGAATGTAGAAGGCTCTCGCCATAGGAAAAGCACAGAAGAGATGCCTGGAGTGCCCTTGGAAGGAGGTGTGTGGTCCAGGGACCCATGTGTCCAAGAGGGTAGTCAAGGGTCACCCAGGGAAAGCAGAAGGCTGCGAGGTAGTCTAGGAGCACCGGACTGAGAGTCTAGAGATGCCACCCCCATCTTGCCACTTCCTATCTGTGAGACCCAAGACAAGTGATATCCTCTCTATGGGCCTCAGCCTGTCCCTGTCAAAGGAATCGGAACAGGGCCTCTTGGGGTGCTGCTGTGGGAGGAGGAGGCACTCTATGTGACGGAGTATGACCTACCATGCAGGCGTTGGGTCCCACCCAGATCATGGCTCTAGCCTTGGAACCTCTTGGGGTACAGCTGTGTGGGTGGTGGCTCTTAGAGCCTGGGAAAGAAGGCAGATGCCAGGCTTCCGTGTGCCCACAGTGTGTGCTGGAGGGCACTTTGGGCAGGACTGTGCCCAGCTGTGTTCCTGTGCCAACAACGGGACCTGCAACCCCATCGACGGCTCCTGTCAGTGTTTCCCTGGGTGGATCGGCAAGGACTGCTCACAGGGTAAGCTGCTGCCCCCGCAAATGCTCTTCTGTCACGGTGCCTCCAGCCACAGGGCTGAACTCTCCTGGAGGCAAGAGCATCCACCCGAGACCCATGTATGTATCGGTGTTACTTCTGTGTGTATGATGTGTGTCCCAGGGCTACAGCATGTATGTGCAGGTGACAGGCCAGCTCTATAGCGTCAGTTCTCTGCTTCCACTTTTATGGAGGTCCCAGGCATCAAACTCAGGTTCACCAGGTCTGGGTAGCAAGTGCCTTTACCCACTGAGCCAGATCACTGTTCCCTGACCCTGACAGTCCCACCTAGCTAAAACAGCGAACTTGATGAGTTCCTAGTACTGACCGTGGATATCGTTACTGCAGATATTAAAGGCATCAATATTGTCAGTGCCATTACTGCTGTGAATCCTGAGAATTCATACTCCATTAGCATCTGCGTGTAGAAGGGGCAGTCTAAATATAGATGAGAGGAGGGAACAGGCTGGCATGCTGGAGTTTGTGACTGGCTAGGCTAGGACAGCCACCCCTGGAAGCTTGGGAACATCCTGTGGGATGGCCCCTATGAATGATGTCCTGAGCATCCTAAGCCTGAACAGGGTGCTGCAGTCTGATACCAAAGCAACCCTTCCCAAGAGAACCCCAGCCCTTGGCCTCTGAAGCTCCCTGTCTGATCTGTGAGACAAAGCCTGTCCCTGTAAGGAGGTCCCGGTTAAACGGCTTAGACTTGGGGGAATTCCATTCTGGTGGGAGCCACAGGCTCCACCCTCAGACCGCACAAGACCCCAAAGAGGAGACGGCCCCTGCCACTTGTGGAGAAGTCAGTGTGGCCGGTGTTACTCCACCTCTATTCCCATCAGTCCCTCTAAGAGTGGAGGTACAGGAGCCCTAAGGCTGCCTCAGTCACCCGAGAGTAAGAGTGGGCAGAGAATCTGGGCCTCAGCAATCCCAGGGAATGAGGCCAAGAGGTGAGCGGAAGGATTCTGAGAATAGCGTTATCAAGTCCCCAAAGGCCAAGAGATGGCCCTCTGGGTCCATCCAGATGTGCTGGCTCTGATGTGTACTCGCCTCCCCTCCCTCTCCTCCCGCTCCTCTCTGCCCTGCCCTCCCCCTCTGCATCCCACCTCCCCACCCCCCACAGCCTGCCCATCTGGGTTCTGGGGCTCTGCCTGCTTCCACACATGCAGCTGCCACAACGGGGCGAGCTGCAGCGCCGAGGATGGGGCCTGCCACTGCACCCCTGGCTGGACTGGACTCTTCTGCACGCAGCGTAAGCCCTGCCTCCCAGCCTCCCGGCCACTCCCAGTCAGATGCTGCGGCCTACTGGTCACTTGGTGAATAGTCTTGGCTTGTAGAGGGTGGGGAGGAAGAGGCTGGCCCCAGGACCAGCCACACCTCAGGATCATCCAAAATCTTGAAAGGACCCCAGCAATCAACAGGACCAGACCCTCGGACCATGGGGAAGAAATCCCAGGGCTGCACAACAAAGAGACCAGAGCTTGTCCTCTGCTGCTGAGACCCTATTGCATGGATCGCCTTGCCCCTGCCCTCCACCCTTTTAGACTGAGGTTCAGTGGGTACAGATGGCTCTGTGGGGCGCACGAGCCTTTATCCCATGCTGTGGAGGAAGCGGCAGACCAGCCTGGTCCCAGCAACGTCTCCGCAGTTTCCCTGAGCCCACAGCCACTGTGACCTGTGGTCTTGTTGCAGGTTGCCCTGCAGCATTTTTTGGGAAGGATGTGGGCACATATGCCAGTGTCAGAATGGAGCCAGCTGTGACCACATCACTGGGAAATGCACCTGTCGAACAGGCTTCACCGGGCGCCACTGTGAACAGAGTAAGCCGCCCCAACCCTGTCCTGGTATTTGGGCTAGGCTTCTGCCCATTGCAGGGGAGGCTGCTTCCTCCAACCCCCACCCCACCCCACCCCACCCAGGACACTGCAGCTCCTGTTCTCTAGACTTTGAGGACAACTTCTGAGGAAGACCTAAGGCTAACCCTACACACTCATGGTCAGAGAATCTCCACTTCAGACAGGGCAGGGGTGTGGTAGGCAGATCAAGGAGGGACTAGAGGGAGGCAGGATTTTCCGGTTCTTTAAATGAGCTCAGGAGGAAGAGGCAGGTGGGGCCTGACTCAGGGTGGTACACTCTACCCATCCACCCCCAACTATTCACTAGGCTTCATTCACCGTGGGTGGACTACGACTGTCCTGCTGCCACAGGCTTCCCCAGCTGGGGTGGGAGGGGTGGGGCGTGGCTGTGTCTCACGGTTCACCTGCACTCTGCATACCACACAGGATGTGCCCCCGGGACCTTTGGATACGGGTGTCAGCAGCTCTGTGAGTGTATGAACAATGCCACTTGTGACCATGTCACCGGTACCTGTTACTGCAGCCCCGGATTCAAAGGAATCAGGTGTGACCAAGGTAACCTACAGGTGGCAGAATGTGTGGACAGGGGTGGAAAGGGCCCAATCACTGGTGGCTTCGGAGAGGTCTAACCAGACCAGCTGAGGTTTATGACACCACCTTTTACTCATAGTTGGGAGCCTCACTTTACAGTTTCTGGGAGCACATTCTCCGAGAGTTCCCCCATGAACTAGTGCTGGGAAAGGCCACCAGCATGCCAAGTTTGACTTCTGCCACTCCCTACTAGGTGTCTCTGGGCGGGTCATTTCCTCTGCTGGACCTTTTACTCCCCATTCAGTTAAGATGTTAACCTTTGTCCAAAGGGCTCAACGTGACACTAGCTCTACGCCTTGGCAACATTCCATAGTACACCTGAGGGGATCAAATTGAGGCAATTCAAGAAAGGCCTCAGCGATGCCGAGCACTCTGTAAACGGTGGCTTTGAATGTAAAAATCTCTTTGTAAAGTTATGCAGACTTGGGAGGCTATTGTTGATTCTAGAAGATGGGAGCAGAAAATAGGCTCTGAATTACCCACATCAGACAAACTTACTTTGCAGTCTGAAGCCATGCAGTTGAGGCAAATGCAGCATTTGCTACCTAGAGTGATAGCCAGCTCTCTTCAGCTAGCAGCAGAGACCCAGGGAGAGAGGTCCAGATGCTGCACAGCCAGAGGACAGACCCTCACCAGATCAGCTCCCAGCTGTCAAGGCCAGTCTATCATTTGGTGCTTACGTCTCCCTGGGGGAAGATGGGGTTACTGTCCCCATGGACATCCTAAATCACACAGCTGGTAAGCAGTAAGAGTAACTAAAGCCAGTTTTTCCTGACTGAATTACTCATTAGGTGAACTCAGACAAGTTACCTAAGCTTGGTGACTCAGTTTATTTTTTTGAACTGTGTGGAAAAGGTAAATAATTAGTTCCTTTTTTGTAGGTCTGACACAATGATAAAGTAACTTAACCCATGTGTGGACCCTGAGTAAATACTCAGTAAGCATTTATTTTGCTTCACATCTGAATCACATTTTCTTTTTGTGATGCTGGGACTTGATCTTCTCCCTGGCCTTAGGAGAAACGGAGGCACTGTGAAGGTTACGATCAGGCAGGGGTGAAGGGGATAGCCAGGAAGTATATCGGCATCAGGCCCAGCTCTGGCTCAGGCCTCCCTCTGCCCACAGCTGCCCTCATGATGGACGAGCTGAATCCCTACACCAAGATCAGTCCAGCTCTGGGAGCAGAGCGGCACTCAGTGGGTGCTGTCACGGGCATCATCCTCCTGCTGGTCCTGGTTGTGGTGTTGCTGGGCCTGTTTGCCTGGCGACGGAGGCGGCAGAAAGAGAAAGGCCGTGACCTGGCTCCCCGTGTCTCCTACACCCCGGCCATGAGGATGACCAGCACAGACTACTCGCTCTCAGGTCAGACTATGTCCCAGTATCTCTTCTTCACCCATACAACCCAGTAGGAGGCATGTGGCCTTCTCAGGAACATCTACATTCTTGGTTCAACATGGGTGGTTATACCTGCAGGGTGGGTGGCTGGGCCCAGGGATGTTCACCCCTTAGAGAAAATGGGGGTTGGAGAAGTCTGTGGAGTTCCAAGAGGGTGTTGCTTCCTGGAGCCCAAGCTCCAAGGAACTCAGATGGGTGCCACCCCCCATGCCCCACCCTCTTCGGGCTGTGTCTACAGGAGATACATAGTAAGTAGCAACTTTCCTAAGCAAGCCATGGGACTGTTCCCGGTGTGAGGCCCGAGCACCTTGGCAAACTGTGCCCTACGGACTTTTGCTTTCCCTGGGAGGGCCTCAGGCCATCCCTGAGGAGCTCCCCAGAAGTATAGTAATAGGGGTGGTGCCTCACTTAGGAAGTGTCCCACAGCCCTGTGTGCTTAGATATGGTAGAAATGCCAGTGGGCATCCTGTGGTAGTCTGAGTGAGGCATGTATGGAACTGCACCAGATCCGTTCTCTCCTCTGAACTGGTACCTTGAAGAGAAGGCTTTGTGCTTCATATTTAGCTAACCAGCAGAGACTCTCGAACTGCCTTGGTGTTGGTTAGGCCTGCACTGTTGAAAAGAAGGTGGCGACTTTCCCATGGCTAATAGCTGATCGATAGCCTCCTGTACCTTGTGCTTAATTTATGAGCATCTAGACCACATCTGCCATTCCTGCTAAATGTTGCTTCCTGTGTGCCAGCTCTATGCCAGGAACAGGATAGACAGCACTGGCCCCAGAGATCTCCTGGCCACTCTGGGGTCCAACCAAAGCCAACATCCTCTGATGAAAGCCCAGGCCCACTGTGATTTGGCAGTTTTCTTCTATAATGACAATGAGCAAGAATGGCTGGATTTTCCTCAGTCCTGTAGAATCCTCAGAAGAGCTGGGGTCAACATAAATGGAGTTCTCTATGTACTTATTACTAGAGTCTGACCAGAGAGGGGAGCAAGAAAAGCCAATACACCTAAAATAGCAACTCAAAGACATAAAGCCAGCAGAGCCAGCAGTCCATAGCTTCCAGCTGACCATGACACCCTGTACTAGCAAGCCTGGCCTGTCAGCTACACAGAGGGCCAGCAGTAAAAGTAAAACATGGCTGGCTCCCCAACTTGCTTTAGGGCTACTGGATGCCAGGTAGCTTGGAGGATGGGGGGAATCTGACTGTCTGTCTGCAGTGCCCAGCTCCAGCATTAGTCTTGGGGGCATCTCAACCAAGGGCAGGTGTATGATGGAATACGGCTCCTTGTTCTCTTCCCAGATTTGTCTCAAAGTAGCAGCCATGCCCAGTGCTTTTCCAATGCCAGCTACCACACACTGGCGTGCGGGGGGCCTGCCACCAGCCAGGTCAGCACTCTGGACAGGAACAGCCCCACCAAGGTACTGGGCCCCTGGCTCCCCGCCCTCACCAACTATCCTCTCCATTTAACACTCCCCTCTGCCCAGGAACTGCACCCCACAGAGAGGCTGTTTGGAACTTCTACACTAAGAATAATCCTAGGACTCATGGGTCATGAGAACACTCTGAATCATGTAATTGGGAAAGAGTATGTTGTATGGCGACAGCAAGCTCTATCCCATGCAACCACATCACACTGCCCATTCACTGGAACATACCTGCACCTTCAGCAAGCTCTATCCCATGCAACCACATCACACTGCCCATTCACTGGAACATACCTGCACCTTCAGCAAGCTCTATCCCATGCAACCACATCACACTGCCCACTCATTGGAACATACCTGCACCTTGTGTACAGATAACTAGTACCTACCAGAATATAGTAACAGCACATGCAACCATCTTATCTCACACCTGTGTATACATAGCCACTTTGGTCATATGCCAATACATATACCCGAAACATATGTGCTTCCCACAAATTGCTGCAGTGTGTTAGCAATATACTCTGAAGTAACTCTATTCAATTAACCACTGGATGCCTCTTAAACTTGGGCATAAATGCCATCAATACACACATCAGATGAGAACCCAAATACTAGCTAGTATTCTTGCTGAAAGGAGGTGGATCAGTTGTGTCCCCTCAGATAGCTCCAAGCACAACACTGAGTCATAGAATAGGTAGATGTCCTTCGTCACAAATATTACCAATCTTAGAGATGCCTCATCACATATGTATGTAGATAGGACGTAGTGCATCCCTTGATGGACCAGTAAGAGGCAGAGTGAGAGACTGAGACATGAACAGCCCCAAGTATAAGGTTTGTGGGGGGGGGGCTCCTGCTATACACACCTCCTGACACCCACCTAAGCATGTGCCCCCCACACACACTCAGAATGGCAAGACCATTTGGGGAGTGACAATCCCGGGATCCCTGGCTTCCTGCACCATCATCTATCCCGGGGCAGGAGCACGGCTTTCATATTAGACCTCTTCTGGAGCTCTGAGAATCCCTTCCTCCTCATCTATCCCCTGAAGAATGACCACCAGCCCATAGGCCTGAGGGCTGCTTTTCTATCAAACAGGCAAGGTGCATACAGGTTACCTGGAGGCCTAATAGCTTTGGCCACCCTGCCTGTCATCTTCCACTCAGGACTTCTTATCCAGGCTCAGTTCAGCTTTAAGCTTGAGGAGCTGAGAGAAGAGGCAGCCCTTGATTAACTACAGCCATGTTATCGAAGCTGCGGCAGGCTAGAGGCACAAGCCAGGGCTGAGACAAAGGTTGGAGGCCATGACATCATTTGTACAAGAGCCTGCTCCTCTTTCGGTAGAGGACTGGTCTGGCTCCCCTCACAGGGGCTGAGACTGGCCTTATGTAGACAAGAACCCCTCCTGGCAGAACATCTGGAGCAAAAGTAGGCATGATGCCATGGATGGAACAGGCAGCTGAGACCTGAATTCTAGAGCTAGCTTTGTCTCTGGCTCTTGTGTATCTCTGAGTATGGCCCCATGTCTGAAACAACATCCTTGCCTCACATAAAGGGCAGTAAGAGAATGGAGGGAGAGGACTGCATCATCAGTCTCACGACTGGAACTTTTCCTTGGTCACATGATAGAGACTCTCCTCTATGGCCCAGGGGCAAGCACTGCAGGTAGCCCTGTTTCAGATAAGGAACGGATAGAGCCCCCCACACCCTGCAGCATAACCCCCGTATGCCACAGGGGCCTGAGAACTTGGTCTGGGCATGTACTGTTTTCATTGGCCTCGACTACAGAATGGGAGCTTGTCACACAACATCTGTCTGGTCCTCCTTTACTCAGTCATCCAGGGCCCGGGAGCTCAGGAGCATCTTAGGGATGGGTACACTGAGGCTGGGCCAAGTGCCCACTTGGGGAAGGGCAGCTGAGGCATGAGGGATTAACTGGCTCTCCTCTCCAAACAGCTCAGTAACAAGTCCCTTGACAGAGACACAGCAGGCTGGACCCCCTACAGCTATGTGAACGTATTAGGTCAGTAGTGGCTTGAGTTGTCTTCCCCATCAGCCCCACCACGACCTCTGTACTGGGGGAGCTGCCCCATCTAAAAGCAAGAGCTGAGTACCGAGCACGGCTTCCTCTGTGGTGTATAGGGAGCGCATGGCTGTGGCCCAGTGACTACTAGGAATGGAATGAGGAAATCTCCAGTGGAAGCAGAAAGTGTATTTGCCACTGTGGAAAAGGATCCTCTGCCTGGCACTTTTCAAGGCTTCTTCCCTCTGCCCTAGTGGAGGGCGGAATGGAATGGGAGGGGAGGAGAAAAGGACGGATAACCCCAACCCCTTTGGATGCTACATGGAGATCCCGATTCCTTCTGGCCTGCCCCCTACCCTACCCTCTGCTTCCCACCCCCTTCTCCTGCCATCCAGGCCCTAGGAATAATGGCTCCTCCCTGTCATTCCTCTCACTAGACTCCCATTTCCAGATCAGTGCCCTGGAGGCCAGGTACCCGCCCGAAGACTTCTACATTGAACTTAGACACCTCAGCCGCCACAATGAGCCACACTCACCAGGTCAGACCCCCAGCCTTTCCTTCCACCCCGAGAGCAGACTGCTCTGCACCCCATCCCTGTCCCCATGGAGCCTACCCGTGATTAGTCTATAAGCCCTGTGCCCACCCCAAGGCGGCAGTTTGCCCCAGCCCCTCCTACTAGCCCTGTCACCCTCACATGCTGGCTAAGTGGACAAATCGGGGTTGCTTACGGAGGGACACAGCCTAGCGGTACTCTCCGTTCTGCACCATGCAACCAACAATGGTGTCAACAACACAAGACTGGCTCTCTGCACAGAAAGTTCAATGATTCCCAGAGAGGCCCCAGAACTACCATCTTAGAAAGCAAGGTAGTGTTGTTGAGAAGAGACCGGGAGAAAGGTAGGCAGGATCTACCACCTAGTATCCTCTGGACTCCAACACTAGGCTCAAATGTGGTGGCCTGAGAGGGGTGTGGCAACTGAGTCCTGAAAGGGGAACCCGTGCATCAGTTTTAAAAATGAGTGTCAAAAGAGTACAAAGGATGGACAAGGACTGTGGCCTCCCTACAAAGTAGCTCCTTTAGGACGCCCTGGGGCAGGGCCTCAGAATGCTTAACAACTCTAGGTTTGAGTTTGGGCTTGAGGTGACTTAGTGCTCCACTGAAGCTAAGTCAACCTCCACAGGCCTCTAGTCCTGGAAGCATGAAGGTTTGGAATTCATCTTGTGGAGCAGGCATGGTTGCAAGGGCCCTGCTAAGCATTCAGTACCCCAGGACTATAACATAATCCCCATCCTCACTTCACATTGAGGTCACTGTGATCCAAACAGGAGCATGAGAGCACCCGGGCATCATCCAGGCTCAGCCCTAGTTCCTTCTAGTGCCACAGACCTTCAATCACTGTAGCTAGAACACTACACACTGGCCTTTGTTAGCTCATAGCCAGCTAGGCTGTGGCCATTGGGGGAGACCCCCTGAGATGATCTAGGCTCTACCACAACTCAACTTTGCATTTGCTTGTATACTCTTGAACAAGTTTCTGACACTTTTTGGACCGCTGTTTCCTGAAAAGGGGGGAGAGTGCTAACTGTAGGCACCCTCCTTTCTTCAAGGAAAGCAAAGGAAACCCTTGACTATTAAGTGTTAAACTGAGGTCAGCATGGCCTGCTGCAGGTTTTTAAAGGGTATGGGCTCCTTCAGGACTCTTAGAATGGCTTGCTTCGGCTGTATCACTCAGGAAGGTGTGTAAGGTGGGCACATAGGTGCGAATTCCTACAAATTCAACTTGGGAACTCTATGTGGAGGAAGGATCCAAGTATCAGTGGATTTGTCTTTGGTGTCAGAAATGTGGGCAAGTTAGGTGGAGTTAAACTATATTAGTAAGTATTTGTCGATTGCCTTGCACTGTTTTCAGTTAAAGATCAAGGTGTATCTGGTTTAAGAATCCATACTGTTCTTGGTTCCCAGCACCCATATCAGACAGTTCACAACCACCTGAAACTCCAGCTCCAGGGGATCCAATACCTCTGGCATCTGTACTCATAGTCTCTCTCTCTCTCTCTCTCTCTCTCTCTCTCTCTCTCTCTCTCTCTCTCTCTCTCTCCTCTCTCTCTCTCTCTCAAAAAAAAAAAAAAAAGACAACAACAACAAAAGCAAAACAAAACACCAGAGTGAAGGGGAGAGGAGGGGCATAACTGTGAGTTAACCAACTTGGAAAGGCCAGACTTGGCCTTTCCCTGGGATCGCTTGTAGCAATCAGCTCAAGTTTATGTCCTGCTTGTGGCTAGGGCTCACTCAGGACCATCATTCTGGGAACCTAGGAAAAAACAAACAGCAAAATGAAAGAAGTCCTTAGGGCTGAAAAACATTGGCAACATTTTCAGGAACAAAGCTCTACTTCCCCACACCCTTCAAAATGAGTAACTGAGTAAGCTGGCTGTGGCCGGGAATGATTGTTCTTCCTGGAAAGTAATTAAGTGCTCCAGCTACTTGTCTACTTCCCTCTGGCTCCATCAGAGCTACGAGGTGAGAAACCCTGCCTCCAACTCCGTTCTACAACCAAGGGAAAGGAGGATTAGAATTCTCTTCATTGTTCCCTCCAGCTAAGGCCTGGTCCAGCTTCATTCCTTACCCTGTGCCTCTAGAGTCTGGCGTCTCATCTATAGAGACCAAAGGTGGCATCCTGAAAGGCAGGTGCAGGTCCAGAGGAAAGCCCAAAGGGCTGCAGCCCATCTTAATGTGATGAGCCCTTAAGAAGCCCTCTATGTTCAAAACTATTTAGACTGATGAAATCCAGAGCAGTTTACTGGGAGTAAACTATTTTCTGGGTAAAAGAAGAAAAAGACAAGGGGGGGGGGGAGAGCCACCAGCTGTCTAAAGAAGCCTCACCCTGTATTTTCTTTCCTTCTGTTTTTATGCAGGCACTTGCGGAATGGATAGACGTCAGAACACATACATTATGGACAAAGGCTTCAAAGGTAGAGTATCTAATCCTGATGTCCTGTTACCGATCTGAAATGGCAAGGAATTCTGCCTGAGAGAATACTGCAAACCCCATGCCCCTTAAAAAAAACAAACAAACAAAAAAGCTAAGAAGCTCACGGGACCCAGAGCCACTGGGTGGCTCTGCCCAGGAGGAGCAATCCTAATAATAATGAATTCATCTTTCCATTGCAGTTGCACCTGCTTAGCAAACGCTTGTGGGTTTGTTATAGATGCCAACTAAATGTCTTCGGAAATGTAGACCATCATTATCCAACCAATTAGTACGAGTTAAATTGATTATAAATCTGAAATAAAGTCAATCTACCTGCCCCAGAGGCTTTCTGTTGTGCTGGCAAGGACCACCACCCTGCACCTGCTGCCTTTCTGGGTGGGGCACAAAGATTGCAAATGATGCCCATGTTAACAGCCCCTATCCTCCAGAGATCTCTGCGTCCAAGAAAGATCCCTACGCCACAAGAACTACATACAAGGCGGACCATCCCTCTAGGAAGTCTACAGGTGAAGCCAAAGATCGAGTCCAGCCCCCCAGTTAGGTCCCAGGTTTAAATGCTGGAACATGTGAGCTAGGCAGGGTGCTTTGGAACTCTGTCACTTATTAACCATGTGTTTCCTAAGGTTGTTTCTTCACCTGCAAAGTTGGGATAATTATGCCTGTCCTGTTGACTCATGCCTGTCTTATTATCTAACAAGGTTATCTTGGGTGTCCAATAAAGTCGGATGGGAAGCGCTTTTGTGTATTATAAAAGTGGTACCAATGTGATGTCTCTGGGAAATGTTTCAAAGTCTCAAACTGAAAGAGCAGTAATAAAACTCAGCAAAAATCCCAACTGATATTCTAAATCTACCTCTGCACCAGAGTCACCTTACAAGTTGTGTTCAAATTGCAGGTTTACACCCCCCCCCCATCAGATTCTGCTGCAGTAGATGGAGAGGAGGGCCCAGCACTCTGCAACTGAGAGGAGTACCTCAGGCTATCCTTATGAATTTATTATCCAACTATCATTAGTCTAAACTGCCCCCAGCTTTCCCAGCTTTCTGTTCTGATCTTTCAGACCTAGCATGGCCATCTCCTAATCAGGAGAGCAACTTGTGTACAATCTTAGGAAGTTGGCTATCAGAAGTGAGATGAGCAGAACATGGGTGGTGGTGTGTTCTACAAGAAAGAGGAGAGCAGGCTGAGCGACCATCAGGTTTAGGATATGCAAAGCCCAGGAGACCTGTCTGAGGAGGAGGCCATTCCCAAGCTCTAAGCCAGCCCATAGGCCGTATTACCCCAGGAGCTTGATTATGGCAAGTTTCTGAGGATTCTGGTTTAAACCATCCAAATGGAGGCACACACCATTTCGGTATGTGAGGCTGCCAACAGAAGAGCCATAATGCCACTTGTCTGCTATGTCCCTAAATCTGTTTCTCAGTGTGGAATGAGGACTAGAGAGCTATCCCAGGGCCTTTGAGGCTCTGAGAAGATGCATGACTCAATGGAGAATAGCTCAGACAAGCCCTGGGACTAGTGTACAGGCACACCTTCCCTGTCATCGTGTGCATGGTGATTAGGGTAACTGCTTTTAAACTCAAAACCATAAAACAAAGCCAATGAAAGCCAGTCTCTGCCTCGGCATCACTGCATTCCTGTCTTATGGAATCATCTGAGTGCATGGGAGGCTCTCACAGGCAAGCAGCCAAATTCTGTTCCACAACTGGCTCTAATCAGCCTTTTAGAGAGAACTGTGTAGGCAAATGTACATCAAGTGTTGGGGGCCAACATGGCACAACAGAGTTCAAAAAGAGGCCAGTGACGTATCTTTGTAGAACTTACATATGAATGTAAGAAATGCTTACAAAACAACACATGGAACAAATCCTACCTGCTGGCTAAATCCCCAGCTATTTCATGTCACTAAAGCAATAGGGGCAAGCCAAACCCAGCAGGACTAATTAAGAGTCTAGGAGTTCTCTAAACTTGGTGTGTGTGTGTGGGGGGGGGGTGTGGCTTGCCAGAGAAGGAAAGGATTTGGGCTCCAGTTCAGCTGTGCAGTGCTCACTAGACACAGCAGTACGTGTGGGTCTTGGCTTTTTTTTTTTCCTTTTTAAAAAAGGACAGTTGTGATAGCACCACCGGTAAGGCCCTTTCCAACTCTGACATTCTAAAAGTCCTAATTCAGTAACATCTCCTTTTCTCTAACTGGGAACTCCACTCACCGTCACCTTGGGAGGCTGAAGGAGACTGCTTACACAGCTAAGCACCTGCCTTCCCTTTCCTCCTTCAGCATAGTGACTGTACAATGAACTGGCGTGTCCAATTCCTTGTCTGTCATGCTTTCCAAGTGTGACAGGAAAAAATCCACTTCTCTCCACCTTCTTCTTCTATCTGGGAATCTTGGGCCTGGACTGCCACTCCCCCAACCTGTGATCCCTCACGTGACTTTGGGTTCTCAGACACTTAGAAGAAGCCCACTGACATCCTGACAACGCTTGTGGCTGGCCAGTGTTTTCTGGATCTCAGATAACCAACCCACCCCCACACCCGTACATCCCATCCCTCCCCATATCTATCTCTCACTGAAGTGAAGAATGCTAGCTTAACCCCAGGAACAGAAGCAGCACACTGGCCTCCTATTGACAGCAGCAGCTCAGAGGTGAGCAACAGATACTTAAGTGTCTGGGTTTCCACATAAATTTGAGTAACCTGGGCCCTAAATGGCTACCAGGCCTTAATAGGTTCAGAACATACTCACAGGTTCAGAACATATTCACATATTGGGAAGTTGTTTCCTCCCTAGACTTGTGCTTCCTCAAAAAATGAAGATGTTCATTTCAGAAACCCATCTTGACTGTGATGATACGCACAACTGCGTAAGGTCCAGAGGAGGAAACAAGGAGAGTAAGTGCCACGGCACGTGGAGGACTGCATGCTTCCTCTTTCTTTGCACAGTGCCCTGACAAGCAGGCACTGGGGTGGGAGTGGGCTTGCGAAGGGATGAGGAAGTATCCCGGCCCAGCTGGTTACTCTTCCCCACACCCTGTCATCAGAGCAGGCAGGTGGATGACTCAACAAGAGAAAGGCTTGGCTTCCTGAGGCTCAGTTCTCTGGCTTGCCTTGCCCCGTCTCCTCCAGTTCCCAGCAGACTGGGATAACTCAGCAGGCTCCCCAAACACCACTCTCCATGGGTTTCTCCGTCTTGTCTTGATCTGCAAACCTGGTATGGAAGATCCTTGGCCCTGAGCCTAATCCCCTTCGCCCCAGCTACAATTTAGCCCAGGAGAAGGAATATACTGAAATGGATAAAGCTAACGTTTTCTTCATCAAATATTGAGAGCAGCCCACTGTTTCACTTTCTGGTGAAAACACAGCTGGGTGAGGCTCGAAGGCTTTCCACTGCTCTAACTTAGCCTGTCCTCTCAGCAGGCCCTGGTATTTCTAGGAAGGATAAAGTGATGCAGCTGTAAAGAGCTTACACTCCAGCTAACTAGACATGCTGATGGAAAAACATCTTGATTGTCAGATAAGACAGTGGCTGCGTCCTAAGCACTAAGCATTAGACTAACAAACTTTGAGCTTTGGTTTCCTCATTTCTAAACAGTAATAGCAGTCCTTTCCTGTCCAGCGCCCCACCAAGTTTCTTTCTATTTGCTTTGAGACAAGGTCTCACTATAAAGTCCTGGCTGGCCTGGAACTTGATGTGTGAACCAAGCCAGCCTTGAACTCAGATCTGCGAGCTTTTGCCTCCCAAATGCTGGGATTACAGGTGTGCCCAATCACAGCCAACGCCTAAGTTTCGAATAACCTAACTGGAATGAAAGTCACTCTTCAAGTGCTCCACAAAGTAAGCTGTCCCTCAATTCCACATAATATGCAACCAAGACAGTGGTGACAAGTAACGGACAGCTTTTAAACAAGAAGTCCTGAGCCTCTCCCTGCCCGATGAGTGCAGACCAACCATATCAGGACAGACTGGGAAGTTCTCAGGCTTACACCACTCCCCAGTACTAAGGAAGTACTGCGAGGCAAACGAAGATGACAGCCTTAGACAAGTCACAATCTAGAATCCAGGCCACCATGCTCTCCGTCCTCTGCGTGGGTAGGCTTCCACCAGCAGAAGCACCTGTTTACCTACCCTTCAGTCCTAGCCAGAACAGGCTGAGACCGCTCATTATCTAGCAGGAATGTTTTTTCCTCCCTGAGTCAGATGCTACAAAGGTCAGCCTTAGACCAACCAGACTAAAGCCAACTTCTCTCCCAACTTGTGAGCTCAGCTGGGATGAAAAGCACTTTGGATTTGCTTCTGGAACTGGCTTTGCTAGGAGAGGCCGTGGGACTCTGAGGAACTGACTTCCCTAAGTCTCAGTTTCTTCCTAAAGCACTGAGGCAGGCAGGCAGCAGGAGGGGGACAGCTGATGCTTTGCTGCGGCCCAGCACTCTGAACACCTGAAGGGACGAGAACTAGTGGTGAACGCACTTCTACACACAAGCAAGGACATGCTGCCTGCCAGAGTAGGAGCTGCCAACGTCCCGAGTGAACCCCTCCACACCAGACCATCCGTGCTGGTGTCCAGCTCAGTTACTTCAGTCACTTGCACGTCCAGTTCCCCTTGAGTCACATGGCTTTCACTTTTTAACATTTTCAGCAAAATCAAAACTGGGGGCAGAGAGCTTAGCTGACAGCCCCAAATGGAAAGTGTGGTGGTTCTAGTGAGCAGATTCCCTAAGAATTTCACCAGCTCACTTTCCCCGACATTGAGGTGAGAGGCTCTTAGGTTACTCTTGACTCTCAAGAGTACTCACTTAGAGACACCTTGCCTGCCGGTGCCTCACAGCTAAGGGACACAACTGTCAGACTAGTTTACTGCGCACAGATAGAGCATCACCCCGAAGGGAAGGAGAGTAGCAGTTGAAGTCCCTTTCTTTTCCCTGTGACTCTAGTCACTAAGGGATCTCCAGGAGAGCCACTGTCACTTCATCTCATTCTTATTAGACACTGAGTTCTAATGACAGAGAGGGATACAACTGAAACAAGTTCCAGTCAACATTCCCAAGGACCGGGGAAGATGAGCCTGGACTACACTTAGAGCTTGCTAACAACACTCAGGTACCGTTTCAAAGGCCAGCTTGAAACCGAGGGCTTTTTATACCTGCTACACTTCATTTAGCCCACTCTAAGGATGAGCTCCTGAAAGACAGGGATGCTGCTATTTGCTGAAGACCGCTAAACTGTTGACATCCATACTAAAACACATATATGCTGAATCAAAGTTTGTAGTCATCATCACAGAAAACATGGGGCCAAGAAGTCCCAGAGCACAGATTTGAGTCTTAGCTTTGCAGTGCTATTTACTAACTCATGACCCTAGCCAAGTTACTGTACCTCTCTGGGCTTCCACATGATAACATACCAGCTAGCATTTGTATAAACTAAACAATACATGTAATTGCATACTGTGAATAATCTTGAGCTAATATCTAATGATTAAAGCCAACGATTTTCTTGTCCTTCCAAAACCTGTTTCTGTGGGAAAAGAATACCTAAGAAAGCATGCCTTAAGACATTGAATAAGATTTAACCTTCCGATATCACAGTCTTCCAGCCCCAGGATCCTGAAGGCACACAAACTTGACTGTAGTCTGTTTCTGGTATTTATATGAATCCTTATGTCCTTGTTTGTCCTAAGAAATCTCTCTTGCCTTGCAGATTACATGAAAGAATCTGCGTGCAGTTCTAGTACTTGTTCCTTGAACAGCAGTGAAAACCCTTATGCCACAATTAAGGATCCACCCATCCTCACCTGCAAGCTTCCAGAAAGCAGCTATGTAGAAATGAAGTCACCTGTGCACATGGGGTCTCCGTACACAGATGTGCCATCCTTGTCGACATCTAATAAAAATATATATGAAGTTGGTAGGTGTCTCACATAAGTAACTCAGCAGAACCAGGGCAACAGTGCAGCATCTCAAGTGAAATCCCTCCTCCATTCACTGTTTCCACAACACACCCTTCTATTTGGTTGCATTGAAGGAAACCAAGGAGAAACTCCGTCCCAGGACTGCCCTCCCCTCTAATGCAGGAAAACAAAATCTTGTGTTTCTCTGCTTACAAATCACAACTGATAAGCAATAGAAATAGCAAGGATGGGGAACCAGTATACAACACTTTAACTGATTGTTGATACAAATCCATGTCTGAAAAAGAAAACAGTCAGAACTACTGTTTACAAGTTTCTAAATCACTTCCTTACACCTCCCCTAGTTTCAACTATGATCCTAGAGGCGTTCATAGGCCCCACACCTCTAGTGTGTCCGAAATCTCTTGCTGAGCAGAGGCTGGGATTCTGACAGTGCATACCTTTAGGTTTCCAGCTCTAGTGCAAGCCTGTCCTAATCCTCGTGTATGTCAGATTTAGATATCCACAGTTCCTCTCCCCAACAAGTTAAATAGAACTTTCTTCTCTCCCACCAAGGCAACAAAGCTAATCTGTTCTCTGAACTCATTTTTCACCATATTCCTTAGAGCCCACAGTCAGTGTGGTCCAAGAAGGCCGAGGTCGTAACTTCAGCTATATCCAGAATCCATACGACCTACCTAGGAACAGCCAGATTCCTGGGCATTATGACCTCCTCCCAGTAAGACAGAGCCCTGCCCATGGGCCCTCCCAGGACAAGCAGTAAGAGGGATAAGCTTCCCTCTTAGTGTGCTCTGCTGACTATTCTCTGACTCTGAAAGAAGACAATCCGTGACTTGAAATATCAGTACAGATGACCTGGACTGAAGGAAGCACTTCAAATGGGGTTGGGTAACTGTTCAAGGAAGTCTGTTCACAAAGACAAATCCTATCATCTTCAGCCCTAAATGCCCTGGATATGATTTTTAAAACATTTAAGATATTGCTACTCATCAACATCAGCTAAATTCAGCTAAAAGATATGTATTTAATATTCTGAAACAACGCTTAAGGTGCATGTAGCTTAGGTTCTGCAAGCTTTCCTAGAAGGAAAGGGGGCTGGGGAAGGGAGAGGGCACTTTAAAGCACCCGAAATGTGTATGTGCTGTTGATTGTTGTTACCACCAACATCTGTTTCAGTACCTAAGGGAACTGGTACGTGGACACGAACTGTTCTAATATTAATCGTAAAGTCTGTGTACATAAAGAATGGTCCATCAAATTATAACAGCCATAATCAGAGTTTAAAATGTAGCATACTTCTGACAACTTGCATTTTCAAAAACAAGAATTTAATAAAGACAGAGTCACTTTCTTCTGCCCCATCAGTGAAAGTAGGCAAAACAGAAAGAGAAGGGAAAAAATAAAATAAAAGAGTAATTATTTCAAAAGTGCAGCACTTTCATTCGGTCTAGAATAATTTCTATGCCTGCTTTACCAAATTTTACCAAGTCAAAGTTCAAGAATAATGAATGCCAACCCTGGCCTGGCTGCATTACATCAGTACACCCAGTACCTGGGTCGTTCTGTGTGCGCCAGAGGACTAAGCGGCTGCTTTAAAAAGGCAGTCACAGGGCTGGGGTGCAGCCCTGATAAAGACCACTTGCCTAGTGAGCAAGGCCCTAGGGTAGATCACCAGCATCATAACAAAGCATAGGCTGGTAAGAATTGAGTTTCCCTAGAAACCATCCACTTGGCCCATTCAGTTTACTTAGTTGGGAGTCCCTTGACTTGTTTTCAAGCAATTCTTCGCAGATGGCACTTGATGTAGCATGGAACCTAAAAGTGTAAAGAAATTACACAAATGTAGGCATGGCAAGCTTAAGTTGCTTAACATATATTGTGCTTTTTGATGGAATTAAATTAAATAAAGGTAAAAAAAAAATTTTTTTTAACGCCCAGCACTTATTGAGATGGGCAAATATGTATTCCATTAGTTAGTGTTTTAAAAATCCTGTTCAGATAAGTTCATAGCTCCCACTGCAGAGTTTAATAGCAGGTAAACTGAGGCTTGGACAATTCTGAATGTGGCTAATTCCCAAATTCCTATAGGACCCCTTCATAAGAATTAAGGGCAAACTGGAAGTTAATGGCCACCCTTGTGCCACCCCAAGCTCTTAAAGAGTAGTAAGGGTCTAGCCAGTGAAAATTACCTAAAAAGGGTTTACAGAAGGGGGGCTAGAAGACTGTAGAGCTGAATACTGCTACAGGAAGTGGAGTTGATACTAACTGGAAGTCAGCTTGGAATCCCTTAGTTTGAGTAAGAAACAGCAAAACAAGAAAATAAATATAGAAGCAGATCTCCCTCCTCACTTCACTCAAGGCATAAGGCCCTTTTAGCATTAGAGGAAAATAAACACGAATGCTGCATGTGTGCATGGAAGCGAGTGATCAGCAATAGTGAACTTTCCAAAAAGCCTTATTAAACTAGAAACACTAGAAAATTACTTTGTAGACCTAAGCTAATATTTCTCATACATATGTATAAAGACATAGTTAAGAGACTCACCTCAGTATTTCAGGGCCATGAGTGTTCAATTATCTTTGTGAAGCAAGGATGAAGAAGCATGGCAAAATCCAATCAGCAAGGAGAAATGGCATCTCGATCCCAGGCTTTATCTTCTTCCCTTATCCTGCATGTACAATAACTGCTACCTGGCAAACTGCAATCATGCAAATTCCAAGTCTCCCTTCTCTCTTGCCAACTCCCCTCTGCACAAAAGTGTCCAGCGAGAGGTGGGATGGCTAGAGCTCGGTCAAGAGATGTTAGCAGCACTCCTGTTAAGTCACTTGCCCTCTCTGGGCTCCTTTATTTCCCTACACATGAGAGAAGAGACACAGAGTGGGGGCAGAGCTCTAACAACTCTCCAACTGTAGCACTCTACAACATTTCAGGCAACACAATTCAATCAGGCAATACAGAGGAGAAGGCAAAGGTCAAAGATGTGATTAACTATGGTGACGACAGCAGCCTTCACATAACTAAGAGTTAGCACTAAGACATTTCAATCATGCAGAGCTGTTAGGAATTTCTGTCTAACAATCACAAATAGGTTTGCAGTCGGCCTAAACATGTGCACTGTGCATTCTAACAATGATTTGGAAAGATCTGTTCCATTATTTTTCAAAATGAAAACTTCAATCCAGTAAATTAATGTGTATACAAGTCAGACAAATAAAGAACACAGTTATTGTACAATAGTATAAGAGACTATGAAATGGCAATACTTTTTTAAATCACAGATTTGTAATATATTTGTTCACTGTGCAGAGGGACTGTACCTCGAACTAAATAAAATGGATTTCTCAAACTAACTTACAAGAATGCCTACTGTTGTTCTGCACACAGAAAATCTATAATCTACATTTTATGTTTAAGACAGAACTAACCTACATTTGGTATAGTTACTTTAAACAGCTGGAAGAATGAAAATTATCACAATAGATGCTTCAAAAATTAAGCAAAAGGTTATTTTTAAAGTGAAAATGGGATCTACTTAACTCATGTGAAGTAAGTTAAAATCCCACTCACACCAGTATTACGGTTTCTCTGTTTTCCCAAGGATGTGTACTCAAAGGCAACTATAACAGCTTATGTTACACTCCAGTAGCACAAAGGGCAGTAGTAAGGACTACCTAATTTATATAAATCCAATGAATAGATTTTGACTAATAGAATTTAGCATATGCATCTGCTTTAGGACATTTTAAACAAAAATCTTCTGATATAGTAGGAGATTGTGTGTGTGTGTGTGTGTGTGTGTGTGTGTGTGTGTGTGTGTGTGTGTGTGTATTAAAGCTGTAGGACAGTCATGATGACTCATGACTATAATCCCAGCACTTAGGAGGCTGAAGCAGGAGGACTACCAAGAGTTCCAGGCCAGCCTGTCTCAAAACAAACAAACAGACGAACAATAAAAGCCAGGCATGGTGCTGTACTCTTGTAATCCCAGTATTCAGGAAGCTAAGGCAGGAAAGTTTCAAGTTGAAGCAGCTTAGGCTACATAGTGAGTTCAAGAGTAGCCTAGGCTAGGAGACTATCTCAAAAACAATCAAAAGGCAGCAGGTTTATTTTTTAAGAAAATACACACATTACTCAACTGAGCACAGAGCTCAGGATAGAGCATTTGTCTAGCATGCAGGAAAGTCTGGGTTCAATTCCTAGCATCACAAAAGCTTAAAAGAAAATACAGATGCCAAAAAAATAGCTTACTGGGCTGGCAAGATGATGACCTGAGTTCAATGCCCAGGCCCCTTAAGGAGTAAGGTACAAGTTGTCCTCTGACCTCCACATGTGTGCTGTGGATATGCACACACACCAAACAAATAAATATACATAAATTAAAAGATAAATTCTGGAATGAGTTCATTAAGTTTAAATTTGCTCTTCAGACTTTTAAAGGTATATATATAATCTTCATACTAAGTCAACTCAAAATATTACAACTTGTCAGTTCACAAGGCTTAAGTGATACTTAATTTTTTTAGGCGCCAGGCAGTGGTGGCACACATCTTTAATCCCAGCACTTGGGAGGCAGAGGAAGGCGGATCTCTGTGAATTCGAGGCCAGCCTGGTCTACAAAGTGAGTTCCAGGAAAGGCACAAAACTACAGAGAAACCCAGTCTCAAAAAACCAAAAAAAAAAAAAAAAAAAAATTTTTTTAGGCTAGGTATAGTTAATACACTCCTACAATCTTAGCCCTTCAAGAGACTGAAGGGTCTGGAATTCAAAGCCAGTCTAGGCAAGTTAGTAAAACCTTGTGTCAAAGTAAAATAAATGGCTGGGAATGTTAGCTCTGCAGAGTTAACTTGCCTAAAATGTGTGCAACCCCAAGTTCAGTCACCAACCACCACCACCACCACCCCACCACTACCACCACCACCACCCCACCCCCACCACACACAAAGTTATTTCAATTTAGTATAGTGCTTAATCAAGAATGATATATTTTTGCTACTCATAAATAAGGGACAATTATTCTCCAGGACTGGAGGTTGACACATTTAGTGAACAAAGGTGAAGTTATACTCTGTGAGTCTCTGAATAGTACTAGTACCACAGAGGATAATCAAGGATAATGGCTGCAGGTTGGGCCCTTAGCATCCACACATTCTATTAGTCATTCACCTACTTAGAAGGAAGACACAAGAGTTTACCTGACCAGTGCCCCTCTCTAAGGAAGGATGGATCAATGGATGGCTACATGGGAGCTCACTATATTTGTGCTTTGTGAATTTTTTAAATTGTAAGTCGATATTTATAGACTTATACAAGAATTCTGTGTTATTTTAAACAACAGCTAGTTGCCAGATTTCATCTGCCCAAGCTATACCAAAAGTACACCTACACTCCTCTCTCTTAGCCCTCCCTCCCACAGTGTTCTGACTTGGGGTTGTCGGAAAAACAGATATTCAACATATAAACATGAACAAAACCTATTTCTTGCCTGTGGAGCTTACAATGTGATTACAAAAGGGCAGAGATAAGGGGAGCCCTGGGGTGCTAATTACACAGTTTCTTCCTTGACTTACAGGGCGCCGAACAGGGGTCCAAACCAACCCCACACAGAGGGGAGCTCTGCTTTGACTTCAGTTGTCAGATTCTCTCCTCTTTCTACCATCTTCCGCCTAAACAACTGTCTACTTATCAAACTGTCTACCCTAGAGCCTTGGGTAAGAGGAAGTAGGAACCAGAGATCTTACATAGTACTGCTATTTATGTATCCACTTTAATGCAAAAAATACATGTAAATAAAACTAGTTATATATAAAACAGTTTCTAGGGCTAGCAAGATGACTCAGTAGTAAAGGAACTTGCTGCCAAGGCTGACAACCTGATCCCTGGGATCCACACAGTGGAAAGAGAGAAATCAACTCCCTCAAGTTGTTCTCTCATCTCCAAGTACTGTGGCATGCCCCATTGCACCCTCATAAGTGTAGTAAAAAAAACTTTAAATGAAATAATGTTGCTTCTTAAATTGTTCCATGTCAGGCAGGTGTAGGGGCGTGTGTGTGTGTGTGTGTGTGTGTGTGTGTGTGTGTGTGTGTGTGTGTTTTCCTTGGACCCCAATAATGAAAGGTTTTGACAGCGGCCAGTACAATGGGTGGCAATCCCTTAAAGACATTAAGAACCATACCACTTCCTGAAGATTTATGAAAATGATCTGCTGAGATACTAGAGGCTGTCAGCAGGGGACAGACGCTAAAATCAGGATATCTGCTCTGTGGAATGGGAATAAGAGGATCTGAGAGTTTATGGTTTGAGGAAAGGTGAAGTTCTGCTAACTCAAAAATACAAAAGGAATGTTGCTGGCTACTAGTTTTGGTACTAGCTAATACTGGTAGAGTGTAGTTAACAGCCAACACACAATTATTTTGTGTTCACATTTGTTAAGAACTACCAATCCCATGTCTAATAAAAGGTAAGAAAATGAATTCAAATAAATTTAACAATTAAAAGCCGGGCGGTGGTGGCGCACGCCTTTAATCCCAGCACTCGGGAGGCAGAGCCAGGCGGATCTCTGTGAGTTCGAGGCCAGCCTGGTCTACAGAGCGAGATCCAGGAAAGGCGCAAAGCTACACAGAGAAACCCTGTCTCGAAAAACCAAAAAAACAAAACAAAACTGCAGAGTAGTGTCAGGAGTATCAGAGATTCAAGACCAACCTCAGCTACGTGAGATCTTATCTCAGCAAAACAAAAATAAAAAGCTAGGAGATTTTTTTTAAAACAATAAAAACCATAAAGAGTTTTCAACTTATAGTTGACTCAGCAGATGATCAAATGCTTCTCCTTTCCTTCACACATATCTTGACACACATTGTTAAAATTGACGTTTTTCAAATGTCCTGAAAACTTGTATCTTATTTAATGAGAATTAACATGGTGATAAATGATTTTAATCAAGATATTAAGACCAAAACCATTTTTGTAAAGTATTTACCTAACATTTTACTTATCTGTTAAATTTAAGATTTGAGTTAGAATTAATAATTTGATTTTAACACCTCCACGACTCAGAAATGATCTAGTTCAGTCACATCATTACTTCAAAGAATTTGAACTAAGAGATGAAATAGACAAGAACTACGACTATTATGGTGATATTTTATTTGTACTGAAATGTAATTTTAATTTTATGTTAATAAATAAAGTTGCCATGGGGTCAGAGCTATTAGAGCCATAGCAAGAGCGTGATGGTTAGAAGAGCTAGGTAGATTTCTGTGTGTTCAGGGATACAGCCAGTATTGGAGACATATGCCTTTAAGACCTGGAGGGCGGTACTTACAGGCAGTGATGAGGCAGTCATGTGGTTGGTTTACAACCAATGAGAAGGTAGAACAGAAAGACTATTTAAACACAGACAAACAGGAAGTAGCTCTCTCCCGCGGGGAAGTTAGGAGCACTGCAGGAGGTAAGATTTTATCTCTGAGCTCTGACCTCTCGGCTTTCTCTTTTACATTGGCTCTGTGTTTCTTATTTTAATAAGACGATTGGTTACATCTACAGACTATAATCTCTCTTTTCCAAGCAGCTGCCTACTGTGTTAGTTTAGACCCATTAATTCAATCTTCTAACTCATGTGTGATGCAGCAAATTTTCTAATAATACCTGCCTGGGATACAACATCCTTTCTAACATTCTATTCTCCAATTTTTAGGAAAATGGATACTGTTAGTAAAGTAAGATTCTGTCAATGAGATTAGCATTGTGTCATTTTATCGGCCTCCTACAATATGGAAGAACACAATCATTTTTTAAAATGTTAGACTGGCAACTCTGTTTTATTGGTGATGTATTCAGTCCTGGAAAGGACTATGGTACAGCACTGCTCCACCCAGGAGAAAGCTCAGGTTGCTTTGTCTCTCTGGTACAGTGTCATGGCACCCTATCTAAGACTCAGACAGCCCATTAAACCATGTGGGTGTGACTCCTTTCACAGCTTTTGTCCTTTTTTTTGTAGCACAACAAATGAAGGTCGTGTACAGTCTAAATAAAGCCCCATTTTATTCTGTTTTGGTTTTGTTTTATTTGAGACAGTGTTGGTTTCCCTGTGTGATTGGGTGTCTGTAGCCTGGTATATAGATCAAGTGGCCTCCTGCTTCTGCCTCCTGAGTGCTGCCATAAAAGGTAGGATTAGCAGTTTGAATTTTCTTCAGGATTATGATCCACTTTTTCTTTAGTTAATAACATTTCACAAAACTCTATAAGCTGAAAACTAATATTAATAAATTCTTAATTTATCTACCAACCTTTTCTGCTTCTCATGTGGGCCAAAAATGTCCAAATGGTATACCTTTTTCTTTATAACAGATTAATTATCACAACAGCTCAAACCACTGAGAGCGTTTGGATTTTATAAACACAAGTCAGAAATGACAAAAATTAAAACAATCATTTTCCTAACAACCAAAGAAATAAGACTAGCTCGGATGCATGATTCAGACTCTTATGGGTTAACTTTTCTGCAGAACTCTTCAGAATTTAAAAAAATCAATGCCAAAGAACACTGGTTGCCACCTCTGCTTACAATTCCAATTTACCATACTCAGTGGAATGGCTAAGGATAACTTACCCTGCCATGGTGACAACTATGAGAAAAGACAGCATTTTCTGAATAACAAAGACAAGGTGTGATGGCTAACTGGCTTTTCAGGAGAATTTAACAGGTTAAGAAAAACATCTCAAGTTAAAAGTAATGAAAAGCAGGGTCAAAGTACTTAGGAACTGCCTTGAGCCTAGAGTTGTCCTAGTAAATAAAACTAATGCTTCCTGCTTGGGACAGTTTGTCTCCTGAGATACAACTCAACGTGAAGACTCTTGTTGACATGCAAACCAAGGCACTTTCTAATACCGAATATTGCTTGAACCTCTCCCAAAATCCAATCACGTCCAAGAGCATTTAAATCTACTCTTGGTTAAAAAATTAAAAGCTACTCTTAGTCATTTTTGATTTACTACATAATTTTTTTCTTAGTTTCATTTCATAAAACTCCTGCAAATTTTTATAAATAGAGATGGACCTTTTTCTGTGTCTAGTGACACTGTTTGACAGGAAAGTACAGAGGCTGTGTCACCGCTGTCCCTAATAATACTTTTCCCAGAAGAGTATAATTGAACTGCAGATCTAAAGTCTCACCTGAATTGACACTGTTGCCCCCAATCCACGTTTACTCAGCAATGCAAGGACCTATGTTCTCACTCATCAGAAGCAAGTATTCATGGCTGCATCCAGAGCGCTCAGAGGAAGAATATCATCTGACAACACTGGGAATAGTCCCTATAACTGTTTATTAGGATGGGAATATACTCCAAATCAATAACTAAAAAAGTCAAATTACAGAGCATGCATAAAATACAAAGTAGCAATTTATAAATAGACAGTATCTTTATAATCAATACACTAAAATAACAAAGAGCTACAAAGAAAAACGAAATGACTGACTACAGCAATGCCTTCTGTGCTCCCCACACATCATGAGCACTGCAAAAAGCGGAGGATTAACCATGAAACATAGTCTTCTATGCAAGCCCACACATTTTTGTTTTTTGCAGGTATCCCACCATCCTGAACAGTATCTTTGCAGTTAACTTTCAGAAACTGCAGAGTAAGTGCTTACTATTATCCACAAGGAAGTAAAACCTAGTATTAGTGTGCACATTTCTGAATGAGAAACTAGCTGCTCCATTAATTTCAATTACGTAGTGGAAAAATCTATTTCAGGACCCTACAATGCCTAAATGCATTCTACTTAAACTCAAGGTACTATTTCATTTTACATACCAAAAGAACACATGCCTTTAAGTGGTACCACTTGAGCATAAATTAACCTCTCACTGTATTCTTTAGACATACTAAAACCAAAGGTTTAAATGAACTATATTCCATTATACACGGTAGAACTCAAATATAAGCATTGTTAAAATAATTACCCATGCTTGTTGGTGGATATGGTGATAAAATTAGGCTGCATTTCACTTACTAGAAGGGCTTAAAAACAAAATTAACACTTCAAAATGTGATATGACTAGCATTAAGCTAGTTATTGCATGAGCAATAAAAATGTCACACAATCTACTGCTGGGAAATGAGACTGGTTAAGCTACTCAGGCTGCCGATCACTGCAACAGAGACACCTCAGACAGAAGTCCACTAGCCTGCCAGGCAGCAGGTTAACTTATGACCCCATAACCATGATGCCCTCCCTACACATAATATAACAGTCCTTTGTATTTATTAAGATAATTCTTTTCCAGGAAAAAAAGAATCCCCATCATCTTGGATGCTTACAAAAACTAAAGAAAAAAATTTACAACATAGACCTATTAAGGCATTTTAAAAATTGACTTCCACAATGGAAAATCTTCAAGCTCTCAAAATGCTGTTATGTTTATAGAGCAATCCTTAGGTCTGTCAAAATATGTACTGCATTGAGAAGAGTCTTACAAGCTGCTCTGTGGCAAAATAATAGCTTGTTTCTAAGGTTGTCTTAGTTAGATTCGATCAGGACCAATGGGTCTGAGCTTCAAGTGATCAAGTTCTATTATGTTCTACAGTGACAGGCTTCCATGATGAAGAGTAAACAATAACTGAGGAATTCAAACATTCAGTTTATTAAACTAAGGCTAGAGAAGCCATAGCATGAAAAAGAACTGCAGTCATTCAGGACAAAGTTGATGATTTTATAAAGCCAAAATCAAAAGACTTAAGACATGAGAAGATTCTTAAGTGTGAGGAAGTAACAAGACACAGAAAGTGACCACAAGAATTACAAATATATTTAAATCTCAGACCTGGGAAATGGACTATACACAGCCTTCTAGGGGAGAGAGACGCCTTAGATGTTCTGACAGCATTGCACCTTTGGCTTGTTCTCAGTGGTGGGTGGAACATGAATAGGAACCACATTGTTGCTTGGAGACATGTCATTTTCACGTCTGTCTGACATTTGCTTCTGAGAAACAATGCGGTATATCTCTGGATGACAAAAGAAACAGAAACGCTCAGCGTGTGTAAACCCACGAAGAGTTTATGTGAAAGAGACGAAGACATGCAGAACAGAAAACACACATTTACATTTTATTTTTAGGCCAGGCATGGTAGTGCACATCTGTGATCCCAACACTTGGGAGGTGGAGGCAGGAGAATTAGGAGTAGAAGACCAACCCCGGCTACACAGCAAGTTCAAGGACAGCCTGGCTACAGAAGACCTTGTCTCAAAAAGTGAGATTTTAGTTTCCAATAGCCACTAGCTAGAGTCAAAGCATTATTTTTAACAATTTCTGTTACAGTAAGAAAAGTAACAAGGTTTCTCCATTTCAGAGGGGAAAGTTCACCCATTAATTAAACAGCACCACATTAGACAGTGTCATATTTATGGGCATAGATTCTAATTAAATCGTAAAAATATATACTTAGCCCTCCACAAAAAGTCCACACAAACTGACAATGTGTAAAATAAATCTGCACTATCAGATACACCTAACTGTTTTCTAGGTTCTGTAGGGAAGAGCACCATTTCTCAAACACAGTAAAATCCCAAGAACCTCAGAAGAGAAAGGGCCCTCTGCTTACACTGTCCTCCTCTGGGGCTAAGGTTAAATTATACTTACTTATTCAAAGGAGATAATCTAAGATGTACATGTACTATTTTACTTTCATGACATATATCAAGATTAATCTTGTAGTCCTCCACTAAACATTAGTCATTTAAAGACTGAAATTATTTGCTTCCTTTTGCTTTAGTCCCATAGAATAGATGCTTGAAGAACTACTTGCACAGTAAACATCACTGAATGTCTCCCCGTATCCGTACTGAATTCACTGAAAGTGACCTTGCACTGCACTACCTAATCAAACAACAATCTACTTCTCAAGAACAGAGAACACAGGCTTCCATACTGCCTTTCCAGTGTTCTTTCTGAAGCAATACCATCACAAGGTAGGGAACTCCAGAAACATCAATCCAATAGGATGCACCAGGAAGAACATAACGTACTCCTATGTGGGCTCCATGTGTCACTGACAAACCTGCTCTCGGTGAATTTGCTCGTGCAGAAATAGGACAGATACAGAATCAGATGAGTATAAATTTTCTATCTCTGCTACCCAATACAGTAGCTAACTATTTAAATAAAAATTAAAATCCATAGCTACGCATGGGGACACAAAGCTTTTAATCCCAACACTCAGGAGACAGGCAGGCAGATCTCTGTGAACTCAAAGCCAGCCTGGGCTACATAGTAAGTACCAGGCCAGTCAGGGCTACATAGTGAGATTTGTCATTAAAAACATCAAAAGGTAATTCTATAATTATTAATAAACGGGAAAATCTGAATAATAAATCTGAAAATAAGAACTGCACACTAGAAATACATACCAAATTTTTTAGACCTACAGTCATATGACTATGTAGGACCATGCTTTACTCATATGAGATAAAATGTTTAAACTTTAAAAGTATAAAATTACACAGTTAAAAACAGAAAAGAGAGATATATGATCAAAATGTTCCAAAAAGGTTGGGTGTGGTGGCACATGCCTTTATTCTCAGCACTTGGGGGACAGAGGCAGGTGGATGTTTCTCTGTGAGATAAAGTACAGCCTGGTCAGCATAATGAGTTCTAGGACTGCCAGAGCTATGTAGAGAAACCCTTCTCAAAACAAGTTCCCAAAACACATCAACCAACTATAATGTATAAACATTATCTGGATCCTAATTTAAACTGCAATTTTTTAAAACTCTTGAGTATGTTTAATATTGTTTAGATAACAAATAATAAGAAATTTCTACAAATCTTAAGTAGTTGTGTTATGAATTTAAGTTACAATTTTTAGATGCGTATTCTGAAATATTTGCAAATAAAATGACTTATTATCTGGGATTTACTTCAAAGTAATAAAAATGGTCATAGGTCAGGAACTGACACTAAAGGTTACTAAAATGGACTAGTATGATCTATTCTGCTTTAGGTAAGCTGGAAGCATACTTACTGCTCTTGCAGGGCCTGGGTTTAGTTCTCAGCACCCACAATGGTGGCTAACACAATCTATAACTGCAGTTCCACAGGATTCAATGCCCTTTTCTGGCCTCCATGCACACTAGGCACACATGTGGTACACACACATCCATAAAGGAAAGCATTCATACACATAAATTAAAATAAATATATCTCTGAAAAAATCAGTTCCCCTAAGGTTGAGCAATAGTAACTTAATAAATGAGGCTGGAGACATGGCTCAGTGATTAGGAGAACCCACTGCTCTTCCAGAGGACCTGAGTTCAATTAATAGCACCCATGTCAAGTGGCTTACAACTGGTCCTAATTCCAGCTCCAGGAGCATCTGACTCTTGTGGCTTCTTTCATCGCCCCCAGACATGAGGCATACACTCAAAACACACACACACACACACACACACACACACACACACACACACGCACGCACGCACGCACGCACACGCACACACATTAATATATGAACTAACAACACTCACCAAAAATGTGCCTTTTGTATAGTTTTTTAGAGAAGTAGCTAAAATTTGTCTGAGAAGGTTGGTAGTGGTTCAAAGGTGAAGGAGCATTAGTAGAGAAAGAATACAATAAAGTTTAAAAATATGAACACAAAGGGTATGGTGTTGCCAGACCTTTCATTCAGAGAAGATAGGGATGGCCATTGAGATGGTCCAGTGGATAAAGGTACTTGTCCCTAACCCTGACAACTTGAGTACAATCCCCAAAAGCTCCACGTTAAAAGGAGAGAGCCTAACTCCTGAAGGTTGTCTTCTGACCTTCTCTCATACTGTGGCACTCAATGAGCCCCACGACGACGACGACACAAAACAGTATTTTAAAAATTGTTTTAAAAGAAAAAAAGCCAGATGTGATGGCACATGCATCTTTAATCTCAGTGCTTGAGAGGCAGAGGCAAAAGGTAGGTGGATCTCTGTGAATCTGAAACTAACCCAATCTACATAGTGAGTTCCAGGCCAACCAGAGCTCCACAATGATACACTATCTCAAAGAAGAAGGGGATAGGGTTGGGGGTAGGAAGAGGGAGGCAGGAAGAGAGAGAGAGGAATGCAAGAAGGAAAGAGAAAACAGAAAAAAGAATGGAATGGGAATGCATCCAGGGCAAAGAAAGAGTTCCCTTCAGGCTAGTGACCAAAAAATAATGATAATGATCAACTTGTGGTTAAACTATACCATTCATTCTTTATGTTGTCCACTAATACCTAACTGGATAGACCATCTTTTTGAAGAGAAAATCATTAAATATGTGATCTCTGTTAAAATTCAACTTCTTTACAAGCTGTTCAAAAGACTAAGTTAAGGGAACAAAACCAAAACATCAGAAACTCCTCCATGAATTACAAATGCATACAATGCCAGAAGAGAGACAAAGGGAGACTTCTTAGAGGACAGAGAAGTAAATAATTAAAGAGAGCTCATTACAAAGCAAGAAACTTGAGCAGTGTTGTGCAAGTCTCAACATCTCAACATTCTTCTAGAAATGGTAACGCTGCTGTGTATACTCTGTCACTAAAAACATACCAACTTTTGAAAAATACCAACACAGCAATAAACAAAACGAATCAGGAAAAGAATTTCTTCAAATCTAAACAGTTTTAAAGAGCTCCACAAGTAATTTACTTAAGTCTCTTGTGTTGGGTGTGTCATTTTCTATGGTAAGAAAATAGGAGCCAGGAACTGTCCAGCAGGGATCTGATTATAAAGAGTTATTTCACAATGGGGGAGGGGTCAGTAACATGCTAAGTAAGAAGCAGGTTCTATACTTCCTCAAGGGTCTGTTCTCCTTTAGAACCAAATGAACGTGATCAGTTAATTCCCATGCAGTCTCTTTTCAAGATGTCCAAAGGTTCGGAACAACTAGGAAAAAGCAATCCTGCTTTATCGTCCATCAGACTCTCACATAGGAGATCTAAACATAAAGTGAAATAAATACTAATATATTATGGCTTTAAACAGAAGGCAAAGCTACCTACGAAGACATGGAGTCTTTTTTTTTTTTTTTTTTTTAAATCTACTGGAACTGTGGAACAGCTGGGACAATAACTCTAAGGAGACTACACACAACTGTTCCAAACTAAGGAACGACAGGGCTAAAACGTGTTAGCTCGACAGGGGCTGGAGAGGCAGCTTAGAGGTCAAGAGTACTGGCTGCTGCTCTTGCAGAGGACCCCGGTCTGTTCCCAGCGCTCACAAGGCAGCTAACTCATAACCACCTCTAACTGCAGTTCCAGGAGACCTGACACCCTCTTTGGATCTCCTCAGGCACGTGGTTACACACACTCAGGTGTACATGCACATAAAATAGTTTTTAAAAAATTCTTTAGTTCCTCCAAAGTTTTTTAAAACCCAGGAGCCTGGGTAATTTCACAACAGCCTCTGCAGAAGCTTCTTATTTATTAAGCTCTTCAAACCTCCTGCTTATCATGTATGTTTCTTGAAGGTCAAAAAGATTCCAATTTGATGAGATAGCCCGACATTTTCTGCACCAAGTGAGAACAAAGTTACCATTACCTCTAATGAAAAGAGAGTCATTGCTTGGCTGGCAAGATGGCTGAGTGAGTAAAGGTGACCCACATTGCACCCCTGGAAACCATATGGCAGAAGGAAAGAACTGACTCCTGCATTTGTCCTCTGACCTCAACTCTTGTGCCACATACATATTCACACACAAGCACACAAAAATGTAATTTAAAAATTGTTTAACAATTCTCTATGTTCTGATGAAGTTAATACCTGGCAACTTTAGCCCCTTCATTTCTCTTTACTTTTGAGACAGGATCTTGTTATACAGCCCATGATAACCTTACACACATACAGCCCCCACATGCCAATATAGGCACGCACCACCAAACTGGCTTTAGCTTTGTTTTAAAGAGCCAGTATGTTACATGAATTAAAGTTATTTCAGTCACAGAACTAAGAGTTTAGCCTTCAAATTAGGAATTTACTTTGAACTTACTAATTACATGGAGAAACCTGGCCAGCAGCACCTGAACTAAAGTTTAAAGTTAGAACTACCAATAATAAGACAAACCTATTATCACAAGCCTCCTAACGATGAATTGAAACCACTTGTGTGGTGTTCCTGCCACAAGCTCAGTTTAATCATAAAGAATCACTGAATAAACTCAAAGTGAGAAAATGACAACTGACCTGTACCTTTCCAAAATGCTAAGGTTGGTAAACAAAGGAAAACTGAAGGAACTATTGTCAAGCAGTGGCAGGACACCTCAGTGGGACATATGATCTGATCCCAGGTTTGTTTGTTTTTTTTAAACTAATAAAGTCTTTATTGGAACAACTGGCAAAATATGAGTAAGGTCTGTAGCTAAAGACTGATCTGATTAAATCACTGTGCTGTGGTTATAAAAGAGAAAGTACTCATTTTTAGTAAATACCTCCACCCCAAAAGACTTAGGGATAAGTATATACAGCACTTACTTTCACATGGTACTGTATGTCTCTATGTGTCTCTGTGTCTGTGTGTGTGTCTGTGTGTGTGTGTCTGTGTGTGTGTGTCTGTGTGTGTGTGTGTGTGTGTGTGTGTGTGTGTGTAGGGGAGAAGGGAAGAGGTAAATGGAAAGAAAAAAAAAACACTTAACATTTAAGGAAATGGAGGTTACAGGTACCCACAAATTCTTTTTATTATTGTAAGTTTTAATCACCTCTGAAATTGTCAAAATATAAAGTTAAAATGAAAAGAGGGTATGAAAAACAGTCGTTAAAACCCTCTCTTAGGGATGAAGCCCAGCTGGTACGGTGCTTACCTGGCATGCTCAAGATAGAGTTGGATCCCTAGCAGCATGCCCCTCCCCAACCCAATCTCCTAGTGAACTTGAGGCAGAAAGAACAAAGCTGAACTGAAAGGCAGGGGTGGAGCAATCCATCAGCCACCTTGGCACTAGTCAACGACTTCTAAAAGCACCACCAGAAAACCCATGTCTTGGAATCACAAAGGAGTAAAGGATGTAAAGAAAGTGTAGATCTATTGCAAAACATTTCCAATACTATGTAATTTTATATTTGGCTCAGTGGAAATGTACCTGCCACCAAGCCTAATATGACCCAAAAGCTATAAGGAGCTGTCCTCTGACCACCACATGAACATACGATGACCCTGCCCCTGATATAAATGAATAAGATTTAATTTTTAAAAAAATTAAAAATTAAGCCAGATATAGGAGCACACGCTTTTAATCTCAGCACTTCCAAGGCAGGGACAGGTGGATCTCTGCAAGTTCTAGGATAGCCTGGCCTACATAATGGAAAAGCAAAGACAAAGAAAGTACGACTTGAAAGCATACTGTGTAGTCAATAAATACTACAAGCTTAAAACAATATGCAGTGAGATCCCTCATAACACATTTTTTTTTTAAGCTTCTGTGCTGTGTGCCACCAACTATCTATTTCCCTCCAGCTCCCTACTGACTGTTCTTCAGATAACAAAAAACAATTTTATGATATGGTGGCACATGCCTTTAACCAGCACTCTGCAGGCAGAGGCAGGTGGATCTCTGAGTTTGAGGCCAGCCTAGTTTACAAAATGAGTTCCAGGACAGCCAGGGCTACATAGAGAAACCCTGTCTCAAAATAAATAAATAAAATTAATAAAATATTTGCAAGTCTCCAATATTTATATTACTTTAACAAGTTTTCTTTTTCATGTCTTAACTGCTACCTAGGTAGTGATTTATCAAATGTTCACTATCAAGAAGAGCTAAGACTTTGACAGGCATTAACTCATTCTTGGAAACTATAGCAGAAGTACCAATGACATATCATTCTTTGCTGTGGAGTAAAGATAAAAACAAACAACACAACAACAACAACAACAAATCCTTCAGGTAGCAATAACAAATTAAATTGTGCCTTATCAAATCATACTGCAGAAATTTAAAAGCATAAGCTCTCTCATGAAACTAATAATTAACCAAAATGTATTTGAAACTTTTTTTAGATTTCTTTTAAATTATGTGTATATGTGTATGTCTATGTGTGTGTTTATGCTCATGTATGTGCAGGCATTCTCAGAGGCCAGAGGAGAATGTCAGATCCCCTGCAGCTGGAGTTACAGGTGGTTATAAGCAGCTTGGCATGAGTACTGGAAACCAAACTCTGGTCCTCTGGAAGAACAGTATGTATTCATAACTGCTGAACTATTTCTCCAGTCCACCATATCTGAATTTTACAGATGGAGAAATTAAAGCTTTTAAAGGAGTAAATAACTTGCTTAATAAGATTATCACTCCAAAATTAAGTGGAGGAATCAGGCTTCCCAGCCATGATCAAAATTCCTAGGCTTATTATATACATTTTTTTAACAATAAGAGAATGCTTTAAAGTTAAAATTCTGCTCACCTCTAATACCAGAGCTACATATAGCATTAAAATGTGTTACATTATAATAGGAAACTAAATAATTCTATGTATTAATTTATCAGACCAGCACATAAGACTCTACTATGTGTTGAATAGATTTGGATTCATAAGATCTTAAAAGTAACACATAATATAGGTGTCTTGAAAAACAACCTATGAAAGTACTTCCTAAGAGATTAAATGTACTGATAGTCTGGTTATTCTAATAAAGCCAAAGTAAATATGAGTCAGCACAAATAAAATGTCTTCTTTCCCAAGAAGCTGACCTGGTTATCTACATTCCAAAAATAGCATGAACTTTGTCCCTTTCCCATTACTCATTTAGACCTTTCTATATGCAGGCTTGGCTAATTTTATTTACAAAGGATACACTCCTATATCATGGAAAAAGTATTTGTGCTTTTTTTTTCCACTTAAATTTTTTGATGTGATTTCCTTAGTTTTTTCTAATTTCTTTTTTATTTATTTGTGTGTGTGTGTGTGTGCGCACGCGCGTGCGCGCCTGCCATGTGTGCAGGTACCAGCATCAGATCCCCTGAAGCTAGAGCTAAAGGTAGTTGTGAGCCACTCCATATAGGTGCTGGGCACACAAATCAGTGGCTCTGGAAGAGCAGTAAGTACCCTTAATTTTTATCTAATCAAAAGGCATTTATATTGCTCTATAGTCAGGATCTCAGTATTTACACTATGAAAAAATAAAACTCTGTCCCTTTGACTATGCAATAGAGAATGTATGGCCTGAACACAAGGAAGTGAGCAAATTACTTTCAAAGGATTTTCCTAGACGAGTTCAGTGACTGCAGCATAACATGCAGCATTGTATGGTAACTGCGCACACCAAGGAACTCTTGCTATAGCTACTCTCATTGTCAGACAGCCAACGGTTTCCTAATTAACTTGTTAAAATCACTTCCTAAAACTCCAGTTTCCTCTGGTGTAACCTGGAAACACAAGTCTTACCTGTCAGAATTGTCTGAAAAGCAGCTTCAACATTTGTAGAATCTAGAGCAGATGTCTCAATGAACGACAAACCATTCTTCTCTGTGGAGAGAAACATTTCAGTCTTGTGAGATCTGATTGCTGTTTAATAGAGCTGATGATCCAATCCAGGGCCTCACCAGTGCTAGGTAAGCTCTCTACCACTGAGCTACCTTCCCAGCCTCTGAAGGTTTAAAATAGCAGATGTGATAAGTTCATGATCACAAGGGGAAGATAAAAGATTAAGACCTTGCTGGGCATGGTGGTGCATGTCTGTCACCCAGGACCTGAGAGGTAGAAACAGGCCCAGGAAATCAAGACCAGCCTGTACTACATGAGAAAGTGTCCCCAAACACCAAACAAACAAAGCCTACTTATACTCAGTAAATTAAAAATAACAGTAAGAAATTTTCATTAGCTTCTAAGTATTGCTGCATATAAATACCACCACTGGCAATGAATGAAACTATTCAAAATATAGTATCACACACCCCACTACTTCTACCCCTGACCATCTTCCCTAGCAACTACGTAACTAGCAGCATGTTCGCTTAGAATTCTGTTGCTATACTATTTGAAATTTAAAGTTAGAGTAAAGTTTTCACTAATACAATGTCAAGACTTCCTAGCCAGCGAGGTGCCGCTTTCTTTGGTAGTTTCTCCTACCAGAAGGGCAACAAGAAACAAGCAGATCCTGTATGAAGCCCAAAGTGTTCAGCTTCTAAGGAGGTGCATCCTTGTCGGTCCCTGACACTCCTTGGCAGACTGCTTTTCAGACTCACATAGAACAGCCTTGTTAAAGAACAGAGGCATAATGTTCAAACAGAAAAATGCAGAAGCACTGTAATATTGTGGAGTTCACATTACTAACCTGCAAAAGCTCTTGCTTCATCGGTAGGAACTGCCCTGAGATGGCGTAAATCACTCTTATTGCCCACAAGCATGATAACAATGTTGCTATCAGCATGGTCTCTCAGTTCTTTCAGCCATCGCTCTACATTTTCATATGTGAGATGCTTAGCAATGTCATAAACCAATAAGGCACCTACTGCTCCACGATAGTATCTGCAAACGGAAACATTTGTAACTATCAGAAGACAATCACAAAGTAGAAGGGAACACCAGAAAAAACTCCAAACAGGGACAGGGCAGAAAGATGGCTCTGGTAAAGCACGTGCCATCCAAACATGAGGACCTGAGTTAAAATCCCCAGAACCCATGTAAAAGCCGAGGACAGTAATCCTGGTCCTCCTACAGTGAGATGTGGGGCTGGAACAGGAAAACCCCCAGAAGTTCACATGCCATGTACCCTGGCATAAACTGCAGTGAACAACAAATATTGCATGTCTCAAACAAGGTAGAAGGTGAGGACACACACACACACACACACACACACACACACACACACACACACACACACAAACAGAAACTATTTATAGATGTAGTAGACAGTAGTTGTCTGTTACATGAGGTTTTATACCTAGTCATCCACAGTCCAAAACTATTAAATGAAAAATTCCAGAAATAAATAATTCTGAAGTTTTAAATTGCCACCATTTTAAGTATTGTGATGGAACTTCTCAGTGCTCTACTTCACCCAGGCCACGACTCATCCTTTTGGCCAATGTACCCACACCGTATAAACTACCTACCCGTTAAAGTCACTTTGCAGCCCTCCCAATGCCTATGATCTCCCTTTTGTTCAAGTAACCTTTAGTTTATTGAATAATGCCCCCAAAGCAACTAAGGCATGCCAAAAGAAAAGCTACAAAGAAAAAAAAAAAAGAAAAGAAAAGCTACAAAGGGTCTATTAGGAGGAAAGATAGGAAGCTGGAGAGATGGCTCAACAGTTAAGAGCACTGACTGCTCTTGCAGAGGACCTGGGTTTATTTCCCAGCACCCACATGATGGATTCACAACCATCTGCAACTCCACTTTCAGGGGATCTGATACCATCTTCTTACCTCCACAGGCACCAAGCACACAGGTTGTACACATACATATATGCGGGCAAAACACGAATAAAAACAAAATGAATTAAAACAAAAACACAGTGGAAACATTCAGAGTTCAGCACTGTTTGTGGTTGGAGGTATCTACGGAGGGTCTTGAAACACACCTTCCAAGGTTAAGGGAGGACTACTGTGCCTTCCCAATACTTAAAGTCAGCAATTCACCTGATACCAACCTAAGCCAGAACTGAGAAACCATGGACTTACGCAGATGTGATAGCCCTGTACCGCTCCTGCCCTGCTGTGTCCCATATCTGCGCCTTTATTGTCTTCCCATCAACCTGGATGCTTCTTGTTGCAAACTCGACTCCAATGGTACTCTTGCTTTCCAGGTTGAACTCATTTCGAGTAAATCGAGATAGGAGGTTACTCTTTCCAACACCAGAATCACCAATAAGGACAACTGAAAAGACAAAAAATTAATATAAGCTGGATGAAAGCAAGCACATTCAGAATACCAACACGCTTTTAATAGAAGGACGTTTGGCTTCAAAATAAATACAACCAAGGATTTGAAAGAGGCATACACAGTACTAAATAGCATTTATCTATGACCAATCAATTAAAATCCATTTACTTTTTAATCTATCTCTATCTGCATAAGGACTTCCACACATCATCTACTCAGCATAGATCAGACATAGCACCCCATCTAAAAGAATGCCTCTTTTTGTCCTATTTGGGAACTCAAACCCAGGGCCTTACACATGTATGGTAAACACCAGACCACTGATATATATCCCTAGCCCTTAAAAATGCAATTTTGCAATTTTAATCATAGGGTAACCTAGCCACAGATGCAAGCATTAATTACCTTAAATTTATACTAACCTCACTTCCTTGGAAAGTATTCTAGAAGGTAAATAACAACTTGTGTTATTCTCATGTTTTAGACATCAAACAAAAAAATGTCAGTGCATGGAGTGGGAAATTGTACATTCTACTAGCTTCATTAAAGACTAGGTGTGATGTGAAAGCTGAAACACATTTAACATGAGGCATGTGACTTACAAGCACTGCTATGGTCATAGAAACTATAATCATCTTTAATAGTTACACTTCACAGACTGGAAGAAAGCCACAGGGGCGCCCCACCTCACTATGGGCAAACAGGAGCCCTAGGAAGCTAACAATTCTGACATACTGAGTCAAAGCCAAAGCAAGGAGGGTAAACACTTTCACCTAGGACTCTATAAAAAAATCTAAAAACAAGTTTTGATTATACTCACTTCCTATGAGTAGAAGGCAGTTTACTAACTTCTCCCCAAACTGTTACTATACTTTTAAAATTTTCCAATAGGGCGAGTGAGTGACTTAGCAAGTAAAGACACTTGCTGCCAAACCTGGACTAGAGTTCTATTTCTAGGACCCACATGGTGGAAGAGAGCCTACTCCTAGAGTTGTCCTCTGATCACATGTGTGTGAGCTCACACATGAACGAATTAATACAATTTTCCGTTATTAACGTGAGTCCGTATGTATGCTATGTGTATGGGGGGTGCCCGGAGGACAGAAGAGATCTGCGGTAGTCAACAGCCAAATACAGGTGCTGCGAACTAAACTGGGTCCTCTATAACAGCAGCCTGTTCTGAACCACTAAAGCACCTCTCCAGTCCCAAGAAATGTAATTAAGACAAAAAAAAAAAAAAAAAAAAAAAAAAAAAAAAAAAGCCAGGTGGTGATGGCACACACCTTTAATCCCAGTACTCGGGAGGCAGAGCCAGGCAGATGAGTTCAAGGCCAGCCTGGTCTACAGAGCAAGATCCAGGACTGGCCCCAAAGCTACACAGAGAAACCCTATCTAGAAAAACCAAATGAATGAGTGAGTGATTGAGTGAGTGAGTGAGTGAGTGAGTGAGTGAGTGAGTGAGTGAGTGACTGAGTAAATAAATAAATAAATAAATAAATAAATAAATGGTTGGATGGATGGATGGATGGATGGATGGATGGATGGATGGATGGATGGATGAGTTTCTGGGGGGGGGAGAGGCTAGAGAAATGACTCAGTGGTGAAGAGCACAGGCTGTTCTTCCCAAGGACCCAGGTTTGATTCCTAGCACCCACATGGTAGCTTATAACCCTTAACTACAGACAACAGTTTGTAATTCCAGCTCAAGGATCTAATACCCTCTTCTGGCCTCTGTTGATACTGTACACAAATTCACAGACATACATGAATATCAAACCACTCACACACATAAAATTATAAAATAAAATAAAAAAATTCAGAGCTAGGCATGGTACACTCCTTTAATCCCAGCATTCAGAAGGCAGAGGCAGGCAAATATGAGTTCGAGGCCAATCTGGTCTACATGGAGTTCCACAGCCAGGGCTACATAGTGAGACCCTGTATCAAAACAAACAAAACAGGAAAACAGGAAGTTGAGAAACAAGTCCCTGTATCAAAAAAGAAAACAGTAAACTGAGAAACAAGTTGAATTATTTGTTTTGAGAGGTCTTGGCAGAGGCAGGAGGAGTTCAAAGCCAGCCTGGTCTATATAGAGTTCCATGTTTTTACAAAAAAAAAAAGAAAGAAAAAGAAAAGAAAAGAAGCTGGCTAGAGAGATAGCTCAGTGGTTAAGAGCACGGACCACTCTTCAGAGAACTCAGGTTCAACTCCCAGCACTACATGTCAGCTCACAACTGTCTGTAACTCCTGTTCCAGGAGATCCAACACCCTCACAGACATGCATACAGACAAAACACTAATGTACATAAAGTAAAAATTAATTATTTTTAAAAAAGGGAGAGAGGGTCTCATTCTGGAACCAAGACTGGTCTAGAACTCACAAAATCCTCTTGCTGAGAGTACAGGTGTGTGCCAACATGCCCAACTTCAGACAAGTTGTATTAAAATATGAGTTTAAAGATCAAAATAGGGAGGCAATGGTGGTGCACACCTTTAATCTCAGCACCCAGGAGGCAGAGGAAGGTAGATCTCTAAGTTCAACCTGGTCTACAAAGAAAGTTACAGGACAGCCAAGGCTACACAGAAAAACCCTGTCTCGAAAAAACAAAAAAGATCAAAATGGGTTTGTAGGTTTACAGAATCTGAGCTAGACAACATTTTTTCCTGCATAAAAATTTTTGTTGGTAATTTAGTGATCACTATATTTATTTCAACTGTTGACTAGTAATGCTTCTAAACTAGATGACTGATTTAGACATCAAACTAGAAAACCAACACAAAAGGTTCAGGCCAGGAAATAATAAGCCATGCTTTACTCAAAAGACTGAGATTTGATGGTGCGTGTAGAAAGAAGGCTGACTTGACTACACTCTAGCCAAAGGAGTAAGAAAGCCTTTCTTGTCACAGAAGTAGATGGCCTACAACAACTGTGCATTATCAAATGCATATCTTTCTGGTTTCCTCTATCAGCTGATTCAGCAAGAAATCCCAGCAGCAGTGACTCCATGCAGCAAAGAGAAGTAAGTTATTTCTATATTTGTAGTCAATTAGAGGGTGCCCTAGCAAACAGACATTAAATGCTTTTACTGGATACCAGGGAAAATAATGTCAAGGTCATGAAGACAGAAACAATGCACTTTCAATGTTACAGAATGGTTAGTTAGTAGGCTGGTTTCCAAACTCCACCACTGACCACTGTAGATGTAGATAGATGTGAAGCTGAATTTCTGTTACATTAATAGAGCCTCCCTATTAATAAGATACCTTCACTGTTGTTTCTTAGTATAAGAGGCTTAATGGTGGGGTGGGGTAGAAGTTAGGATCCCAGCCAAGAACCTAGCCTGGGCTTTAGCCAAAATTCCCAACACCTTTCCTGAAGAGCAATCCTTCAGTCACTCAGAGTACAGAAACTTAGGCCTGGGGGATGGCTCAGCAAGCCTAAAGACCTAAATTCAATCCCATGAGCCCACAGAGTGGAGAAGAGAAAACCAACTCCTTCAACTGTCTTAGGCATTTCTATACACACACACCATGGCATGAGCCCACACACCAGCGCGCGCGCGCGCGCGCGCGCGCACACACACACACACACACACACACACACACACACACACACACGTTTTAAAAGGAGGCTGGATAACCAGCTGAGGAAATTTCCTTTGAATCACTTCTGGTCCCACACTAGCATCAACACTAACTAGAGGTATGTACAGTGAAGAAGGAAAAACCAAAGATTAGAACACATCTAATTAATTCACAGACACTCCCATTTCAAGCAGTAATTCAGGAGCCAGTCACAATTTAAAGTCAAAGAGAACATATAAGCAGGCATCTGGCTAACACCACCTTTGGCAGGGAACAATATCAAAAAACAATACAATATATGCCTCCCACAGAAGCTCCAGCAGTAGTTCATGTTTTGTTTTGTTTTAAAATATTAGCCCTTCTTGCATTTTTTGTTTTTTGCTTTTTCTTTCTTATCTACTTTATGGATATAGATGTTTTGCCTGCATGCATGCCTGTCATGTCACCTGGAACTGGGATTATGAATTGTTGTGAACCACCATGTGGTGTTGGGAACTGAACTCAGGTTCTCTGCAAGAGTAACAAGTGCTCCTAATTGCTGAGCCATACCTGCAGGCCCCTGGTTCATGTTTTGACCTCTACTTTTAACTAATGACTAAATTTACCATCTCACCAACATCAAATCATTATATCATACTAAGTGAAGAATCCACCTCCTCATGTAACCAATTAATTTTATTATTTAAAAAGTAGCAATAGTTTGTAAATAACTCACCATTCATAAATGCTAACACTATAAAATAGTTATATCAACTAGCTACTGACAAGATCTCCAAAGTCAAGACTAGTAACTTTGTCAAAGGAAAAGGATGTTTGAAATGACAAAAGACTTCAGTTTTGTGAGAATTTAAAAAAAGATATCAAAATGTGACATAAGGAGAGATGTTTCTATTTCCTAACCAAATGAGAAATCAAAACAAGGAGTGATCTATTTAGGCTCACTGGATGGATGGATGGATGGATGGATGGATAGATGGAGTGAATTATCTAACAAGAGAATTAACTGTTTATGATTTTAAAAAAATTATGGACCTTTCTTTGTGAACTCAAGCAATTTCTAGTCAAAATACTTTCTCTCTTTAAAATGACAACATTTAATTTATTTCCCCCCAGTGGTGCTGGGGATCTAAACCTAAGGCTCATGCTAAGCACATGATTTACCACTGAATTATCCATCACCAGCCTCTTGTTTTGTTTTGTTTTTTTTAATGTAGGAAACTATATATTCATAGTCAACAATTAAAGAAATCAACTTCTGGGCCAGCAAGATGGCTCAGCAGGTAAAGGCACTTGCTCTCAACCCTGATGGCAGAAAGAGAAAACAGACTTCTGACCTCCACACACTCACTGTGGCACACACCCCCAACATACATATAAATAAATGAATGAATGAATGAATGAATAAATAAATGCAGTAAAAATGTAAAGGAATTTTCAGTAATTTTGTACAACATAACTAAAATATCTTATGTTGAATGGACATATATTTAAGTATGCTACAATTTTAGCAATCTATAGAGTACATACTAAACAACATGACTATAAGATAAATAACAGTATCTATACACCAACTATCAATGTAATTCCTAAAATAATATATTGCCTCCCTAGAACTTAGATAACCTCATCTGCTGAAGCTCAACCTAATACCTAACATTAATTTGTTTACATACATGCTTCATATATTATACATACCACAAATATCAGACTGCTAAATACTGTAAAAGCAGAGTATATATATTAACTATCCATTATTTAATTTAAAGTTCCTATCTCTAACCACATTTAGGTATTTTTTATTGTTTTTGTTGTTTGTTATTTTCTGAGACAAGATCTAATTCTGTAGCCTAGGCTGATCTCAAATCATGGCTATCCCCCTGCCTCAGCCTCCCAAGTCCTGGAATCACAGACATGAGCCTCCATGCTCAGTCCACATTTTATAATTCTTTTGTAAGCTCACTTACTATTTACCTCCTCACCTCACATATAGAACACTGACTTTAAAACTTAACAACTGAAATCAATAGCCATCTTCACATTGGTTTTAAAAAGCCTGGAAGTATTTCTACTCTCAACCACATTCACAGTCCAACCGCACCAAGTCTTTTAAATAAAATGCAGCAATAATGCTGAAGTCTAGACAAGTTTTTCCCAGTTCATCAGAATCCGAGTTGCTCAACCAAAAGTTGTGAAAGAAAAGTTACCAAGATTCAAGACAGGGATAGTCCTACTGATGATCAGCTGAGGAGTCATGACACCTGGACTTCAATGAGACTCAGAGGAAAAAGCTGGGAGAGGTAGACTACGCCCCCAGCTGCTTCCAGACAGTGCCACTGACTGACTGTGCTGGGGTCCACCACCTCACTTGTGTCCCACAGCACCTTACCCACACTGCGGATGTACAAGAGTAACTTAAAAAAAAAAAAATAATAAGCATGCTTTTAACAAAGAAAACGAACTCCCTAAGTCTCACTGCAAAGCGTAAGTAAAAGTTAATTTTCAGCCAGGTGGTGGTGGCGCACACCTTTAATCCCAACACTCAGGAGGCAGAGCCAGGTGGATCTCTGTAAATTTGAGGCCCGCCTGGGCTACAGAGTGAGTTCCAGGAAAGGAGCAAAGCTACACAGAGAAACCCTGTTTTGAAATAATAATAGTAATAATTTTCAAGAACAAATACATGATTTAGAATTGTCCTTATCTGCCCACATTACAGTCTCATTTAAACTACTCCATTCCATGCTGATAAACATGCCCTTCCACGTTAAATGTTGCAAACTTCTATTTCCTTAACTATCAAGTGTGCTAGATCTTCTCTAAAGTAGAAATGCTAGGGTTCATCTTAGTGAATAAATCTCTATGGAATAAAATCATTTAAAAATAATCGTATAAGTAAAAAATTGGCTAAGTAATCAGTGTTGAAATAAAAAATAGTGACTCATATCCTGTAGCAGTTTCTAAAAAGTGGAAACTCTTCTCAGCAGCATTTTTTTTAAACACCCAGTCTTATGCAGCAAAATGCACAAAAGATAAAACCAGAACCCACGTAGCTACAAAATAACTCAAAAGTTTCTTAGTTCTGTGCTTCTTTATTAAAACTTACATGTTCTTGCCGGGCGGTAGTAGCACATGCCTTTAATCCCAGCACTCGGGAGGCAGAGGCAGGCGGATCTCTGTGAATTCGAGGCCAGCTGGTCAATAGAGCAAGTTCCAGGATGGGCTCAAGGGCTACACAGAGAAACCCTGTCTCGAAAAAACAAACAAAAAAAAAGTATCACAGTATTTCCTTTACTGGGGAAATTGAGGCTCAAAAAAGTTGAGCAGGGAGAAATGGGATGATTATATTATAGTCTCAAATAATAAAAAAATTTCATGGCCGGGCGATGGTGGCGCACGCCTTTAATCCCAGCACTCGAGAGGCAGAGCCAGGTGGATCTCTGTGAGTTCGAGGCCAGCCTGGACTACCAAGTGAGTCCCATGAAAGGCGCAAAGCTACACAGAGAAACCCTGTCTCGAAAAACCAAAAAAAAAAAAAAAAAAAAAAAAAAAAAAAATTCAAAAAGTTAACTTTTCAAGGTCATAAACCAAATATAAACCCCAGTGGTTTCTTGTTGTTTAAAGGATAGTCTAATCTCAAAATTAAATTCCTTCAGCCAATCTAGGATAAATCAACATTCTTAGGAAAAATAAACAGCTTTCTACAACCAACCTTCACATTTCAATTCAAACAGGAGAAATAATTTCAAAAGAGGCTAGTTACTTACTGCTATTACACAGTACTTAAAGATAAACCTCCCTTGACTGACTAAACCCCCGAGTCTCCTGGGATTTAAGTAATTTCACATCCTGTCAGATGCCCTTCAACAAACATTCTAGGTATCCTATTTGTTTTGAATTTTTGAGGCAGGGTCTCACTATGTAACTCTGTCCTAGAATTCACTATGTAGACCAGGCTGGCCGGGAACTCACACAATCAGCTTCCCTCTGCCTCCCGAACGCTGGGATTTTAAAGGCGTACCACCACACCAGGCTTTCCTATTTGTATTTTTAAAGTTTGGTACCTTCTTATCTGTAAATTATTTTCCAATGTGGTAGTAAGGGTAGACACTTAAGGTACTTATCCTAGAAACAGAATATTCGGAGGAGTAAATAATGATAAGGGTGTACCAGCAACTAAAGACTTGTAAAGTATTCGGTAACGCCATTAACACCAAAGAAACGTTTCCTGCTTCACTAGTCAGCCACTCTTAGCACCCAATGGCAAAGCCAGAAACACTCACCATGCTCAACACTCTTGAAACTCCACCCTCCACAGTAAAGCTTTAATAGCAATGGCTTCTTCCTCTCTGGTAATGATCTTTGTTCAGCACACTACTGATGGCTGCCCTTCTAATTCAGGAGCAGAGCAAGACTATGAAAGTGAGAGCGCATTCATGAACAAAAAAGCGTTCACTGTACTCCTTTCACTGAGAACTGTATCCTTTCACTTCGGCTTTTTTTTTCCCTGGACTCAACCAATAAGCAATTCGCTATCTGCTCCCCCCATCCTCCCGGGTTCTGTCCTCCCGCTTCACATTTTCCCCTACCTTGCAATAAATTCTTGATTCCACTAAAAGAGCACGCTACCATTAGAACCCTCTCTCCCACGGACTGGGAAAGGTATGTGACCAACCAGGGCGCTTCCCTTCCTGTTGGATCCTCCCAGTATTGCAGCAGGAAGCAACCAGTCCACAGTGATAAGCTAGCCAGTATTTGTGCAGCGCACAACCTTTCCTGTTCAGGAACTGGGCCTTCAGGTCTGGCAGGGATAACAGCCACCACCCATCCGCAGCCCCTTCTCAAAAGACAAGTAAAGGAGCTATCCCGGTCTGGTGGTAGCTGGGCAGGGACAGGAGAAGGAAGGGGGTTAAACAGGCGAGGTGGGAAGTCATCTGCCTGCCTGGACACTGCGACAAGTGCACGCACGCCAGGGGGGGTGATGGCCAGCCCCTCTTGCCCTCCCCTGCTCTCCCTCCCACCAGCCAGGTCGCACCGGAGCACTCATCATTCCGTGAAATGGAAAGGCACCGAGTTGCCCGTCTGTGGGGAGGGAGAGGACAGTCCGCGGGTGCTGACCTCGAGGTCTGCGGGGATGGGGGTGGGGGACCCTGAGACAGGCGAATCTGGCCGAAGCCCAGGAAAGGCTCACTCGGAAGGAAGGGGAAAGGAAACGAAAAGAAAAGGAAAACACAAACAACAACAAAAAAACAGAGAGTCGGTGCCCCAACACGGGTTGCTGAGCCGAGGCAGGGGCCTGTCAAGAGGGGGATGTGAGGCCGGCAGCGTGCATCCGAGAGGAGGGGCCCGAGATGCCCGGGGAAGAAACTGCACCGTCGTGAGGAACGCAGCCATCGGCAAGGGGCGACGCGGCCCGGCAGCCCGCCCCGGGGCGCGGGAACCGCGACGAGCGGCGGGACCCCCGACGGGGCGGCAGGGAGGAAGCGCCGAGGCGGGCTCCGTCCAGGGCAGGGCTAAGCCCTCGCGCGGGTCCCCCGGGAGTGCCCCGGGCCCCGCGTGGGCACTCGGCGGCCCACGGGCTCACCTTTAAAGAGGTAGTCGTACTCGTCGTCGCGGGTGCCCATGGCGCGGCCGAGGAGCTGAGGGGCGGGAGAGGCGGCGGCGACAGCGGCGGGACCAGGGGGCGTCGCTGCAGAGGTAACCCGAGCGCCGAGCTTCAGCTGCCGGACCCGGTGAAGAGCCCCGCCCTGGGCCTGCGTCACTTCCGCCAAGCCCCAGCCCCTCTCAGGAAGTACTTCCGGAGAGGCGGCGCCCCGCCCCTGAGCGGGGCCGGTGGAACGCGTTTTACTCCGGCATGGGGAGGCTTACAGGGAAAACAATCTTAAAACGCCCAGCCGGCCACAGTGGTCCGGGTCTTTGGCTTGTTCTCTCCTCAGTCACGCAGGGGAGCGAGGCCTAAGTCTTTCAGTGTTTGGTTTCCAGTTGGGGGGTGAGATTTTGTCAGCATTAGACACCCGAAGAGAGAATAGCTTCCATGCCGGTTCCATGGTGTAATGGTTAGCACTCTGGACTCTGAATCCAGCGATCCGAGTTCAAATCTCGGTGGAACCTGTTTCTTTAACCTTTTGTTCTTATATTTTCTAAATTCATATTGAATAATAGAATAACTTTGTTATATCTGCTCTTGGTTTGAATGACATACAGTATTTACCTATGAAGACTTCACTAACGAATCTCTTCAGTTCAGTAGTTTCTGTTATGTGGAGACCTGGTAATAAAAACTTTTAATTCTTTTTTAGCCGTGGAGGAAGCTTGTTACTTGATTCCCATTGCTGGAATTTTCTACCCTAAGCTTCAGTTAAGGATAGGCACTTCTCATCCACCAATCTCTTCAGAAATCTCTCACACTCTCCAGATGTCATTAAGAGAACTTCGCACACCCTCCTCATAAAGATTCATCAAGATCTTGAGTCCTATCAGCTGGCCTCCAAGCTAAGCCAGGTTAAATAAAGTTAACACAAGAGGCTGGCAGTTTGCATCTTAGCGAATGTCAGTGTTAAGAGATTTGCCATAGCATCTCCTCATGGCTGTTTTGTTATTACTGTTGAGGTCATCTCACTCCTCTCTGTAACCCAGGATGGCTTTGAAAGTCACTCTGTAGCCCAGGCGGGTGCTTCTGTCCTTCTCTGCCCCCTCCCATCCCACACCCTTCATACACACAGAGGGATATTCACTTAATAATTCCTGGAAAATATATGTTAGGTCATGGGGAAAGAGAGTTTAACCTACAAGATGGAATTCAAGTTGCTAATCAACTGACCTTAAGCAGGGATATTATCTTTGATAATCTGAGCAGGCTCAGGGTTATCCTTGGTGTCTTCCCAAGTGGGAAAGGGGGTTGTCTGTCGGCAGGGATGAGGTACTCCTTTACGCTGCCCCTAGCTGTCTGAGGAGAGGAATCTGGATTCGGGGGAAACCTGATTCTTGACTTTGCTGCAGAAAAGCTTTTCAGGATGATAAAATGTACAACAGAATCGGAATTTATTAAAAAGAGATTTTAACACAGATTCTAAGTTCTATGGTTAAGAGAAAGTGAGGGTCTCAGAAAGACATGACCAAGAGTATGAGCTTGTCAGAGAGTCCTGCCTTGTCTTTATAGGCTCCATGTGCCCCAAGGGTTTCAAATCTATCATCTTCAAGGAGTTACTGAGGAATCTGAGACCCCAGATGGCTCCTACTTGATGAATAGGAACCTAACTGATAGGTAAAATTCTGGGTCACAAGGAGTCTTGCAGGGGAATTTAAGATGTTTTTACTGTAAACAAAGGTCTAATCTTGTTTGTGAGGTTCAGAGGAAATATCTGGGAGAAGAGTCAGGCCATACTTGACGATCATAAAAGCTTAGTCCTTATTAGTTCATTGCTCTTTTAACATTCTCCATGTAAATATGATGTTTTAAATGCCATCACTAGGTCAGGTGTGGTTGCACATGTTTTTAATCCCATTTGGGAGGCAAAGGTAAATGTGAATTCAAGGTCAGCCTGGTCTCCATAGTGAGTTCCAACTAGCCAGGGTTACAAAACACGAAAAAACAAAACCAAACAAAGCCATTCCTACAGCTGGGGATGGTAGCACAACACCTGTGACCCCAGCACTCATGGGGTAGAAGCAGGAGGGTTGCAAGTTCTAGGCCAGTCTGGGATATATGTTTCAAAGGCGGCGGCGGCGGCGGCGGCGGCGGCGGCGGCAGTGGTGGTGTGAAAATTTTTTAAGGAGTCAGGATTCTTTCTTACTTTCTCTTTCAGTCTTGCTCTTAATAAATCTACATTCTCTCGATGATAATAATAAAGAATGTGGTCTCCTACATTGACACCCTTCACAGCAAATGTTAGTTGCATTGGAATTGCTCGCCATTGACTGGGCAGAAAGACTTCAATCAGACTATAGAGTGGCACTTCTGCCTCCTGAAGTCCCCATCGTTTTCCCTTGGTATCTTCCTCAGGAGTCAAGTGCATAGTCACATGTCTATAATTCCAGTACTTGAGATAAGAGGAGCAGGAGTTCAAGGTCACCTGGGCTACAGGAGACCTTGTCAAGAAGAGAGAGAGAGAGGGAGGGGGAGGTAAGAGGAGGAGGAGACAGGGAGACACACAGAGGAGATGAGATTGAATTCTCAACTGGTCCCTGCTGGCTTTGAAGATGGAGGGAAGTAACCAGGATCCAGAGGCTTCTAGAAACTGAGAAAGGAACCCAAAGAGATTCTTCCCAAAGAAGAAACACGGCCCTTTCTACACCGTGAGTAGCCCAACGCTGAGTTGATTTAAATCACCAAGCTCCTGGCAATAGAAAATGAATACAATGACATTTCCAGTACTTTCTCTGCCAGGACAAAGGGATAGATTGGCAGGCCTGGTGGTACACACCTGTAATGCCAGCACCTGGGAGATGGAGGCAAGATGACCAGGAGTTCCAGTTCAGCCTCAGCTACACGAAACCCCAGCATTGTACAGGAGACAGCCGTTCAAACTGGGCCAGATGCGTACTATCACTTAGACAGCCGCAAGTTCTTAAGATACCTATACGTGACCAAAGATTATTATCAGACAGTCTCAGTGCTGCTTATTGGAGAAGACGAGACGGGGCCACAGATGGGAAACTCAGTCACTGGGCATCGAGATGGAAAAGGCAAGGAAGGAAGCTCGTTTTGGGAAGTGGGGAAAATGTGACTGTGAGGGTGTGTTGAGTAAGGCCATGGACGCTGCCAGAAGCTCTAAGCACATTTTCCCCTTATGTCAATATTTCTCAGTGTGAATTCTGAGCAGGATGATGATAGTGTTTCCTCAACAAAAACTTACATGATCAACTACATTGCCTCCCATCTTAGAGATTCCTTCAGCTCACAGGCGTTTAAAAAATTAGGCGTTTAAAAAATAAACATATACATATATACACACATATATGCATATATACTTTTATATGTTTATTTTTAAATGTATATATATATTAGCAAGGCAGTTCCCAGATTCACCAGACCACAGAAAAAAAAAGTTCCAATGGACTAGTTAGCAGCCTTTAAACACTCCGAAAGAGTGCAAAATAGATCATTGGACAGGGGAGAGATTAGGTCTTCTGAAAGAACAGCATGTGCTTTTATAACGACTGAGATAACTCTTTACCTCTGGGACTTTATTTGGGTTTGTTGTTGTTGCTGGAGTGTGTGTGTGTGTGTGTGTGTGTGTGTGTGTGTGTGTGTGTGTGTGTGTACATGGAAGTACAGGTGCCTGAGGAGTTGAGAGGAGGGCATTATATCTTTATCTTCTGGAGCTGGAGTTATAAGCAGTCATCAGTCACCCAACTTGACGGTAGGAATCAAAACCCAAGTCCTCTGCAAGAGCAGTAAGTGCTCTTTAGCCACCGATCTCTCTCTAGCCCTCCATGACATATTTTTTGTTCCGTTGTTTCTTTTAGTTTTTTTTTGGAAAAGTTTCCTTCCTGTAGCTTAGGCTGACCTGGAATTCCTGCTTCTGTTTTTCCTCCAGAAAGTTGAGATAACATGTGTGTGCTACTATACCAAGAAAAAAAATTGAAAGAGAAGTTAGCAGAGCTTATGACACAGTGAAACTGTTTTATTACATTTGTGTGTGTGTGTGTGTGTGTGTGTGTGTGTGTGTACAGTGCATGTGCTCACTAGTATGCATGTGTGTGGATCCAGCTCAGGCCTGGTCCAGGCACCTTTGCCTGAGGAGCTGTCTCACCAGTTCTTGGAGGGGTAAAATCTGTCTTCTATTTCTTATATTTTCTATTGTTCATATTATGCAAGATCAGAAAAATACTCAAGTTGGTTCATCTGTTCATAACCACGTGAGTCCCAGCGAGTCTTAGTGAAAGAGGGGATAATATATTTCTTGTAAGAGACATAAAGTTTCAAATGCATCTATTATGAACAATAATATTATTTAAACTATGTAGCTCAATCGTAGACTTTTTATATTGTGAAAAGTGAATCACAATAATATCTAGCTCCTTTTGTAACAGTTGACTCTTTTTTTTTTTGTTAGAATTATTTAGTTTATGTGTATGAGTGTTTTGCCTGCCTGTATGTCTGTGCACCATATGTTTGCCTGATCCTCAAGGAGTTCAGAAGAGGGCACCAGATCCCCTGGAATTGGAGTTACAGATGGTTGTAAGGCACCATGTGAGTGCTAGGAACCTAACCTGGGTTTTCTAAAAATTAAAAAACAAGGGCTGTGCATGGTGGCACATGCTTTTAATCCCAGCACTCAAAAGGCAGAGGCAGGCAAATGTCTGTGAGTCCAAGGCTAACCTTGTCTACACATAGAGTTCCATGCCAGTCAAAAACACATGGTAAAACTCCGCCTATAAATAAATAAATAAATAAATAAATAAATAAATAAATAAATAAATAAAACCAAAGAAAAACTGAAAGGAAGAACACAGGCAAGTGTAAGCCCCTGAAATGGAGGAAACACTTAGAACTCACCAGAGCTAGAACCTACAGCTACCTCTTCCACAGGCAGACAAAGTGACAGACAACCCAATTTAAAAGGAGGCAAAGGACTTGAAGTCATTTAAAGATCTATAAATGGCTACAAATGCAAATCAGAGACACATGAGCTACCACTTCACACCCATTAGGACAGCTATAATGTTTTAAAAGCAAAAATCAGCTAGCCTTCCAGAATTCCTGTGCACAGGCAGCTATGGTGATATTTTATTTGTACTGAATTGTGATTTTATTTGTACATTAATAAATAAAGCTGCCTGGGGGTCAGAGCTAAGAGCAAGCCATAGCAGAGCCCGGCATTGGTGGCACACACCTTTAATCCCAGCTCTTGGGAGGCAGAGCCAGGCAGATCTCTGAGTTCAATGATACAGCCAGCATGGAGACACACGCCTTTAATCTCAATACCAACCATAGAAGACCTGGAGGTCTTTACAGACAGGCAGTGATGAGGAGGTCATGTGGTTGGGTTTACAACCAATGAGAAGGCAGAACAGAAAGTCTATATAAAGACAAACACACAGGAAGTAGGTCTCTTGGCTGAAGAAGATAGCTGCAGCAGTGAAGGGTAAGGCTCTTAGCTCTGACCTCTTAGGCTTTCATCTTTGCATTGGCTCTGTGTTTCTTATTTAATAAGACGATTATTTCTACAGGCAGCCTGTCTGGATCATGGCCAGCTGGTTCACCCTCATGCCGGCCAGTCAATCCTAACACAGCCTGAGTTTCCTGGGCTGTGTATCTGCTCCCATCCCTTCCATACCTCCAGCCATGCCCACCAGGTACCTCCATGTATGACTATTTCCCACTGCCTTCCAATGACTTGGCCTTAGCCCTGCAGGGACCTGGTCAGTTTTTCAGTCTTTCCTGTGTATAAGGGCCATGTACACCCTAAACAAACAAACAAAAAACAACAACAACAAAAGCAAGCAGACCAAAGTCTCATCTTTGTTTCTCAACCATTTATTTGAAAAAATACTAGGTCTTTTATTTTATTTTATTTTATTTTATTTTATTTTATTTTATTTTATTTTATTTTATTTTATTTTATTATTTATTTATTTTTGTTGGACATAGCAAGAGAGATCCTGTCTCAACATAAATAAGAAGAGTCTACAGAATGCAAATAGTCCTACGGGGACAGAGAATGGTAGCGGTCTAAGGACAGAGCAATTAAAGATGGGGGGTGGGGGGAGGGGGGGACAGGCAAGGAAGAACACATTTGGAGTGGGAGGGACCGACAGGCTGTTGTTTAAAGTAGCTTAGCCAAACTGACTGTGGTGGGACACACCTGTAATCCCAGCACTCTAGAGGCGGAGGTAGAAGGATTGTGAGTTCAAGGCCAGCATGGGCTCTAGAGTAATGCCCTGTTGCACCCATACGCACCTGACCACACATCCATATTCACATGAGTGGGCAAAGCAGGGATCACTAGAAAGCATATTTGAGCAAAGACTGAAGGAGGAGCTGTAACAAATCATGTAGATTATCCAGAAGAAGTATCAGAACGCAGTGCAAGACTCTAAGACGTAAGGGCCAATGAGATGGCTCAGTGGGTAAAGGCCCTAGCTACAAAAGCCTGACCACTTGAAAATTGTCCCGAGAAGGAGAAAGTAAAGAAGGGCGGGAGGAAAAGAGGAAGGAGGAGGAAGGAGGGAGAGGAAGGAGGGAGGGAGGGAGGGAGGGAAGGAAGGAGAAGAATTAAGGCGACAGCTTCAAGTAGACCAGTACTTAGCACTGTACAATGCCATTGATTGGAGGACATGTCCTGATTTCAGAGACATTAAAATATGCAGTGTGAATTGTATTATACAGTGTGAATTGCAATATGCAAGGCCAAATCTCTAACTCAAGCACCACAAATGGCTGTGGCTGAAGATTTGGTTTTCTGAAGAGTGCTTAACCCTTGGAAACATTCCAAAATTAACCAAGTACCATTTTCTCTCAGCTTGCTCACAGTTCCATATCTAGAAATTTAGTTTATATTAAAGCCACACAAACCAGTTCATTCTTACATGAGATGGAATTAGAGTCAAGGTCCAAAGTTACATGTTTTTTTCAATCTACATTAATTCGGGGATGAAGAGAGGGCTCAGTCACTAAGAGAATGTACTGCAGGAGCCAGTGGTGGTGGCCCACACCTTTAATCCCAGTATTCGGGAGGCAGAAGCAGGCAGAGTTCAAGGTCAACCTGGTCTACAAAGTGAGTACCAGAACATCCAGAACTGTTACACAGAGAAACCCTATATTGGGAAGAAAAAAAAAAAGGATGTACTGCTCTTCCAGAGGACGGACTTCAATTCTCAGCACCCACAACATTTGGTGACTCACAACTGCTTATAACTCCAGCCTACATAGACACCTGAATACAACACATACACAATCTCTCTCTCTCTCTCTCTCTCTCTCTCTCTCTCTCTCTCTCTCTCTCACACACACACACACACACACACACACACACACACACACACTTAAAAATTAAATAAAATAAAAATCTATACTGATGCACATTTAAAAGTGTAAGGTCAGAAGAAAACCTCTGCAGTGTGCTTGAATGTCCCTTACATTATCAGAAATGTAATACTCCCAACCTACTTTCTCTAAATGCTCAATTATTGTGACAAACAAATTTTTTCTCCAACAAGTATCCAATAAAGCCCCTAGAATGTGATGTCAACAGGACATGCACAGCCATACTATTATGGTCCAATCAGAGAGAAGCCAGGGACTGCAGGGAATACATCCAGAACTAGGGCCATAGCTGGAAAAGGCGGCCATGAAGTGGAGTCAGCCTTGAGTGTCATCAGGTTATCATATGTATTAGTGATTCTTTTGTTGCTGTGGTGAAACAACATGACCAAAAGCAATTTATGGAAGAAAGAGTTCCCTTTAGCTTACAGTCCCAGAATAGTCCATAATAGTTGGGAAGGCGTGGCAACAAGAAGATCATGGATCAAGAAGTTAAAATATTACATCTCCAGCCATACACAGGAAACAGAAAAAGCTCATTGGAAACGGGGTAAGGCTATAAAATCTCCAAGCCCATTCCTAGTGATGTACTTCCTCCAGCAAGGTTCAGTCTCCCAAAGGCTCCATAAACCCTCCAAATGGCACTATCATCAGAGACTAACTGATCAAATACATGAGCTTATGAGGGACATTTCTCATTTGAACCACCACATTAGGCTTAGCAGCAAGAGCCTTTGTTTGCTGAGACATCTCGCCAACTCACATTTTTAAAATTATGGTAAAATATACAAAAATGTTTATCTTAGCCGGGTGGTAGTGTCGAAGGCCTTTAATTCCAGCACTCAGGAGGCAGAGGTAGGTGGATTTCTGTGAGTTCAAGGCCAGCCTGGTTTACAGAGTGAGTTCCAGGACAGCCAGGGCTACACAGAGAACCTTGTCTTGAAAAACCAAAACCAAAACCAAACAAAAAAGATCATCTTAACTTTTTTCCGATGGAACCTAGGGGCTCATATATGCTAAGCATGTACTCTGTCAGCTGTGTCCCCAGGAGAACTTTAATCATTTAAATTGTTTGTTTATTTAGAAGCAGGGTCTCACGCATCCCTGGTTGGCTTCCACCTTCCTATGTAGCCTAGGAAGACCTTGGACTTGTCATTCCTCCAGCCTCAAACTTCTTAGTGTACAACATTACACCGTTTCTTAACTAATTTTTAAACGGTTCATTCTATGCTCCACAGTTCTTCCCCATCGTATAAAATCAACTTTATACACATTACCAACTCTCATTCTTCCTCCCCTTCAGCCTTGCGACCTCCATTTTACTGCTTGTCTTTGTGCTTTTGACTAGTTCAGGTACAGGTTCCGCATACAAATTAGACCACACAACATTTTAACTTTTATGTCTGGCTTATCCCACTTTACATAATGTCCTCGTGAGAATTCCTTCTCTGGAGAGACATAAATAATGTCTACCCTCTCCTTATAAGGCCCCAATGACAAACCCCAAAGTACAAGGCCACCAAAGTTGACCCTGGGGAACCAATGACTTTACTGAGTCCTGCTTACAGTGAGTGGATTGCGGGGTGGGGAGGGGGGAAAGGAGTGTGAGTAACCCCAAAGCAGCCACACCGTAAATAAAATATTTTCCCAGCATGGATGGTGGTTGTCCCATAGCTACATAGATGGACCCCCCTCTTCGACTAAACTTCCCCCAACCCGTATACCCTATCACCTCCCTGGATCCTGAGGCTCGGGCAGCTGGGGTAGAATTGCATACAAATGGCTGGGAGGAGTGGATGAGAACTCAGAGGAGGGTTCAATGACCCTGTCAACCCCTTCTTCCTATAAGGCATGGCCAGCCATCTCCAGGCCCCCTCAAGATGGTCTCAGGAACAGCTGATTTGATGAAGATGGCAGGTATTTTGCTCAGAGGTCCACGTTCCACAAGTCTTCAAAGGCTTTTACTTACGTATATTATCATATCATCTGCAAATAGTGAAAAGTTTGATTTCTTCCTTTCCAATTTGTTTCCCCTTGATCTCCTTTTGTTGTCTTATTGCTCTAACTAGAACATGGAGTACTATATTGAATAGGTGTGGAGAGGGTGGAGAGGGTTGTCTTATTCCTGATTTTAGTGGAATCACTTTGAGTTTCTCTCCAATATGTTGGCTGTTGGCTTGCTGTATATTGCCTTTATTATGCTTAGGTATGTTGCTTGTATCCCTGATCTCTCCAAGATCTTTGTCATGAAGGGGTGTTGGATTTTGTCAAAGGCTTTTTCAGTATCTAATGAGATGACCATGTGGTTTTTTTCTTTCAGTTTGTTTATATGGTGTATTACATTGACAGATTTTTGTATATTGAACCATCCCTGCATCTGTGGGATGAAGCCCACTTGATCATGATGGATGACTTTTTTTTAATGTGTTCTTGGATTCAGTTTGCCAGTATTTTATTAAGTATTTTTGCATCAAAGTTCATGAAGGAGATCGGTCTGTAATTCTCTTTCTCTGTTACATCTTTGAATAGTTTGAGTATCAGGGTAACTGTACCCTTATAAAAAGAGTTTGGCAATCTTCCTTCTATATCTATTGTTCAGAACAATTTCAGGAGTGCTGGTATTAGCTCTTATTTGAAATTCTGGTAGAATTCTGCACTGAAACCATCTGGCCCTGGACTTATTTATTTATTTATTTATTTATTTATTTATTTATTTGGGAGACTTTTGATGACTGCTTCTATTTCCTTAGAAATAATGTCTATTTAAATTGTTAATCTGGTCTTGATTTAATTTTGGTGTGTGGTACCTATCTAGAAAACTGTCTATTTCTTTTAGACTTTCCAATTTTGTGGAGTAGATGTTTTTGAAATATGATCTAATGATTCTCTGGATTTCCTCAGTGTCTGTTGTTATGTCTCCCTTTTCATTTCTGATTTTGTTAATTTGGATATTCTCGCTCTGCTTTTTGGTTAGTTTCGATAAGGGTTTGTCTATCTTGTTAATTTTCTCAAAGAACCAATTCTTTATTTCATTGATTCTTTGTATTGTTCTCTTTGTTTCTATTTTATTGATTTATTGATGTCACCTCCTAGGTGAGTTTACTTCTTTTTGTTCTAGAGCTTTCAGATGTGTTGTTAAGTCGCTAGCATGAGATTTCTCCAGTTTCTTTATGTAGGCACTTAGAGCCATGAATTTTCCTCTTAGCACTGCTTTCATAATGTCCCATAAGCTTTGGTATGATGTGCATTCATTTTCATTGAATTCTAGGAAGTCTTTAATTTCTTTATTTCTTCCTTGACCCAGTGATGGTTCAGTTGAGAGTTGTTCAGTTTCCATGAGTTTCTAGGCTTTCTGGAGCTGGTGGTGATGTTGAATTCTAACTTTAAGCCATGGTGGTCTTTAGCTAAAGTTTTCCTGCCTTGCCCACAGTCAGGACAAATCTCTGTCACCCGCCAGTCCCACAGCTGCTCAGACCCAACGAAGTAAACACAGAGACTTATATTGCTTACAAACTGTATGGTCATGGCAGGCTTCTTGCTAACTGTTCTTATAGCTTAAATTAATCCATTTCCATAAATCTATACCTTGCCACATGGCTCGTGGCTTACCGGTGTCTTCACATGCTGCTTATCATGGCAGTGGCTGGCAGTGTCTCTGATTCAGCCTTCCACTTCCCAGAATTCTTCTCCTCTTTGTCCCACCTGTACTTCCTCCTGCCTCACTACTGGCCAGTGTTTTATTTACTAACCACTCAGAGCAACACATTTGCCATACAGAACATCCCACAGCAGTGGTCCAATAAGATACAAGGGGTTATTCCAGACACTGAGAGCAACAATCTATAAATGGGACCTCCTGAAACTGAGAAGTCTCTGTAAGGTGAAGGACACTGTCAATAAGATAAAATGGCAGACTACAGAATGGGAAAAGATCTTCACCAACCCCACATCTGATAGAAGGCTGATCTCCAAAATATATAAAGAACTCAAGAAACTAGACATCAACATATCAAATAATCCAATTAAAAGATGGGGTGTAGATCTAAACAGAGAATTCTCAACAGAAGAATCTCAAATGGCCAAAAGACATTTAAGGAAGCGTTCCACATCCTTATCCATCAGGGAAATGCAAATCAAAACAACTCTGAGATTGTGGTGGTATTGTGTTCCCCGAAATATTGTGCACCCTAATAAACTTATCTGGGGTCAGAGACAGAACAGCCACAATATTAAACATAGAGGATAGGCAGTGGTAGCACACGCCTTTAATCCCAGCACTTGGGAGGCAGAGCTAGGCAGAAATCCATGTGTTCAAGGATACAGCCAAGCATGGTGACTCATGCCTTTAATCCCAGGGAGTGGTGGTAGAAAGCAGAAAGGTATATAAGGCGTGAAGACCAGAAACTAGAAGCACTTGGCTGGTTAAGCTTTTAGGTTTTGAGCAGCACAGTTCAGCTGAGAACCATTTGGATATGAGGACACAGAGGCTTCCAGTCTGAGGAAACAAGATCAGCTGAGAAGTTGGCCAGGTGAGGTTAGCTGTGGCTTGTTCTGTCTCTCTGACCATCCAGCATTTCACCCCAATACTTGGCTCAGGTTTGATTGTATTAATAAGACCTGTCAAGATTCCTGCTACACTGAGATACCATCTTACACCTGTCAGCATGACTAAGATCAAAAACACACCTTTCATCCCAGTACTCAGGAGGCAGAGGCAGGTGGATCTCTGTGAGTTCCAGGCCAGCCTGGTCTACAGAGCAAGATCCAGGACAGGCACCAAAACTACACAGAGAAACCTGTCTCAGGAAAAAAAAGAAAGAAAGAAGGAAGGAAGGAAGGAAGGAAGGAAGGAAGGAAGGAAGGAAGGAAGAAAAACATCAATGACAGCTTATGTTGGAGAGGATGTGAACAGGGTGAACATTCCTCCACTGCTGGTGGGAGTGCAATCTTGTACAGCTACTCTGGAAATCAGTATGGTGATATCTTAGAAAATTGGGAGTCAACCTACCTCAAGACCCAGCAATACCACTCTTGGGCATATACCCAAAAGATGCTCAACCACACCACAAGGTCATAGGCTCAACTATGTTTATACCAGCATTTTTCATAATAGCCAGAACATGGAAACAGCCTAGATGCCCTCAACCAAAGAATGGATAAAGAAAATATGGTATATCTACACAATGGAGTATTATGCAGTGGTTTAAAAAAAAAAATGTTGTCATGAAATTTGTAGGCAAATGGATGGAACTAAAATAAAAAAAAAATCAGCCTGAGTGAGGTAACCCAGACCCAGAAAGACAAACACAGTATATACTCACTCATAAGTGAATATTAGATGCAAAGCAGAGGATAACCAGGCTACAGTCCATAACCCCAGAGAAGCTAGGTAAAGAGGAGGACCCTAAGAGGGACATGCATGGATTGCCCCAAGAAGGGGTAAGGGTTAAGATCTCCTGGGTAAACTGGGAGGGGGGAGTAGAGGAGAGAGGAGAAAAGGTGGAAACATGAGGGTTCAAGATGGCCAATTTGGGGGAAGAAAGGAGGAGAGCAAGGAAAGAGATATCTTGACAGAGTGAACCATTAAGGGGTTAGGGGAATCTGGAACTACGGAAATTCCCTAGGAACTCACAAGGATGTCCCCAGCTAAAACTCAGAGCAATGGTGGACAGGGTGCTTGAACTAGCCTTCCACTGTACTCAAATTGGTATCTACCCTAATTGTCATCATAGAACCTACATCCAGTGACTGATGGAAGCAGATGCAGAGACCCACAGCCAAGCACTTGGCCAAGCTCCTGGAGTTCAGTTGAAAAGAGGGAGGAGGGATTATAGGAGTGACGGGCGGGGGGTCAGGATCATGATAGGAAAACCCACAGAGATAGTTGACCCAAGCCAGTGGGAGTTTATGGACTCTGGACTGACAGCTGGGGAGCCTGCATGGGACCACACTAGGCCCTCTGAATGTAGGTGACAGTGCCTTACTCAGCTGTGACACAGGGGGAGGGGCTGGGTCCTACCCTTACTTGGTAAGCCAGCTTGTGTTAACTACCCAAGGGAGACCTTACCCGCTATGGGGAGTGGATGGGAATGGAGTGAGGGGGAGGTAGGGGGCATGGGAGAAGGAACAGGGATTGGTAAGTAAAACAAAAAAAAAATTAAATAAAAAAAGAGCTACAAAAAAAAAAAAAAAGGAAAGAAAAGACTTTTACTTTTTAAGACACAAGGCAAAACAGAAAGAAAAAAAACCTGGTAACTAAAGGATACTGATTTATTCCTTTGTTATTCCCTCAACAAAGCCAATTCTACCTCTGAACATTTGGTTACATGGCATACACACGCACACACACACACACACACACAACTTTTTATTTGGTCTTTATATATATATATTATATTATATATATATTATATTATTTTGGTTTTTCAAGACAGGTTTCTCTGTGTAGCTTTGGAGCCTGTCCTGGAACTCACTTTGTAGCCCAGGCTGGCCTCGAACTCACAGAGATCCGCCTGGCTCTGCCTCCCGAGTGCTGGGATTAAAGGTGTGCGCCACTACCGCCCGGCAGTCTTTATATATTTTATATTCTCCTACTTTCTGATATTTCCCCCTTTCCTTCCTCAAATGATATTAATGTAGATTTAACGTAGATTCTTTCAGATTCTTCAATATATGATATCTTTAATATATGATATCCTTCTTTAATTGTATGTATACATGTGTATGTGTGTACATGTAAGTGTGAATGCAGGTACCCTCAGAATCCAGAAGAGATTGTTGGATTCTCTGGAACTAGAACTATAGGTAATTGTGAGCAGCCCAGTGTGAGCATTAGGAACCAAACTCGGGTCCCCTACAGGAGCATTATGCTCTCAACTGCTAAGTCCCATCTATCCAGCCCCACTGTATGTTACATAAAAATATCTTTGTGGGCAGCACAAATGGGCTAAGACATACACACCCAATAACAACAACAACAACAATAATAATAATTTTAAAAGCTATATTGAGGCTGAAGAAATGGTTTAAGTAAAGAAATGGTTAAAGTACTTGTTGCTTTTCCAGAGGATCTGAGTTCGGTTCCCTGTGCCCCAAATATATGTAACTTCAGTTCCAGGAGATCCAACACCCTCTTCTGGCCTCTGTGGGCATCACACACTCATTTTAAAAAGTACTGATTTGCTGAAAGATACAGAATGAGTATATATGTTGATATTGCTGTTCTTTTGAAACAGGGTCTCATGTAACCTTGAACTTGCTCTGATCTTCTGACCCTCTCACCTCCCAAGGACTAGGATTATAATTGTGCTTCACCATGACTGTACCATACATATATTAAATATATATCTCAAATATAATCAGCCCACTTAAAAAAACCCAACACTTTATTATGGCAAATTTAATTAATTTAGTTAGCTGACTTTTTTTTTTTTTTTTGAGACAGGGTCTCACTGTGTAGCCTTGGCTGACCTGGAACTTACTTTATAGGCTAAATTAGCATTGAATTCAGAGAGCTTTGCTTGCCTCTGTCTCCCTAGTGCTGAGATTAAAATCCAGCATGGGGCAAATTTAAACATAGCATAGCAGACAGAGTAAAATAATGATTTCCATGTAACAGCCAGCTCTTGGAAACATAAACATGTGGGCAAGTTCGTGGCACCTATACCTTCAGCTATTTGCCCGGCCCACTGCTTTTTGAAATGAATCCCAGACATAATTTCTTTCTGCCTATAAATATTTCAGTAGTAACCATTAAATTTTTCATTCATTTTTTTTCACTTATAGTCTAAGGAAGAAGACAAAGACATACATAATTCAACTAAAAATCTTAAGTACTCTAAAGTTGGCAGTGAAGGTTGATTAGGAGGACAGATGAGAAATAGCTAAGAGCTGTGGTGTTTGCAGAGTTATTACTAAGTCTTTTATTTTTCATTTAAAAATGGTTTCAGATTTATTTATTCCAAGTGCATGAGTGTTTTGCCTACATTTATGTGTGTGTGCCATGTACATGCCTGGTGCCTCCAGAGGCCAGAAGAGGGCATCGGATCCCTTGGAACTGGAGCTACAGATGGTTGTGAGCTATCATGTGGGTGCTGGGAACCAAACTGAGGTCCTCTGCAAGAGCATCAAGTGCTCATAACCACGGAGTCATCTCTCCAGCTCTGTCTCTTAGTCATCTTGCTGAATTCTCTAGTCAATTTTTTTCTCAACAGACAATAAAATTATCTCTAATTAATGATTTCTTAGAAAAGTCTTTCTCAAAAGTTACATATTTTTTAATTTGTTTGATCCCATCAAGTTAACTAAAGAACATTTAACAACGAAATTAATGGTTGGCATCTTTATCTTTTCTTTTCTTTCTTTTTTAAATAGCCTTATTGAGAGGATGGGGAAAACTTCAATGAGTAAGCGTTTGTTGTGCAAGTGTGCTGAATTTGGATCCCCAGCGTGCTGCGTGCGTGCGTGTGTGTGTGTGTGTGTGTGTGTGTGTGTGTGTGTGTGTGTTTTAAAGCCAGATGTGACATCAGGTGCCTATTACTCTAGCAATGGTGGATGGAGACAGGCAGGTCCTGGGGGTGCTCTGGCAAGTCAATCTAGCTAAAATGAGGTACCATTTCAGTGAGTGATCCTGACTTTAAAAATAAACAGAGAAGCAATTGGAGAAGACACCCAACATCAACCTCTGGCCTCCACATGTGCCCGCATGGAAAGTGCAGCTGCACATACAGGTGCACACATACATACGCTACACACACACACACACACACACACACACACACACACACACAGGCCAATAGCTTTATTGAGATATAATTCACTTAACATAAAATGTATCCCTTTGAATTGTACAATTTAGTGTCTTTTAAGAATGCTGAGGTGTATCTTAGAATCATGAACATCTGGAAGCTAGCAACATTCCCTACAGCCAAAGAGAAAGTGATTGTAAAAGTAGGTTTGAACATTACACCTAATAGTTGGCATACTTATATTTATACTGTGACCTTTTATGTGTACTCACAAGGCTTAGAGTAACCCCCTCTTTAAAAACATTTGTTTTTATTTTATGTATATAAGTGAGCACCTGCCTGCACCTGTACGTACCCAATGCCCATGGAAGCCAGAAGAGAACGTTGGATCATTACAGGTGGTTGTGAGCTGCCACATGGGTGCTGGGAACTGAATGTGGATCCTCTGCAAATCAGCAAGTGCTCTTAAGGGAGCCATCACTCCAGCCTCATTTTTTTTCATGCTTCCAATTGTGATGAGATGAAATGCTACCAACATACACACAAATTTAAAAGGTATAAATCAGTTAAGATTTCACAGCTTATCATATACACACCGATCTAACATGGGCTGAATCACAGTGTCTCTATATATGATATGGTAGTTTGAGTGAAAAAAATGTCCCTCATACAGTCATGCATTTAAATACTTGGTCCCCATTGGGTGGCACTGTTGAGGAAAGTTATGGAACAGTTAGGACATGGGATCTCGCGGGAGGAAGTATGGCGCTGAAGGGAGGCTTCGAGACATAATCGCCTTGACTCTTCTCGTTTGTCCTCTCTGCTTCGTATGTGTAGGTGAAGACAAGCTCTCTTGGCTTCCTGCTGCTGCCATGCCATGTCATGTCTTTCCTGCCATTGTGACTTCTCCTTCCACGTGTTGCTTTTGGTCATGGAGTTTCATCACTATGATGGCTAATACATGTGACAAATACCTATAAAAATCTTGTCAAACTTAACAGATCTAAATCCTGTGGGAGTCTGCGGGAGTCCAGCTCCGACCTGTTTCTACCTATCGAAGGGTTCTTGGGTGAAGGAGAGAGGAATCAGGAAATATTAGGTAGAAAGAAAGGAACGATAAGAAAGACAGAGACAGGATAGCTCCGGGAGGGCCCTGGGTCAATACCCAGCTGCCAAGAGGTTTATTCCAAAGGACTTTTTATATGCCAAGGGGAGAGGCAAAAGACCTCCCCCTTGCAAGATCAAAGCACACCATACAGCCAAGTGTAGAAGCTTCCAAACACCTGGTAAACACACCCATGGCCAAATCATCCCATTATGCAGCCCTGCTGGGTAAAGCAAGCTCAGATTCTCTGACCTCGAGTAAGGTCTCACCAGGAAGCCTCTGTGGGCCACCACAAAATCCCAAGGCAGTTATCAGCACCTTCTCCAAAGTTAACAATTTTAGTGAGTTTCACTCTAACCCCACCCCCCACTCCCACTTGGATGTATTTTATTTTTAAGTCTGATGACACATTCGTCAGGTTTCTAGGGAGGCAGATTACCTTCTTTTTCTATTCCACTCTTTTTAGTCTTCAGTCCCACCCCTCAGCCCCTCAAGGAAGCTCAGAATAGAGGAGGCAGCTCTCCCAGAAGAAACTTGGCAACCGGAAGTCCTTATTACCACATGTCCCATAAGTGGCACTGGAGATTCGGCTACAGTAGTGTTACAGGCTTTCTTAGGATCGAGCCTGAGACCTGGAGGCCCGAACTATTAAAGAGAAGAGAAGATAATGGACTGGGACCAGCGCTGACTCAAAATTACTTGTGGGAAAATGAGCTTTATTAGGAGAGAAAAAGAGGCACACAACTGCAAGGGGTGAGGCTAAAAACGTTGTGAGAGTGGATCATAACAGGGGCAGCACCACCCAGCCATGAGATGGAGGATCGCGGCAGACACAAAAAACACCCGGAAGTAGCCGGGCAGGCAGTGGTGGTGCACGCCTTTCATCCCAGCACTTGGGAGGCAGAGGTTGGAGGAGCTCTGTGAGTTCGAGGCCAGCCTGGTCTACAGCGTGAGTTCCAGCACAGGCTCCAAAGCGACACGAGGGGGAAAAAAAAAAAAAACCTCACAACAACAAAAACCACCAAGAAGGCTGGCGTAAGTGAGAGAGCGTGGCCCCCATGGAACCTAAATGAATCTTTGCTCTTTTCACTTTTCTCTCAGGTAGTTTGGTCACAGGTTTGCACAAGTAGTTCTAGTACAGGACTGTCATTTGTGGTCCCGGATATCTGCACTCTTCCTTGCTGAGCGTCCCCCCCCACCCCCTTCCCCACCCCCACCTCCCAGGCAAGGTACATTTACACCCAATCTTCAGGAGAGGAAACCAACACTTAGATTTTACTAGGTATAAAAGACTGAAAATGGAGAAGAGCCAGGATCTGGGCCTGGGCACATCATCTGTGGCTGTTTTGAAATTGGTTAAGTTTGACTCAGAAAAAGGGGTGTGTGTGTGTGGTGTCTTAATTAAAGGGATATGAGACCATTCAAAGGATGAACGAGAACCGAGGGGACTTGCTGGCATCAAGGCTTCAGAAAGTCCAGCTGATAGTCTGGGAAGAGTGGGTATCAAATCTTTCTGTCTGTTTGAGATGGGATCTCTCTGTGTAGCCCTGGCTGGGCTAGAAATTGCTATGCGTGCCAGGCTTGGCTTGAATTTGTGGAGTCACATGCCTCTCTGATCCCGAGGTACAGGTATTAGAGGCTTAGACCTTGCCTGGCTAACCTTCTTTTTTTTTTTTTTAAGATTTATTTATTTATTTTATGTTCTTAAGTGCTTTCATGTATGTGCATCACTTGCATGCCTGCTGTCGGGGTTTTTAGAAGGGAGTATTGGATTCCCCAGGAAACAGACAGTGCTGAGACTGGAACCCAGGACCTCTAGAAGAGCAGCCAATGCTCAATCTCTGAGCCATCTCTCCAGCCCCTGTTGCCACATTATTTTTATAAAGTGAAAAAGAGGGCCGGGTGTGGTGGCTCATACCTGTAATCCAAACACCTGGGGTGAAGGCTGGAGGGTGAGGAGTTTAAAGCCATATTCAGCCAGACAGTGATGTGAAGCCAAATTGGGCTTTGTAAGACTGTGCCTTTGCTGGGCGGTGGTGGCACACGCTTTTAATCCCAGCACTCAGGAGGCAGAGGCAGACAGATCTCTTGAGTTGGAGGCCAGCCTGGTCTACAGAGTGAGTTTCATGACAAACAAACAAACAAAAAAGACTGTGCCCCCAAATCTATATACAAAAATTAAAAAGAAAGCCAGGCATGGTGGCACATGGCTTTAATTCCAGTGCTAGGGAGGCAGGAGAGTCTCTGAGTCCAAGGCCAGCCTCATCCAAAAAACCAAGTTCCAAGACAGCCAGGGCTACACAGAGAAACCTTGTGTACTGGCTGTTTTGGGGTGTCAACTTGTCACAAACTAGAGTCATCGGAGAGGAAGTAGCCTCAGCTGAGGAAATGCCTCAATGAGATCCAATTGTAAGGTATTTTCTCAATTAGTGATCAATGGGGAGGGCCCAGTCCATGGTGGATGGTGCCATCCCTGGGCTGGTGGTCCTGGGTCCTATAAGGAAGGAGGCTGGGCAACCCAGGGGAAGCAAGCCAGTAAGCAGCTCCCTCCATGATCTCTACATCAGCTCCTGTCTCCAGGATCCTGCCCTGTTTGAGTTCCTGTCATGACTTCCTTCAGTGACAAACAGCAATGCTTAAATGTAAGCCATATAAACCCTTTCCGCCCCAACTTGCTTTCTGGTCATGGTGTTTTGTCGTAGCAATAGAAACCCTGACTAAGACAGCTTGTCTTGAAAAAAAAAAAATTAGAAAGAGGTAATAATACTATGACTCATTAAATCCAACATTTACCTACAATATTATCATCTTAACATGTAACTGACATAACAATCATTAGCATTTATTAATACTTACTTTAATTTTTTTTATGGGTCTGAAGAGATGTCTCAATGGTTAAGAGCACTGGCTGTTCTTCCAGAGGACCCAGATTCAATTCCCAGCACCCACACGGTGGCTCTCAACTGTCCGTAACTCCTGTTCCTGGGATCCAACACTTCTTCTGGCTTCCTCGGGCACTGGGCATGCTGTGGTACACAGACATACATGGAGGCAAAACAGTCTTACACATAAAATAAAATAAGTAAATATTTTAAAAATTACACACACATGTGTATTAGTGTGTGTGTGTGTGTGTGTGTGTGTGTGTGTGTGTGTGTGTTGTGGCCACTGGTTAGGTGTTCATGCTTATGTCAATAGCCTCTTACATATAATGCAACCCTCATGGAATTCATTGGGTCATTAAAAAAAAAAAGACATGAAGGGGGCATAGTTGGGAAGAAGGACATCGACATGAGTAGGAGGGGATAAAAGAGAATAATGGAAGGAATATGATCAAAATACATTATAGACATACTTAAAAGCACCATCATGGTTTCATTTAAAAAAAAAAACTGTCATTATGCAAAACTGGTATACATTACTAAGATATTTCAAAAGCAGTACTTCCAGCTCTGCTGTAATAGCGAATCGTGTGGTTTCTCGACGATTATTTGCAGTGCATTCCAATAAGGCCCGTACAACTAGACAAGAAGTCTATTCTTCAAGCCTCATCGCCTTCCGTCCCCGAGGAGGAGGAAGCAACAGCTAACAGAGGGGTGGAAACGGTACCCAATATCACACAGCTGATTTCATTGAAAACAACAAACTCACTTTTACAACATAAAGAAATGGAAATTGGAGCTGAACATTCACTGCTTGGAATGAAAGTGAAGTTCGAGGCTGAAACACTGAGAAAAAGGAGACAGATTTTAAAACCACGACTCTGATCTAATTGTCTGCATGTGGTGCCACTTAAAAAGAAGGAACCGGGCCTCTGAGATGGCCCAGTGGCTGCCATGCCTGCCGATCTAATCCTCGGGACCCATGGAAAAGTAGGAGAAAGTCAACTCCATAAAGTTGTCCTCTGACCTCCACTTTTTTTTAAATGAAGGAGTAATTTGCTTATACAATCTTAAGCAAAATACAATATTCAAGCACTCGCGTGTACACACACACACTTTTGTATCATATGCAGAACCTTGCACTAAAAGTTCAAAAGAAAAGCTCTTCATGGCCCAGTGTGATGGCTGGGTTGGTAAAAATGTCTACTGTCCAATAACTTGTATTCACCCACATGATGGAGAGAACTGACTCCTGAAAGTTGTTTCTGAGAGAAACACGACAGAATCTACTAACAAGAGTTTTATTAAGATAAGGGAGAGGGACAGATGTGCATGGGCCTGCGGAAAGACACATGAGTGAAGGGGGACCGGGAATCGTGGCACCGGCTTATAAAAGCTGGGCCGCGCCTGCGCAGCACACAGGCTCATGTGGCTATTCCACGCATGCGCGTAGATCACATAGTTGTACTGCACACTTTGCACAACCACCAAAGCCAAGGGGTCCTAGTCATGTGAGACATTTTGACCCGGAAATGACTAGGGGGAAGTGACTAGGTCCTGCCAGGTATGCCCAACCGTGGGGCATGTTGTGAATCAGTTTCCCCATCCTCCACAAATTCTCAGGGGCACATGTGCCCACACACATACACACAAAACAGACAAATGTTGACTTTAATTGAAACAAAAACCAAAAGAACTCTTCCTATCCTGTAATGGTGGGTCACACATGTATCGCCAGCATGTAGGAAGCTGTAGTCAGAGAAATAAGTTTCAGGCTAACTAGGCTTTGTCACAAGAAAACTCAAATTCTTCTTCCATAATTAGGAAAAGCTGCAATCATGTGAAGTTGGTCTTTTAAGATCTACCTTCAAAGTCTATCGCTCTTTGTAGAGAACAATCCTGCTTCAGATAAGCTCAAAGTAAAAAATTAGAAAGCACACAAGGAAATCAGTAATAGATTATAAGATAAAGAGGCAGAAACAACAGAAAAACACATCCCCCAACACAAGATAACAAAGGAATGCAAAGATATTTTTAAATAGATTACTCTAGAATGCTCAAGGGGGAGTCACGGTGGGCAACTATTTGAAGCGTGGCGTTGGAAGCAGGAGGATCAGAAATGAATTCAAGGTCATCCTCAGCTGCTTTCAGGTTGGAGCCAGCTTAGTCACGAGACCCTAAATCAGTGAAGCACAACCAGATAAAGAAATGGAAAAGCTTTTTGTTTTGTTTTGTTTCATTTTTAACCAGCGTGAAAAAACACACAAAGAAGAAAGCCACGCTTCAGCATCGTGTGCGCGGACAGTCCCACAGACTCAGGTGACTGAAGAAGGGCGCGTTGAGCCCAGCAGATTGAGAGCAGCCTGGGCAGCATGGTGAGGCCCTCGTCTCAAGCGAAGCAAAATAAACAAAACCCAGTGACTAAGAACGCTAGGAAGAGGAAGTATTTGGAGAAATTGTGAGCGAATTTTTTTTTTTTTTTTTTTGGTTTGTTTGTTGAGACAAGGTTTCTCTGTGTAGTCCTGTTTTGTTTGTAACTGTTTTTTTTTTTTTTTAATCAATAAAGACTCAGGAGGGAGATGCCAAGGTGAAATCGTGCTAGCTAAGAGAGGCAGAGAAAGCACCCAGCTACTTCCTCCTCTGCCAACGTTGTCTGAAAGTTTTCGCCTACTTTGTCTCAAACAAAAACTCCTCCAATCTAAGGCCCTCCCTTCTACTTCCTGCACTTCTCTCTCCCTCCTGCTGACTTCCTCCCACTCTCTACGGCTTTTCCTGGTAACTCGTTGCTTGCTCCGCCTCTCCACCTATGGTTGATTTTATTTAATCCTATTTACAATATTCAGGTAGAAAAGTCTTAAAGATGTGTGCTAGAGCTGAGCCATACCACAACTAGAAACAGATTCCCCTAGTAAACGACCCAATCTCGGGGTTCACAGTTTGATCAAATATCCAAAACAGTCCTGGCTGTCCTGGAACTCACCCTGTAGACCAGGTTGGCCTCAAACTTACAGAGATCCCCCTGCTCTGCCTCCCAAGTGTTAGGATTAAAGGCATATGCCATCACTGCCTGGCAAGCAATTTTTTTAAATTAACATTTATTTGTGTGTATATGTGTGAGAGGATGTGCCACAGTGCATATGCAGAGATCAGGGGACAAAGCAGGGAAGAAAGGTCTCTCCTTCCGTCACTTGGATCCTGGGGAGTGAACTCAGATTGCCAGGATCAGTGGCAAGCCCATCTGCCTGGTTAGCCATCCTGCCGCCACCACCACCCTAACAAAATACTGTAAGACCTGGTTTTTCTACTTGAAAAAAACCTACCCGCCCAAACAGACAAAATAATACACCCTCATTTAGACACATTGAAATAAAGTTGTAGGACATTAAAGTCAAAGAGAAAAAAATCTGGAAACCACCAGAAAGATGGCAAAGCCCATCCTCAAAGGATGGCAGGACCTCTGATGATTGACAGGACCTCTGATGATTGACAGTGCACATGAACAAGCAGGTCCGCAGGCAGCCGAGGACTATCAACCCCAAGGGGAGACAGTAGCCAATCGCTGGGCTGTCCTCTACACTCACCTCGACATTTCCAGGCACACAAAGGATGGGTTTGTTCACTTTTCTAAGTTCTCACTAAAAGAGCTGTTAAAGGATACACACAGGAAGAAAGAAATGGAACTCCAAAGGAAAACGTGGAGTCAAAAGCAAAGCAACCAGGGAACACCGGTGAGTCACAAAGAGCTGAAAGAAGCGTTAGGAGGCCAAGGGGTAGTGGGCTAGGAATTAGAATGGAGGGGGAGGGGGTGCTTCAACAGGCAGTTGTAAAATTGCCCCACGACGCCAAGTTATAAGTGTCTGATGAGAAAGTTAAAAATTTCAGTAATTCCTCATTTTCACAAAATTATTTTCTTTTTTTTTTTTTTTTTTTTTTTTTTTTTAGATTTTTTTTTATAGGCAATTTATTTTGTTCTATTCATTCACAGTTAATACAGAAAATACTTGGAAACATTTCCATATAATGTTTGACACAGAAATCATCAAATAGAAGTATACAATGTTGACAGGAGGCAGTACTTTTATAATTTATAACCCCAAATGTATTTATAAATTAGAAATGGAAAGATCTACAAATGAAATTATGAAGGTTCACCAAAGTCATTTAATCTGTCAGTTTCTCATTCATTTTTATGTCTTAATAATATTCTATTGTATGAATAAGCCACATTTTATTTCTCTCCAGTATTTGATAGCTATTTGAGTTGTTTTAACTTTTTTACTATTAGCAACACACTGCTGTAAACCTTCATGTACATGTTTCATAGGTGCACATTTTCAGTAGTTTGAGGATATATTCCTAAGGGTAGAATTGTTGAGTAACAGAGTAACAATGTTTTGCATTTTGACCAACCACCAAACTGTTTTGCCAAAGTGGTACACCATTTTTACAATCTCAACAAATCCTTGTTTTTAAGACTCTGATTTTTGTACAAAAGCATTCAATCATTCTGTCAGACCAAACCAGGAAAAGTAAGCTATAGTTCAGAGCTGTTCTATTCCATTTACTATGCAAAGCCATTCTTGGCGTTTGCAACTCTCAGCCCTTTTGAGTATTCTTGCAGTGTTCACCTTTTCCTCCACCACTTTTTTTTTCTTCTTTTTTTCTGGTTTATTTCTATCTATTACAAATGTATAAAAAATCCTCCATCAACACTGCTGATAGCAGCAGAACCTTGAGAAATATACCTTTGGTTTGCCTCAGAAAAGGAACACATATTGCACTGTAAAGTTTATAAAATTGGCGCAAAGCATTGTGATAATGTTACAATACCAGTTTTAAGAGTTCAGTGACTAATGGGGAGCCGATGGGATACATGCAGAACTGTGAAAGCGATCTCACTTAGCCAGCTGTACACGTAGACTGTAAATCTACATTCAGATCATTTCTGAACTAACACTATCATCTCAGTTTATCTGTTGAGGTCAACCAGGAAACCCTAGAATATACCTTGATTTTTGCAAAAAAACAAAATAGGGGGAGGGGTTTCTTCAGTATTTCAGTCCACGAGTAACAGTATCCTAACAGGCAAAGTGTTCTCTCACTGTCAACATAGAATGAACTGCTGCTGGAGGTCAACTTGGGCTTTAATTTGCATTAGCACTTACATGCATAGTAGTCCAAGTTGTTGACTCATGACTTTTAAAAGTAACTCTAAAAAAGTAAAATGGCCCTTGGAAGACTAAAGAAAGACATCCAGCCACAGTTGTAAAAAGTCTCATCAAAACAATATACCCTTCTATGAATTATGCCTCAATTAAAAAAAAAAGTAGCCCCAAATAAGAAGCAGCTCTACAAAATTATTTTCTACCGATTACATTCAAACTACCACAGCTATAAAAGACAGTTCTCTTAGCAATCAGTCAATGTCTCTCGTCTCTGTCTGTGTCAGACAGGCTCTCATGTAGCCCATGCTGAACTGAACTCCTAGACAGCAGAGAAGGATCTTACACTCCTGGTCCTCCTGGCTTCACCTCCCAAGTCCTGGAATGACAGGCATGAAGTACTATGCCTGGATTTATGAGGTGCCAGGGATTGAGGCCAGGGTTTTGTGCATGCCAGGCAAGCATTTACCAAGTGAGTTCCGTCTTAGGCCCTCTTCCAGCAATTATATATATATATATATATATATATATAATATATATATATATATATATAAACATAAACTTTGTTATTATTGTTTGTATGTGTTATGAGGTGGAGCACGTGTGTGCTACAGAGTGCATGTGGGGGTCAGAAGACAACTTTGTGAGCTAGGTTTACTCCTTTCTTTCTTCTGTGTGGTTCCAGGGAGGAAATCCAAGTCATCAGAGTTGCTGGGCAAGTACCCTTATCTCCTAGGCCATCTCACCATCCTCTTCCAGCAATTTCTATGAGTAACTCAGTGTTTTCTATACTTTTTTTTTTTTTTAATGTAACACCTATTAAGATCCTTCACACCGGATGGTGGTGGCACACTCCTTTAATCCCAGCACTCAGGAGGCAGAGCCAGGCGGATCTCTGTGAGTTCGAGGCCAGCCTGGTCTACAGAGCGAGATCAAGGAAAGGCACCAAAACTATACAGAGAAACCCTGCTTTGGGGAAAAAAAAAAAAAAAAAAAAAAAAAAGGACCCTTCACCACATCCATGATGCAATGTCCTTCAGAAAATGCTTGATTGGAGAGATAGACAGACTTCTATCTATTTCAGGGAGGTTTGCCGTAAACATTACTTCTCTCCACTGAGAGAAAGGGGCCCCATCACATCCTGTTAAAAGTATATGATTTGTCAAATGCCTGAAGGATTTCATTTGGTGTTTGAGATGATCTCAGATTTGATGATTTTATTATTTTTTGAATGTGGTCATCAGCCAAATGACAGTGACCAACAGACTTGACAAGAACAAACCACATGAGCTTTTAAATCTCCATTGTTTTCCAGCTGTAATGTGGAGGGTAAGAGGCAGTTTTCAAGGCTTCCTGTGAGAACTGAAGGAAAGTGCCCATGGGAAGCACTGACCCCACTAGAGAACACTGGCCTGGGATAACGCTGTCCACAGGGCGCTAAGCAGAGGTGGTCACAGTGCTCAGCCTAATCAAGCAAGCGGCGCCACCTGAGCTCCGACCCAACCAGAGCTAATGTTTATTTCCAGAATCACTCTAAGGGCACTCAGGAAGCACTCAGATGAAATGACCCAGGCTTGGAGAAAAGGGCAGGTAGGAGGATCAAAAGAAAACAAACTATCACCTAACCTCGGAAGGTTGATGGAAAACCAGTAGTCACTTAGGAATTCATAGCTAGTATTGCTGTTAAGAATAAATACTGAGCTGTTAGAGAAATGTAATCTCCCCCCAACATTTACTTCTCTGGTGTGTGTGTGTGTGTGTGTGTGTGTGTGTGTCTGTGTGTCTGTCTGTCTGTCTGTGTGTTCACTAGAGGTGTGCACATGTGGAGGTCAGAGGACAACTTTTTTTTTTTTTTTTTTTTGGTTTTTTGAGACAGGGTTTCTCTGGAACTTTCCTGGAACTCACTTGGTAGCCCAGGCTGGCCTCGAACTCACAAAGATCCGCCTGGCTCTGCCTCCTGAGTGCTGGGATTAAAGGCGTGCGCCACCACCGCCCGGCTAGAGGACAACTTTTGATAGTTGATTCTCTCCTTCCATCATGTGAGTTCCAGGGATAGAACTCAGGTATCAGGCTTTGCAGCAAGCACTTACCCCCGGGCCATCTCCCTGGCTTGAGAGAGACATAGCTAAACATAGGATGGTAAAAGGCACAAAAACTCACTCACAGAACCAAAAGAACAGATCCCCTCGAAACTGCCAGAATTGAAAATAAATAAAGCCAAAGAAAACATGGAATTGACTGAAAGACAGAAGATTCGGGATAGGCCAAGAAAACGTAAAAAGAGCAAAACAAGATAACAGAGCTAAGTTGCACATAACAGGATGATAAACCTGAGATGAAATCAGCTGTGTCTGCCGGAAAGCACGTCAATTGCTCAAAAAGCTGAATTAGACAACAGAAGCCTCATCTGAACGCAGAAATTGATAAAAAGCAACGTTTGTGCCTGGAACAAAGAGATCCTTCTGCCAGTGCTCACAGAAGTATACACTGGTGGAACATTTCCAGAAGACAGTTAGGTAATTGTATCAACGTGGAGGATACAGACCATTGTATTAAACTAGTTCCCTTTGAAAAATCACTCTCAGGAGAAAATTGCACAAAAGGAAAAAGCTAAACACAGGACATTTGCAGCTGCGTACCAATGGCATTTTAGTGGGGAAATGTAGGGGCTGGAGGGATAGCTCAACAGAGGACCCAGTTTGAATTCTCAGCACCCATATGGTGGCTTACAACCATCTGTAGTTCCAGTCCCAGGGGACCTGACACCTTCTTCTGAACTCTGCAGGCATTGCATGCACACAGTACATACATGTATTTAGGCAAAACACTCAGATAGTCATACATGTAACGTTAAGTAAATTCTCAAATTTTAGCAAAAAGAAAGTGCTCAAGAATAGGAGACAGGCTTACAAAATGTCTCAGCAGGTAAAGGCACTTTCTGCAAAGCTCGATGACCTGAGTTCAATCCCCAGGGTCCGTGGAGGAGGAGAGAACTGACTCCTTCAAGTTGTCCTCTGACCTCCGAATGCATGCTCCCTTCCTACTCAAAATAAATGAATGTACTAAAAATGTTTTTAAAAGCATAGGAGACAGGTTGAATAAATCATGGTTTATAAATAACGCAAATAGTTGTCATCCTTTAACAATCATGGTGTTAGTCTAGGGAAGGGGGGTGTTCAAGGGTAGAATGCTTGCCTAGAATATGCAAGGTCCTGAGTTCAATCCCCAGTACTGCTGGATGAAGAGAAGGAGGAGGAGGAGGAAGAGGAGGAGGAGGAGGAGGAAGCAATCTTAGTGTTAAACTACAGTTATTGACCCAGAAATCTGTCCTTTGCATATTCTGAGTGAAAATAGCAGCTACAGGGCCAAAGAGATGAGTCAGTAGTTAAGAGCATGTACTGTTCTTACAAAAGATCCACTTCAGTCTCCACCACATACAATGGGCAGCTCACAACTGCACATAACTCCAGGTCCAGGATCTGATGCCCTCTACTGGCCTCTTAAGGTACCTGCACTCACATGCACATGTCCCACCCCAAACCCTACACACACACACACACACACACACACACACACACACACACACACACACTTAAAAACAAAATAACTCTGGGGCAGGGTATGGTGGCACATGTGTTTAATAGCACTGGAGAGGCATGGGCAGGACAATGTCTGTGAGTTCAAGGCCACAGTGAAAGTCTACCTTAAAACAAAATAAAACAAACAAAAAATCTCAAAATACAGCAATTACAGAAATACTTGTAGATTGTAGTCCTTAGTATGGGAAAGCCATAGCCACACTGGGTGTACACACTCCATAGAGATGCTAATGAATACTCCCCTGCATTACAGCTCTTGTTCAGGACGAAGGGATTTCAGGGAAATTTGTATTTCCTTCCTATACTTTATCTTGAGTAAAAAAACATTAGTCAGGAGAAATCTAAAGACCCTAAGGCCTCAAGCTCCCAGATGCCAGTGTGCTCCACGCCTGTCATTTCCCCAGCAATAAGCTTCAGGGATAGAACTACCCTAGCACTCCCCCACCTCACAAGGTGTCCTGTCTGGGGCAGGGCTTTAAGATCTGGAACCAGAGTTGAAGAGCTTCTTCGTGTAGACAGAGCAGTCTCTGTTTGCATATGAACGCATAATTTTCTTCAAGTTGTTTGCTTGTTTGCTTGTTTTTGCTTTTGTTTTTCGAGGCAGGGTTTTCTGTGTAGCCTTGGCTGTCCTGGAACTCACTCTGTAGACCAGGCTGGCCTCGAACTCACAAAGATCCGCCTGCCTCTGCCTCCTAAGTGCTGGGATTAAAGGCGTGTGCCACCACTGCCTGGCTCCTCTAAGTATCCTAAGCTGGCCTTGAACACCCAGCAATCTCCCTGCCTTGGTCTCCAAGTGCTAGAATTATAGCATGCCTGGCTACATATATTTTTAGGGGTTTGTTGTTGTTAATCATTTTTAAATTTTATTTATTTTTATTTTATGTATATTAATTTTTGCCTGCCTGTACTATGTGCATGCCTGGTGTCTGATGAGGTTAGAAGAGGGTGTCCAGTCCTGTAGAACTGGAGTTACTGACAGTTGTGAGCCTCCCTATTGTGAGAGTCTGTGGGAGTCCAGCTCCGACCTGCTCCCACCTTTTGAAGGGTTCTGAGATGGAGGAGAAAGGAATTAAGAAATGATAGAGAGACCTAGCCAACGAGAAGAAAGACAGAAACATAGGATAGCTTCAGGAGAGCCTGGGTCAATACCCAACAGCCTCTTCGTTTATTCAAAAGAGCTTTTTAAACAATACCAAGGGGAGAAGCAAAAGACCTCCCCCTTGCAAGATCAAAGCATACTGTACAGCCAAGTGTAGACCCTTTCAAACACCTGATAAACATGCTCATGGCAAAATCATGCCATCATGCTGGGTAAAGCAAACTCAGATTCTTTGACCCTGAGTAATTCGGGCTCCCACACCCTATGACTGCTGAGAACAGAACCCAGGTCCACCATAAGAGCATTTTTTAAAAGATGTATTTATTGATTGATTTATTATGTATATAGTGATCTGCCTGTGTATATGCCTGCATGCCAGAAGAGGGCACCAGATCTCATTACAGATGGTTATGAGCCACCATGTGGTTGCTGGGAATTGAACTCAGGACCCCTGGAAGAACAGCCAGTGCTCTTAGCCTCTGAGCCATCTCTCCAGCCCCATAAGAACATTCTGAACCACTAAGCCATCTCCCTAGCTCCCTTATTTTTGTTTGTTTGTTTGTTTTTAGACAGAGTTTCTCTGTGTAGCCCTCGATGTCCTGAAACTCACTTTGTAAACCAGGCTGGCCTTGAACTCACAGAGATCTGCCTGCCTCTGCCTCCTGAGTGCTGGGATTAAAGGCGTGCACCACCACCACCTGGTCCCCATATGTTTTTATCTTACTTTATTATTATTATTACTACTACTACTACTACTACTACTACTACTACTACTACTACTTTCCTAATGTCTGCAATAGAATTTCCCACATCAGAACACTGTGATGGGGGCCCCTTGATGCAGCCCATACAGTGAGCAGCTATACAAGGTGGCTGTCTGGCAGCTGAGAGTCCTTGCTGTAGTGGTTCTGCCTATGGTAGGTGATAGAGGAGGAGCCCCCTAATGCTTTTTAGCTGTTGTTTTTGTTTGTTTATTTATTTGTTGTTTGAGACAGGGTCTCATGTAGCTCAGGCTGGCCTCAAACTCACTATGTAGCCAAGGATGACCTTAACTCCTAATCCTTCTGCATCCACCTCCCCAGTGCTGAGATTATAGGTATGGGCCAACACACCCACATTTATGGAATTCTGGGGATCCAACACTTAGGGTGTTGTGCATGGTAGGCAAGCACCCTACATCCTTAGCACACACACACACACCCATCCCCCTCCCCTTCCACTCCCCCCCCTTTTTTTCCCCAAGACAGGGTTTCTCTGTGTAACAGCTCTGGCTGTCCTGGAACTCCCTTTGTAGACCAGGCTGACCTCAAACTCACAGAGATCCATCTGCAAAGGCATGTACTCCCACACCCAGCAGCAATGACCTTTTTAAAAGAAGAGCTTTATTTTCTTAAAAAAAAAAAAAAAAAAAAAACAGGCAGTGGTGGCACATGCCTTTAATCCCAGCACTTGGGAGGCAGAGGCAGGTGGATCTTTGTGAGTTTGAGGCCAGCCTGGTCTACAGAGCGAGATCCAGGAAAGGAGCAAGCTACACAGAGAAACCCTGTCTTGAAAAAAAAAAAAAAAAAAAAAGGCATTGCTTTTATTAACACAACAAAGCCATTTTTATTTATTATTTTAAAATTTTAATTTGCTTGAGACAGTGGTATAAACTTGCTATTTAGTCATGGATAACTTTGATCCCCGGATCCTTCTAGCTCCGTCTCTCCAGTGTGTGGATTATAGGTGTGTGCCACCCCTCCCAGTTCATGCGGCGGCAAGGATGGACCCTAGGACTTTATGCATGCTAGGCAAGCACTCTGCCAACTGAGCTGGTGTCAACCCGTTTTGGCCATTACTTTTGATAAAAAGTATTGGCTTCAATTATAGTTTTGAACAATGTATATTAGTCAAATCTGAAACAGAAAAGCTCTTTGTGAAAGAAATTTGTATTATCTTGACTGTGATGGTTTCATGAGCATTGGAGGCTTGGGAGATGGTTCTGTGAATAAAAGCCTTTGAAAGCAAGCCCAGGGGCATGGGTTCAAATCCCTAGCACCCATGTAAAAAGGTAAGCAAGGCTGCATACACTTGTAACCACAGTGCTGGGGTGGAGCTAAGAAAAGAGGATCCAGGATGCTTGCTGGCTACCAGACTAGCTCCAAGTTCACTCACAGACTCTACCTGACAGGAATAAAGCTGAGGGTGATAAAGTAGACGAGACGGCCTCTGTTGAGGAATGTGATTTCAAGGGGTGTTGCTTTTGTTCATGTTGCATTTGTTTAACTCTGTGAAGCTGTGTTACTCTGCCAGTCTAGAACACCTGATGGTCTAATAAAAAAAAAACTGGCCAATAGCGAGGCAGGAAAAAGGAAAGGCAGGGCTGGTAGACAGAGAGAATATATAGGAGAACTCTGTGAGAAAAAAGAGAAGTAGCCAGAGAAGGAGGAGGACTCCAGGGGCCAGCCATGGAGTAAGAGTAAGATTTACAGAAGTAAGAGAATGGGGAAAGCCCAGAAACAAAAGGTAGACAGAATCATTTTAAGTTAAGAAAAGCTGACAAGAAACAAAGCCAAGCTAAGGCCGGGATTTTATAATTAAGAATAACTCTCTGTGCCACGCAGTGGTGGCTCACGCCTTTAATCCCAGCACTCTGGAGGCAGAGCCAGGCAAATCCTTGAGTGATTTATTTGGGAGCTAGGTGGCGGGCCCCCAAAAGATCCAAAAAACAACCAACAACATTCCTCTGACCTCTGAGCGCTCTGGAATGCACACGCACGCACGCACGCAGGCATGCACGCATGCACAGGCACACACATACTTAATAGCATCATTAGTGGTGCAATTTATTATTGTCCAACAGTTGCATCTCAATAAGCTATGTTCAGTTTGTTTGGGTCCTTTAAAACTGGAATGCCTTGGTCAACAGGGGGAGCTGTTGTGCACCACAAGCCTGGAATGTGATTTTCCTACTTGGATTTTCATTGTGTGCCTGGACTGTTGTTCCTAAGCTGCTCTCAGATGACAGACTTCTTGTTTACGGGAACTAAAGAAGGCAATTAAATAATTATAGGCATGAAAATGGAGGCAAATGGATGTGCCAAGCTCTAGATTAACACCAGGGGCTGTGGAAATAATTCCAGGCACTCAAACATGCAAACACCGATTAGGCCACAGACAGGAAAAGGCAGCAGGACAGAACAGTGTTCGCTGCCAAGAGGATGGAGCTCTTTGGTAGAAAGGCGGAGTGGTGTTGCTGGTTTTGTGAATTCGTTGGCGTCAGGGCAAGGGCAAACACCATTTGATCAACAGACTGCAGAGCCAAGGGGAGCGGGATTGCAGTCTGAAGAAGTTCCTCCAGGCTGCGACAGAGTGAGGCTTGGCCCTGACCCACAGAGGGAAAACTGTCCCCTGTTAGCTCATCAGGACAATTTGGGGCAATGGAGTTTTAGTTTGTTGATTTTTTTCCTTGGGGTCTGTTTTCTTGCTTGCAAAATTAAATCCATAAGTCTGACTTGCCAGCTTTTCAGAATAAAAGCAAAATATTGAAGTAAAAATTGAAAAGTTAACAGGATTCTTTCATTTGTGGCTCCTAGATTTAATAGAGATGCCTAAAATCGTGCATGGGTATTTGATAGCAAAGTAAAAGCCACACTGTCTAGGCCAGTGGTTCTCAACCTGTGGGCCTTGACCCCTTTAAGGGTTGCATATCAGATATCCTGTATATCAGATATTTACATTATTATAACAGTAGCAAAATTACGGTTATGAAGTAGCAATAAAGTAATTTTATGGTTGTGGGTCACCACACCATGAGGAACTATCTTAAAGGGTCGCAGCATTAGGAAGGTTGAGAACCATTGCTCTAGGGACTAAGGAGACTGATGGGAGTTTGGAGAGGGGAGGAGCACATACAGGAGGTGTCTTAGCTAGGGTTTCTATTGCTGTGGAGAGACACCATGACCGAGCAACTCTTATAAAGGAAAACATTTCAGTGGCGCTGGCTTACAGTTCAGAGGTTGAGTCCATTAACATCATGGCGGCAAGCATGGCAGCATGCCGGCGGACATGGTACTAGAGAGGCAGCTGAGAGTCCTACAACTTGATCCACAGGCAACAGGAAGTGAATTGTCACAATGGGTGTGGCTTAAGCATATAAGATCTCAAAGCCCGCCTCCACAGTGACACACTTCCTCCAAGTGTTGTGGAATATTATTTTAACTGGGCAAAGATATGTTTTATTTGTTTATGCTGCAGAATATTACTTTAACTATGTAAAGGTGTGTTACATTTGTTTCTGCTGCTTTTGTTTAATGATGTAAGGAAGTGTGTTTAACTATGTAAAGATGTGTTGCATCTGTTTTACCTTGTCTGCCTAAGGCACCTGATTGGTCTAATAAAAAGCTCAACAGCCCATAGCTAGGCAGAGAAAGGATAGGCGGGGCTGGTGAGCAGAGAGAAGAAATACAAGGAGGAATCAAAAAAGAGAGAGAAGAGGGAGGAGAAGAGGGAGGAGAAGAAAGAAGAAGAGAGATGCCCGGGGCCAGAAGCCAGGCAGCCACCAGCCAGCCAGACATGAGAAACAGTGAACATGAGATCTACATAAGTAAGAAAGGTAAAAAGCTCCGAGGCAAAAGGTAGATAAAGAGAAACAGGCTAATTTAAGTGAAAAGAGCTAGCCAGAAATGAGCCCAAGCTAGGCTGAGCATTCATTCATAACTACTAATAAGTCTCTGTGTCATGATTTGGGAGCTGGTTGGTGGCCCAAAGAAAAAGTCTGTTACAAACAAGGCCACACCCCCTAATAGTCTCAGTTACGGGCCAAACATTCAAACACGTGAGTCTATGGGGGCCATACCTATTCAAACCACCTCAGGAGGTATGGTTAACATACAACATATACCTGTATAAAACTGTCATTGTGGGACTGGGGAGATGGCTCAGCAATTAAGAGCCCTTGCTGCTCTTGCAGAATACATGAGTTCAGTTCCCAGCACCTGTGTTGAATGACGCACAAGTGTCTGTAACTCCAGTTTGTGGAGATCCGATGTCCACTTTTGGCCTCCAAGACCACCTATATGCACACGTGCATACATACACACGTAGATAAAAATAACTCTAATTTTTAAAAGGTTCTTATGGAACAATACCATGTATAAGGAATATATACAATGTGAATTTAAAATAATAATAAATAAAAAATGTAAAGGGATTTGTGAATGTGATTTAAGGCAAATGCAAAAACTTAATAAAGCAGGTGGTCATCTAGGGTTCTCGGGTGTGTAGAAAGGTGCACAGACCCAGGCTACTACCTCCCTGACCCCTGACAATTGAGTACACTGGTAAATGACTCCTCCAAACAGAGGTTCCATTCACCTCCCCCAACATTTCATCACTATGAAGTAGATCTCATCAGCCCCATTCTGGAGCTGTGTACAAAGAAGTTCGTAGAAGTTAAGCCTCTCCATGTTGCCAGAAAATAAAATAAGAGATGTGAGATTTGACCCAGAGCTCCAACATCAATGTCAGACAGTCTCTCATTGGCCTGGGGCTCACTAATTAGGCTAGGCTAGCAGGCCGAATGAGCCCCAGGGACCCACCCATCTCTGCCTTCCCAGGGCTGAGATTACTGCATGCACCACTATGCCTAGATTTTTTTTCACATGGGTTCTGGAGACTGAATCCAGATTCTCAGGCCCTTTGGACTATTCCACCTCACCCCACAGCACTCTCTACTATCTTTTCATGTGTCTAATACAGTAAGCACTACTCACACATATCTATTTAAGTTTGAATTCATTAAGATTCAAGAGAATAGGGGACTGGAGAGATGGCTCAGAGGTTAAGAGCACCAACTGCTCTTCCAGAGGTCCTGAGTTCAATTCCCAGCACCCACATGGTGGCTCACAACCATCTGTAATGAGATCTGGCACCCTCTTTTGTATACATAATAAATAAATCAATCTTAAAAAAAAAAAAAGATTCAAGAGACTAAACATGTCCTCGCCAGCTCTGATTCTCATGCTCAGTGCCCAGGCATGACTGCTGTATCAGTGTAATTGTCCTGAGACATTTCCATCATCGCGAAGGGTTCTAGCGGGCAGCGGTGCTGGCATGCGCCAGAGTGCTGATGTCAGCGAGACAGAGTCAGACTGAAGGGAGTCTTTTCTCTCTCTCCGCTATGCCCTTCCTTTATCTCTACCATCTTATCCTGAGTATTCTTTCCAGAGCCTTCTGCCTTCCACCTAAGTGCATGCCCGGGGCTGGCCGACTCTGTAAAGCACTCCGAATACCGGGCAGCCCCAGGATTTTGATGACAAAGACGGATGCTGGCACTGTGCCCAAACCCAGAAACAGCAACTCGGAAGCAATGCCAAGTGACGGCACCAGGGTGGGCAGCAGACAGATCTGCCAGATCGCAGGCACAGAGCGGAGAGGAAGTCAGAAGGGAAGTGAGGGCACGGGAGCAGCAGGGCTAAGGACGCCCCAAACCTGCTGACTCCATTCTCTTCCTCTAGCTATTCCAGGCACGCACGTACCCTCCACAACCAGGAAGGACGGACACTTCATTTGCCATTGAACTCAGTAGTCACTCAAGGCACCCACCGAACATGAACTGATGTGATCCTGGACTGAGTTATGTGTAGAAACTGAATCCCCGGATGACGACAGTTCTAGTGTAAGCCAGGTGTACTGGCATATGCCCATGATTCCAGCACTCAGGAGGTAGAGACAGAGGACCTCGAGTTCAAGGCTAGTCTGGGCTACATGCCAAGACCTGTCTCAAACAAAAGATCCTAAACAAATGCTGGAATCAGATACTGCTTTTTCAATAAAGAAAGAACTGATGTCGACATCCTTCCTCATCTGCCTGGTGATGTCTGCTTTGTTGTTACCACCTACTGTTTGGCACACACACACCAGGTTTTCTCTTTGGGGCCACCAACCAGCTCCCAAATCATGACAAAGACTCATTATTACTTTTGAATGCTCAGCCTAGCTTAGGCTCATCTCTGGCTAGCTCTTTTCACTTAAATTAACCTGTTTTTTCTTTATCTACCTTTTGCCTCAGGGCCTTTTACCTTTCTTTCCTTCTGTATATCTTACTCTCGCTGTTTCTCATGTCTGGCTGGCTGGTGGCTGCCTGGCTTCTGGCCCGGGGCATCTCCCTTGTCCTCTCCTTCTTCTTCTTCTTCTCTTGTGGTTCCTGCATGATGGAGAGCTGTGCCATGGCACTCATGAGGTCAGAGGACAGCTTAGTGCAGCCCAGCCTCTCCTTCCACCCTTACCCGGGTTCCAGGGATTGAACTCGGGTCGCCAGGCTCGTGTGGCAAGCTCCTTTACCAGGTGACCCATCTTGGCAGCTCACAGGAGAAGTTCTGAAGAGACACCTTGTGTCCCTCCCTTTGGTCATCACACCACTGAGCAGTGGATCCCAGGAATTTGGAATGGGACAATGACTTGTCTCCATGAAGAGATTTCACACGGCTCTGATGATTTACAAAAGAGAATAGAGCTGAGACAATGGGTGGGTCAATGGTGGATAGGACTGCACCTGAATCAAGACTACTTTGCTATGCAGACCTCTTGCCTTCTGTTTAAACTCCTGTCAGGATCCCAAAAATGGACTCGAGGGTTAATAGATGTCTTTATTGGTTCCTCTGCCCAACACAGCCACTTTAAATAAATCTCCTTTCTCCGGGTTTCACCATTGCCTTATGAAGTGGAGGATTGTGGATGAGTGACCCAGCACAGCTTGTTAGGGCTTCCAAAGCCCAGACTCTGATCCTAACAACGCCAGTGACGATGCTGAGGCCTAGTCACCAACATGACAGTGTTGATAGGTGATGGGCCATTCCGAGGTGATGGATGAAAGCCTTTCTCCCAGGAGTGAATTCTTCATCTTGTAGGACTGGGTGAGGGAAAGCAAGGACAAGCTGTTATCAAGTGTCTAGTTGCCTTTATCCCTGCCCTCTATTCCCCACGAGTACACTGGATACTCTTACACACTTCTGCTTCCTGATGCTCCTGCCACCTGATCTACTGGGTTATGACACAGAAAGAGGCCCTTACCAGATGCAGCAACCCCATTTTGAACTCTCCTGCCTCCAAAACTATGAGCTAAATCAATCCATTTGCCTTACAAATGGCACAGACTTTGGTATTCTGTTATGGAAAATGAACTAACCCACTCGTTCTTCCCCAGAAGTGCCTTGTTTCCACACGAAGTGTTATTTGGGGACCTAGGGGGCTTCAGCTGTTGTTTGTGATATCTAGGCAGCAAACTCTCCACCCCACTTAACAGCTGTACCTGCATTACTTTTCTGACCCATCTGCCCCAGCTCTTTGTATAATTTAGGCAGAGTATCTTTAGATCCTTGTGAGAGATCTTTAACTAATTTGGGGGTGTTTATTTGTAAGCCACACTTGCTCGTGTGAGTTTGATTATAAAATATTGCCTTTGGAGTCCCCATATTCGGTTTAAATTGTTTGGAGTTTCTTCAACTTGTCCTTCCCAGGGAGAGACCATGGCCTTGCTCCAAACTACACTCTACATGTTCCTCTAAGTTTCCTGGTTTGTTTTGGTTCCTATAACTGGAGCTGTCACTCTCGAGACTGCTGTGTGCACAGCCTGCTGGAAAGACAACAGAACCAGGCTCCTGCAGCTTGGGTCACAGGACTGAGGAGTTCAGAAACCCCTTGGAGGAACAGCTGGATGAAAAATGACAGGCCACCCTAGGGCCCCCAGTTCCACCCTAGAGGGATACAAAGGGCACTGGAAAACCATGCTTACAGTTTCTCAGGGGCCTGACATTTTGCTCTGTTGTCCCAGTGACTCACATGATTTTCCAGGCCTTCAAACTGGGTCAACAGCTCTGTTTGTCCCTATGACTCCCCTGGGAGGTCGCTCTGGGAAAAGTGGCTGAATGGGCATGTTTGGCCAGTTGAGTCTTTTGACTGACTTTTAACCTCAGGAATCATTACTGGCATTCAGGTTAGGAGTAAAGAGAATTAATCACTGCATCTGGTTAAATCAACAAATGTATGTTCCTAACCAAGCGTTAGCCATGCTGCTACGTGGTGGCTCTCCACAGAGAACCGAAGAGAGAACCAGAGAACTTGAGAAAACCCTAAAGTAAGATGGTCACTCTTTGCAGATAAGAAAGCTGGCAAGATGGAGGAGGCGGGGTGGCTGGTTTAGTCTGTAAAGTGCTCGCTGCTCAAGCGTCAGGACCTAAGTTCAGACCCTCCTAAACCCACATCAAAAAGCTGGGCGGGCCGGGCGGCACACAGCTGCAGTCCCAGTGCTGGGGAGGTAGAGGTTCGAGGATGCTGCAGGCTTGATAGACAGCTCATCTAAACGAACCAGGGAGCTGCAGGTTCAGTGAGAGATGCCATCTCAAAAATTAAGATGAAGAGAAATAGAGGGAGGGACCCAATGTTGACCCTGTCTTCGGCTTGAGTGTCACTCGGCCTAGCATGCATAGGATCCAGGTTCTGACACCTTAACGTGCAGAAACACCCAAATCAGCAAGCTTGCGCTACCCGTCTAGTCAGACGTGCCCATCAGTTTGTGAGTGGGACCGGAAAACTTCATTTATTAAGTCGAAGGGTGATCCTGAGTCATTATTTCTCAAATTTGAGCAGTCGGGGACCTAAGAACATATTTGAAGACTTGAAGCCCTTGGTTTGTACATGTTAGAATGAACACCTTCTTGTAGCAGTGTTATTTCTAGTGGCCAGAAAGAAGAAACTAATCAGATGTCCATCAACTGATGAGTGGATTGGTAGTGAGATACAAGGGGGAAATTACTCAGTCATTAAAAAAAAAAAAAAAAAGAAGAAAGAAATGAAGTGGGGGTGGGGAGTTGGAGAGATGGCTTAGCAGTCAAGAGTGTGTAATGCTCTAGCACAGGACCCAAGTTTGGTTCCCAGCACCCACACTGAACAGTTCACAACTGTCTATAACTCTAGCTTTTGGGGATCTGACACCCTCTTCTGGTCTCCACAAGCACCTGCATTCACATGGTACACACACACACACACACATACACACACACCCCAAAATAAATTTTGAAAATTAAATACTAATGTTATAATGTGGATGGACCTTAAAACTGCTCCAAGGCCGGGCGGTGGTGGCGCACGCCTTTAGTCCCAGCACTCGGGAGGCAGAGCCAGGCGGATTTCTGTGAGTTCAAGGCCAGCCTGGTCTCCAAAGCGAGTTCCAGGAAAGGCGCAAAGCTACACAGAGAAACCCTGTCTCAAAAAACCAAAACAAAAAACTGCTCCAAATGAAGGAAGTCATGCATGGAACTCCATTTGTATGGAATGCCCAGAGTAGTCTAACTCAGAGATGAAAAGTAAACTAGTGATTTCCAGAGGCTGGAGAGGAAAATGGACAAGGATTGATAATGGGGAGGTTTGGGGTGGCAGAGGTGGGGGTGGGGGTGAAATGTTCTGGAATTATATAGTTTATATAGTGGTGATGATTGCACAAGCTTATGACCACACTCAAACCACTGAATAGTACATTTCATTTTCTTTTTGGTTTTTTGAAACAGGGTTTCTCTGTGTAGCTTTGGAACCTTTCCTGGAACTCACTCTGTAGCCCAGGCTGTCCTTGAACTCATAGAGATCCACCTGGCTCTGCCTCCCGAGTGCTGGGATTAAAGGCGTGTGCCACCACTGCCTGGCAATAGTACACTTTCAAAGGACAAATTTTATGGCGAGTGACTTACATCTCAGTGAAAAAAGTCACTTATGATTTTAGTTGATCTCTATTTTGAGAATTCCTTCCCAGGGAGTGAGTACACAAACAATACCTACCTGCTTCTCATGAAGTGCCAATGGCCAATCAAAGTTCGATTCCACCAAAATTCATCCTGGAGAACCAATGAGCTATGGGGGTTCACTTACAAAGGCTGGGGGTGAGGGGCAAATGACAGGAGCATGGGTGACCCCAAAGCAGCTGCATTGGAAAGTCCCAGCATGGATAATGGCTTCTTCAGAACAGGGCAGGTGGAGGCCCTTCAGTTAAAATCCCCCAGCCCAGAATAAGGTACCCTCTGAGACTCTAGCCACCTGCAATTAGAACAGAATTGTGTACAAATGGCTGGAAGGTGTGGTTGAACTCTCAGGTGAGAACAGAATGCCCTTCCCCCACCTCCTCCTCATGTGAGGAATGCAAACAGTCAACAAGCCTGAAGGTGGGGGATACCTGCAAGCAGGCGCCGCTGATCCGATGAAGATGGCGGCTGTTTTGCTCAGAGGCCTAAAGCTCCACAACGGTCTCTGAGTACTTGGACATGTTTTCTGTTCTGTTTTGACTTTGTTTTAAGATACAGTCTCATGCATCCGAGGCTGGTTTCGAATTCAATATGTAGCCAGAGATGGCCCTGAGCTGATAGTCCTGCTTCCCCGTGCCTAGTACTGGGATTATAGGCCTGCACCACCAAGCTCAGTTCCCCTAGCATTGGGAATGAAAGCAGTGCTTGGGGCATGCTAACTAGGCAAGCACTCGGCCAGCTGAGCTCCATTCCCAGCCCCTAGAATGGTTACTTTGAAGCAGAGCAATCTTGTCTCAAATTCCACTTAAGAGTGAGCTGATGGTGTAGATAAGTGGTAGCATATGTGCTTAATATCATGCAGGAAGTCCTGTGCTCAAGACCTCAATACTGCACATACACACACTTGTGAGGTGGCTAGCCAGATCATCCAGAAGATGTTTGTGTTAACTGTAGATGGTCGCAGAGGAAATCTGAAACCACAAAGACCTGTAGATAACTTCTAGACCCAAGAACTCATCTACGGGATGCTCGAGTCTAAGAAACACTGGCTCGGGGTTTGTCGGCTTTTCTCTATGCTGAGTGATGAGAAATGGACTTTTCCTCCAGTGCTTTCCAAAGACAAAGCCTGGCCAAAGGCAACTTCGGACTTAGGAGTTCCTTGGCCAAGCTTGGGGAATGTAAGCATAATGTTCCATCTGCACTCTGGGTGCCTCATAGAGCATGTGATCTGTAAGGCTAGAACTACATGAGTTCATCTTGAGATGAACATGGAGAATGGGCCTAGGCCATCTAACACGGAACCTCCTCTGAGGAAAGCCTCCCTGCAGAGCCTTACTTAGGTCAAGGATTAACCGCTCTGACATAGGCATGACCTTCTGAAGGGTCCCTGGTCACAGAATTAAGACAGTGGCTACTAAAGTTAAAACATAAGATGAGGGTCTAGAGCAGCTGTTCTCAACATATGGGTTGAGACCATACGGGCAAACCTCTGGCTCCATAAATATTTACATTACAAGTCATAACAGTAGCAAAATTACAGTTATGAAGTAGCAACGAAAATAATTTTATGGTTGGAGATCACCACAATATAATGACTGTATTAAAGGGTCACAGCATTAGGAAGGCAGAGAACCACTGCTCTAGAGAGATGATTCAGCAGTTAAGAGTGCTTACTGCTCTTTCAGAGGACCAGAGTTCAGTTCCCAATACCCCTATCAGGCAGTTTACAACCTTCTGTAACTATAGCTTCAGGGGTTCTGATGCCCTCCTCTGGTCCCTGAGGGCACTGCACACAACACACACACACACACACACACACACACACACACACACACACACACAAATAGATGGAAAACAAATCTTAAGAGGCAAAATAAAAGAGATGAAGGCCGACCGGAATTTATGTGAGTAGATGGCTTTCCTACATGGTTCATTTGGACATGGATATGGGTCATATTGGGTTATTATTTAACTAAAAGGCAATTCTCTCTACTCTCTGATCTTTTGTCTCCTCATTTAAAAGGTGAGACACTATCCTACTTCTTAGGGTAGCTGCTCAGTCATTTCAACTCATCAAACTTTTTTAAAGGGATATTTATTTACTCTTATGTATCTAGGTGTTTTACCTGCGTGTACATCTGTGCACCACGGAAGTCAGAAGAGTGTCTCAGTTTCCCTGGAACAGAAGTTACAGATGGTTGTGAAATGAAGTGTAGGTGCGGAGAATGGAACCCAGGGCCTGAAAGAGCAGCCAGTGCTCTTAACTGTTGAGCCATCTCTCCAGCCCCCCATCTGTCACACTTTCACCAAGCACCTGGTCTTTATGTGTTGGGGGGAGACTGTTGTGGCCTCTTCCTTCGGGGAGCTTCGGCCTAAAGGGAAATACTATTGTATTTATCCGTTTTTAAGTTTTATTTCTGATGTGTGTGTATTTGTGTGTGCACATGCCCCAGGTGTGCAGGCGCAGGTCATTGGATCTCTAGAGCTGAGTGCGGGCCATTGTGGGCCAGCCGGTGTGGGTGCTGAGCCCTGGGGTTGTGCAAGAGTAACAAGCACTCTCCACTGCTGGGCCCCTTCTCTGGCTTCCCTGTTGTGTCTGTTGTACAGAAAAGCGGCAGAATGCTGAAAGGTCTTTGAAAACTATAGAGTGTTGTGAAATACAATACACAATGCATCTTAGTTATCCACTATGATTCAGTGGTTGGTCTGACTCCTGGGCGATTCTCTGTGAGTACCTTTGGAAGCCTGGGATGTATCACAGTTGGCAGAGTGCATGTCTAGTGAGCATGAAGCCCTGAGTATGATCCCTAACACCATATAAACGGAGCATGTTGGCACACGCTTGTAATCCCGGTGCTCAGGGGGTAGAGGCAAGAGGATCAAAAGTTCAAGACATAGTCATCTAGTTTGAGGCTAACCTGGGATATAAAAGACCCTGATGCAGCAAGAAGTGTGTGACTACTTTTGTCAAATTGAACATTGGGATAGTTATTGTATACCATTTACTGGGATATTAACAGAACTATTTTTCCAGACATGCATTTTCGTGTTTTGACCACTAGGTGTCTCATTATTTTACAAGAAAATGGAAAATCACCGTGTTACCCACCTGGGTCACTAGCCACTTCTATGAATACCCTGGACTCGGATAAAATCTTAGCCCCATTCTAGCAACTATGGCTGCTAGTGGTTGCTTCTCCTTTAAGGTGTAGAACGTCTTTGTGAACCATTTCTCCTTTTCATATCCCACACACCTACAAACTACTCTGCTAAGAACCAGGACGAGGAGGATGGTGTCAGAGTTTTTCCAAAATTCAAGTGCTAAGACCTTGATGGAAACAGTGGTATATCACCCCTGGTCTCCTGAGCTGGAGTTTATCTGTGGTCTGTATCTGTGCTGACATCCCTAAGCCGTGCCATGCTGTCTCTCTGAACCTAGGCACAATGGGACCGTCTCCTGTGCACGGACGTCAATCAGAGGAGACACTTTCACAACCCAGTCCAGTCTTTTCTTTCATCATGAACTTCAGTTTTGTAAATGACCCTTATCTAAAACTTTCACCAATGTCACATAGGACTTTTCTTTAGATGGTCTGCGGCAGAACGCTCTGCCTCTGAGGGACATCAGAGGGGCAGATGCTAGAACAGACGGGGAACTGGATGCTTTTCAAAATTGATTGCATCATTAAGAGCCCATCTCCAGGTAGGGATGTAGCTCAGTTGGTAGAGTGGTTGCCCATCATGCTTGAAGCCCTGGGCTCCATCCCCAGCACCACATAAAACCGAGTGTGGTGGTGCACACCTGTTATGCCAGCACTAGTTCAACCCATTCTTGATTATAGTTCAGGGCCAGCCTGGGCTACATGACATCCTGTATCAACAAAACAACGCAATGAAAAACTGCAGCAAGATGACTCAGTGGGTAAGGCTACTTGTCACCAAGTCTGACAACCTGAGTTCAACCCCCAAGACCCACGAAGAAGGGGAGAACTAGCCCTTGGAAGTTGGCCTCTGACCTCTATACTTGCAACATGGCATGAAGCTCATCCTAACAAGTAACTGTAAGACATTGTTCATGTCCATTCAGTAGAGTTTTCATGCTCTGTTAGTCAGAGTATGCCTGATCTGACCTTTCTGCTGTGCAGTCTGGCAATATCTATCAAGACTGTGCTGGAAAAGGTATCTTTAAAGTATGTATTTGTGATGGCTTGAAAGAAAATGTCCTCCGAAGGGAGTGGCACCATTAGGAGGCGTGGCCTTGTTGGAGTAGGTGTGGCCTTGTTGGAGTAGGTGTGGCCTTGTTGGAGTAGGTGTGGCCTTGTTGGAGGAAGTGTGGTCTTGTTGGAGTAGGTGTGGCCTTGTTGGAGGAAGTGTGTCTTGTGAGTAGGTGTGGCCTTGTTGGAGTGGGTGTGGCCTTGTTGGAGTGGGTGTGGTCTTGTTGAAGTGTGTCACCGTGCGGGTGGACTTTGAGGTCTCTTTTCTCAAGCTTCACTCACTGTGACAGTCAGTCGACTTCCTGTTGCCTGCAAAATGTAGCACTCTCAGCTCTAGTACCACATCTGCCTACACACCGCCATGCTCCCCATCATGATAATAATGGACTGGACCTCTGAAACTATAAGTGAGCCCCCTCATTTAAATGTTTTCCTTATGAGAGTTGCCGTGGTCATGGTGTCTCTTCAGAAATAGAGACCCTAAGGCAATACTCATAGAATAGAGAGCATGGTGGCACAAACCTGTAATCCCAGCACTCAGAGGCAGAGACAGGAGGATTACTGGTTGAAGCTAGCCTAGGATACACAGCAAGAACCCATCTCATAAAAGCAAGTAAACAAACAGATACTCTTGGGTTGGGAGTGTAGCTCAGTATCAGAACACTTGGCTAGCATGAGCTGGGCTTATTCACCAGAACTAGCAAGTGGATGCACAGGGTGTGTGTGGGGGTGTGCTTTTTTTTGAGACAGGGTCTCAATTTGTAGCCCTGGCTGGCCTGGAAATCACTATACAGACCAGGCTGCCCAAGAACTCTCAGAGATCCTCCTGCCTCTGCCTCCCCAGTGCTAGGAAAGAAGGTGTGCACCACTACATCAAGCTGTTGTGATTCTCGAGTTAAAGATTTTTTTTAATGGATATGAGTGTTTTGTCTGCATGTATGTCTGTGCACAGCATGTGTGCTTGGTGCCCTTGGAGGCCAAAAGAGGACATCCAGATTCCCTGGAACTGGAGTTACAGTTGGTTATGAACATGGGTGCTGGGAATCAAATCTGGGTCCTCTTCAACAGCAGTGCATGCGCTCAACTGCTGACTCATCTCTCCCGTCCTGATGTTACTTTCTTAGTGACTGGAAAGGTAAGAGTTCGGCCAGGATATTTCAAGTGAAGAAACCTTAATAAAAGAAATGTTAGCCGGGCGGTGGTGGCACACGCCTTTAATCCCAGCACTCGGGAGGCAGAGCCAGGTGGATCTCTGTGAGTTCGAGGCCAGCCTGGTCTACAAAGGGAGTTCCAGGAAAGGCGCAAAGCTACACAGAGAAACCCTGTCTCGAAAAATCAAAAAAAAAAAAAAAAAAAAAAAGAAAGAAATGTTTGTGTGCTAAGGTTATAGCTCAGTGGTAGATCACTTGCCTGGGACATGTGATGAACGGGGGTGGGGGTTGGGGGGAGGAAGGGATGAAGGGTGAGGGAGGGAGAGAAGGAGGGAAGGAGGGAGGAAGGGAGAAAGAACTTGAAAAGAGCTGTTTGCAGATGTGTAGGCTGGCTGGGCTAAAAGAATGAGCAAGAGCTGTTAAGCACCTTGAGAACACTGACCACTGATCACTGACCACCCTGAAGCTAAGAGACCAAGGAAATAATTCTATGAAATCCAGCCCGAGCTAGAACCAAGAGAGGAGACTGCACCAGGGGTCCAGGGGTGTGCAGCTACTGCTTCAAAGGAGGAGGAATGTGCTGAGCGTGCAGACTTCTCCCCCTTCTAGAACTCTGATCTTCTCAGAGCACAAGGAAACCTGGACATACAGTCCCCAAGTGGAGTGGGAGTGGGGTGGAAGTTAACCACCTGAATTCTGCAATTCTGCTTACAGGTGTATATATGTTCTGGAGATACAATTAAAAGCGGATGCTCTTTACAGATTTAATAGTGGAAAAAATGAAAACAGTATTCCTAGAACAAATGAATAACAGATAAGGTACACTATACTCACATTCCAAAACATCATCTTCCCATAACATTTTAAATATAATATCTTGAATATATTCTTTGACAATTTCACATATGTAAACAATGTATCTTGGTCATATCCACTTCCAATCCCTCCTTCCAGCTCCCCAAGGCACTTCAAACATATCCTCCTCCCAACTTCATGCCCTCTCCTTGAAAAAACAACAGTAACAAAACCTTACTGAGTTAGTTAGTGCTGCCTGCTGAATGTTGATTGATCTTGTTTGGATAACCATAGCTACAGTGAGATTGTAGGTGCATTGACTAAAGTCATGTCCAGAGGACAACACAGCATCCCTCTCATCCTCCACAGGTCACAGCATCCTCCCCATCCTCCAGCTCCTACATTCTTTCTGCCCCTCTTCCTCAATGTTCCATGAGCTTTGTATGTGTGTGTTTGAGGGTGTTAATATAGACATCCTATTTAGGGCTGAACACTCAATACTCACTTAGTCTCAGTACTTTAATTGGTTATGAGCCTCTGCATTAATGGCTGGCCACTACAGAGAAGTGTCTCTGGTCCAGATTGAGGCAGCACTAACCTATGGGTATAAACATAAATATTTAGAAGGCAAGCTTGACAACATGTCCATTTAGCAAGACAACAGTAGCAGATTCCCCCATAATATGCATTTTTAAAGAGGATTTCTGATGAGATGCTGGGGATATGACTTAGTAGGTAGGTAAAGCACTTTTTGTGCAACTTGAGGACTTGAGTTTGGATCCCCAGCATGCAGTAAAGATTCAGGTGTGATGATGAACAACTATAACACAAGCATGGGGCAGGAAGAAGGCAGGCAGGTCCTGGGAGGCTCAGTGGCCAGCCAGTCTAAGTAAAACAGCGAGTTCCAGGTTCAGTGAGAGACCTTGTCTCAAAAAAATGACATGGAAAAGAGACAGAAGAAGATACCAGTCAGCAACCTCTGGCTTCCACATTGTGTTTTCATGGACAAGTGTACCCCACATACATGTGCACACATGCATACACCACATACACACACACATACACAAGTGTGTATGTAATCCCAATATCCAAATGTGTATTTCTTTGTTAATATACAGAAATACTTGTAATAAAATATAAACTGGGGAAAAAAAGGGCACAAAACTGTACTCCATGAGCACCCAAATGCAAAATGGGAGATACCTGCAAATTCAAACTGTCAATGGGATTGCATTGTTCCTTTACAGCTTGCAATGTTTTCCTTCTTTCTACTTTAAGCGTATGACATGTTTGTGATAAGGGGATAAAACCATGCCGAGAAGGACAGGCCATCTCATTGAAGTGATTCTGGTCAATGTAAAGTGTGTGTGTGTGTGTGTGTGTGTGTGTGTGTGTGTGTGTGTGTGCTTGATTGCATGATGTGAGTGTGTGTGTGTGTATATATTTGTTTGATTGCAGAATGGGGGGGGCACTGTGTCACTGCCTGAGTTTGAAGAGCAGAGGGCAGCTTTCAGGAGTCTGTACTTTCTGTCTGCTTTTTCTGTGTGGATTCTGGGACCTGAACTTGTGTCTTTAAGCTTGCATGACAAGCACCTTTACAATGATCCACCTTGCCGATCCTGGTAATGTAAAACATTAATAGAGGACGCATCAATTATTTAAGTAACTGAAAACCAGTCCCATGAAAGGCAAGCCTTAACCTCTGTGCATTTTATATCCTGACAAAAATAGGGAAATAAGAGTCGCTCCATGTCCACCTAGTATCAAATATCCACTTATTTTAGATGACTGTGATTCTTGACTACATTTTCACTATTAAATGACAGGTTATATTATCAGTTCAGCATTAGCTGGATGCCTTTTTCTTTCTTTTTTGGACAGGGCCTTATTACATATCCCTGACTAGCTTGGAACTCATTATATAGACCAGTATATGAACTCACCTACTCTACCTCAGCCTCCCCTGGGCTGGCACTGAAGCTGTGTGCCACCATGCTTGGCAGTTGGGCTCATTCTTACTTTGTCATTTTTAGAAAATCTAAAGCATTTCTATAACTTATAAGTTGTTCCTTGGGGCTGGAGAGATGGCTCAGTGGTTAAGAGCACTGACTGCTCTTCCGGAGGTCCTGAGTTCAATTCCCAGCAACCACAGGGTGGTTCACAACCACCCATAATGAGATCTGGTGCCCTCTTCTGGCCTGCAAAGACACATGCATGCAGAACACTGTATACATAATAAGCTGTTCCTTGAATAGAAATAATATCCTGTTTTAGAATTTTTGTGTAAAGTTTTTTTTTTTTATGTCTATGGGTGTTTGCTTGCACAATGTTTGTGCACCACATGCATGCCTGGTGTCCACAGAGGTCAGAAGAGGGTGTTAGATCCCCTGGAACTGGAGTTACAGGCAACTGTGAGCTGCCAGGTGGGTGCTGGGAATTGTCATCTGCAAGAGCAGCCAGTGCTCTTACTACTGAGCCATCTCTCCAGCCCCATCTGCTTTAGATTTTATAGCTAATGTTCAGTATCGTTTGTTTCCTTGCTTGTTTTCAAGACATGGTTTCACTATGTCGACCAGGCTGGCCTGGAATTTGAGTTCCTCTTGCCTCAGTCTCTTGGCTGTTGGGATTACAGGCATGTGCCACCATGCCTACAAAACTCTCTCCTCTCTCTCTCCCCTCCCTCCCTCCCTCCCTCCCTCCCTCTCTAGTTTCTTGTGTTGCTGTGTGTCAAACCGGAAGCTCACACATGTTATAGAAGGGTTCTACTATTGAGTTCCATCCTCAGCCCTTATTTATTTCTTATTACATTTTAAATTTAATTAGTCAAGAAATACACAAACACATTCTTGTCTTAAATGTGGTGATATTGTGTTCCCTAATATATTGTGCATCCTAATAAACTTATCTGGGGTCAGAGAACAGAACAGCCAGTAGGCATAGAGGCCAGAAAATGGTGGCACACACACCTTTAATCCTAGCATTCTGAAGGCAGAGATCCCTCTGGATCTCTGTGAGTTCAAAGCCACATTGGAAACATCTAGGCATGGTGACACATGCCTTTAATCCCAGGATGTGATGGCAGGAAGCAGAAGGGTATATAAGGCATGAGGACCAGGAACTAGAGTCTCTTTAAGCTTTTAGGCTTTTATCAGCAGTTCAGCTGAGATTCATTCCGGATGAGGACACAGAGGCTTTCAGTTTGAGGAAACAAGATCAGTTGAGGAATTAGCGAGGTGAGGTTAGCTGTGGCTTGTCCTGTTTCTCTGATCTTTCAGCATTCACCCCAATATCTGGTTCCCGTTTTTTTTTATTAATAAGACCTTTTAAGATTTGTGCTACACTTAAAAATTAAGACAGGGGCTGGAGAGATGACTCAGAAGTTTAGAGCACTTTTTGCTCTTCCAAGGGGGTTAGAGTTCTCTTCCCAAAATTTTGGTTGGGTAGCTCACAACCTCCTGTGAGTCTGGAGCCAGGAAATCTGATGTCCTCTTCTGGCCTATATACACACACATGTTGCATATATTTATGCATACCCATAATTAAAATATTAAAAATTCAAACAATATAGAAAATATAAAGGTCTCCTTTACCACTTGTTGAGCTGCTTTCCTTCCTCTAACATGACTTGTCATTGTTATATTGGGTCAGGTGAGGGAGGGAGGGATGGAGAGAGAGTACGGGGGTAAAGAGAAAAAAAATAATAAACCTTGCAATTAATTTATTTGCATAACACTTACATGCATAGATAAGTATATAAGATATGTAATTCTAATTTTCACTTTTACATTGTGTTATATTGTCCACATGGCTCTGCGGCTAGCTTTTTTTCTCATGTTGAAACTCGACTACCTTCTGATGCGGAAGGTCTGCCATGATTTGCATAGTGCAGGTTAGCAAACCCCCCCACCCCCCCACCCCCCCACCCCCCCACCCCCCGCCATGGCAGCCACCGTGAAACGGTTGTGGTTGCTCTTACCTCTACGTGCGTAGATGATGGACATAAAGATTTGTTTTTGAAGGCTGTGTTGGGATTTCTGCTTTTAAAAGTATCTGCTTTGGGGCTGGAGAGGTGCCTTAACAGTTAAGAGCATGTTCTTTTGTTGCAGAGGACCCAGGCCCAGCACCCACATGGGCAGCTCACAACTGTTGGTCACTCCAGCTCCAGAGGGTGTGACACCCTCTTCTAGCCTCTGCAGGCACTGCATGCACATGGTACACACACTCAGGCAGGCATACACATAAAATATATAAATAAACATTTTTTTAAGTATCTGACCGTAACATTCTACCAAGTAGATTTTTAAGGTCGTCAAGCTTATTGTTAGGTTTGCATGGCTATCGCTCTTACCCACCGAGCCATCTTGCTGACCCTCCGTTTTCTTTTATTTTATGTTTCTTTATTTTTGTATGTATGTGGTGTGCATGTGCGTGTGCGCGTGCACACGTGCACGCAGATGCACATGCCCATGTATACACGTGCAAAGGCCAGAGGTTAACATCAGGTGTCTTCCTCAATCACATTTCCATTTTATTTATTTATTTGTTTGTTTATTATTTATCCATTTATTTATTTATTTATTTATTTATTTATTTATTTATTTATTTACTTGTTTACTTATTGAGGAGGGTCTCTCACTGAATCTGGAGCTTACTGATTCACCAGGACTGGCTGGCTGGTAAACTCTAGGAATCCTCCTGCGTTGCCCCCACCCCCAGCCCCTGGCAACCTCAGCACTGGAGTTACTGGCAGGCACCACCATGCCTGGCCCTTAATTTCTCCCTTTTAAATAACACAGCGCTTTCTCACAGTTCCTTCAAATGATCTCTGCTTCAGGAGGCAGAGAGAGGTGCTATTTCAGTTGGGGAAACTGAGGCTCAGAGAAGTTAAATGATCTTCCGAGATCACACAGCCGCTTAGAAGTGTGACTCCAGTTTCCATTAGCTTTCTACTTCTGTAACTGCTTTTAAAACAAAGGCCAGGGAACGTCCTTCCTGCCTCTTCCACAGACTTCAGGCTATTCCATGAGGAACCACTAGGGGCAGCATGATACAGTGAGAAGAAGCCAGCCAGAAGGTTGAAGCCTGGCTTTTGAACTCTCCTCTGACCTCTTCCCAGTTTCGTGACATTAGAAAAACATGGAAATGATTCTCACTGGTTACGGCTGAAAACAGGGATGATACTGGGTAGCTGAACTTCTACTTGCAATGAACCAAACTAGAGCTTCTTCACTGCTCCCATAGTGTACAAAATATCCCTTTTTCTTCTTGCAATAGACTTACTCTCCATAAATGTGAACCCATAAAGGAAAAATTGAAGACTAAAACTAGTCCCTTATTTTTTCCTCCCCTTATTTTACTTTTGTATTTCACGTTAATTAATTAAGTGCATGTGTATGCATGTGTGTGTTTACATACACGCATTTTGTGTATAGGCATGTGTATTTTGTGTGTATGAGTGTGCAGCTGCAGTGCCTGTGTTGAGACATCTTCCAGAATCAGTTCTCTGCTTCTACCATGGGGGTCCCTGGTCCTCAGCCTTGGCAGTTTATCCCCTGAGCAATCTCACCAACCTTCTCTCAGGTTTTAAAAAATATTTTTATTCTTTTAATTACGTGCATGGGTGTGGGGTGGAGGGGATATGTTCATGTGAGTAAAGGTGCCCGAAGAGGCCGAAGGTGTCAGATCCCCTAGAGCTGGAGTTACAGGCAGTTGTGAGTCACCTGATGTGGGTGCCAGGAATCTAACTCAGGTCCTCTGGAAGAGCAGCGTATACTCTGAACTACTGAACGACCTCTTCAGCTCCTTCCTTCTCTTTGCTTTTTAAAACGGGATCTCCTGTATCCAGGCTGGCTTCAAACTCACCACACAGCCAAGGATGGCTCTGAATTCCTGATTCTCAGGACTTTACCTCCTGAGTGCTGGGATAAAGACAGGCACTAAATTTGCTAGGTTTATGTGGTGCTAGGGTAGAGCCCAGGGCTTTCTGCAGGCTAGGCAAGCATTCTACAACCGAACTACATCCTAACCCTCCATTCTCTTCTTTCTCTTCCTTCCTCCCTCCTTCCCTATCTCTCTTCCTCCTTTGCCTCCTCCCTCCCTCCTCCCTTCCTTCCTTCTTTGCTTGCTTCCTTCCTTCCTCCTATAAATTGCTAGGTGAAGTCCTTGCGGGAGCTAGGAAAATCCCCAGGGAAGAGCAGCAAATGGTTTCCGGTAACTGAGCAAATCTGAAAGATGTTTTCTGCCTGAATGTTTTTCTCTTTGGCGTTCCCACCAACATTGCTTGTTGGCTTTTATTACAGATCGTAAGAGTAGCTTATTTCCCCACCCTTCTCCAATAATACGAACTCTTTAACCGCAATTGTTCGTCATAGTTTCAGTTCCCATAAGCCAGAACATTTAAGAACTGGAAAGAGTTTTAGATCACTTGATCCTGCTCCGTATCTTTCGACCAGATAAAATATTTTTCCGTCTAACCAAGGGAGCATCGAATGTCCAGAATGACTGAGTTAGTCAAGGTTCCGCGGCCTCTGCGTCTCCTCGCGTGTGCTGATTCCATTCTTACCTCGTGGTCATTTCAAGTGGGTGATGCAGGCTCTTCCAAAAAATAGCAATGAAAGTCAAAAAGAGTCAACTGCGCCATCATTGGTTGTTTTCTTTTGTCACATATCATAAATTCTCCTAGTCCTCACCATATTTTGATGCATTATTTATGAGAGCCATCTGGTCACAGGTTCCCAGAAAGAACTCTGGAATTTTAAAATGTGTGTTTGATTTTCACAGGAAACACGCTTCATGGCTTCGATCTGCTAGAATATCTGCTTGTCAACCAGTGATGGCACAATGAGATTTCTTTTTGTTTGTTTGTTTATTTTATTTTAGTTTTTGAGACAGGATCTCTCTATGTAGTCCTGGCTGTCCTGAAACTTGCTATGTAGACCAGGCTGACCTCAAATCTACAGAGATCTACCTGTCTCTGACTCCCAAATGCTGAGATTAAAGGCCTGCGCCAACTTCTCCCTCTAGCCCAGGCTGTATAAGAGAGGCAAGTTTCAAACCCACCATCTCTGTCTCCACCTCTCAAATGATGGGATTACAGGTGTGGGCCACCAGGCCAGCTACTGCTGCCTCCTCCTCCTCCTCTTCCTCTCCCTCCTCTACTCTTCTTTAATTGTGTGTGTGTGTGCACTCATGAGTGTGTGCAGTGATTGTGTGTGTGTGCATGTAGATGGGCACAGGTGTAGTTTTTTTTTTTTTTTCCGAGACAGGGTTTCTCTGTGTAGCTTTGCGCCTTTCCTGGGACTCACTTGGTAGTCCAGGCTGGCCTCGAACTCACAGAGATCCACCTGGCTCTGCCTCTCGAGTGCTGGGATTAAAGGCATGCACCACCACCGCCCGGCGTTTTTATTTTTATTTATTTATTTATTTTTGTCTTTTAGACAGGGCTACTCACACCTGTCCTGAAAGTCACCAAGTAGGCTAGGTTAGTTAGCAAGCCAGCCCCAGACACCCACCCAGCTCAGCCTCTCCAGTGCTGAGATTACAAGACACATCATCAGGCCAGGCTGGAGCTTGAACTCAAGTCCTCTTGTTTGTAAGGCAAACACTTTACCAACTGAGCAATCCCTCCCCCACTGCCATTTTTACTTTTTTAAACAACTGAGATATTGCTTTTGTATGCTAAAGTGCACAAACCTTTAGTTTATACCAGGCAACCACATTCAGATCTAAATACTGAATATTACCCAAACCTCTGGAAATCCTTTGTCCCCGTGGTAAATCAGCATCTTCTAGGGTAACTCCATTTTGACTTCTATCACCACTTGCTTGGTTTTGAACTTCATGTTAGCAGCACCACACAGTATGTAGTGGTCTGAGCCTGTCTTTTACTCAACATTATGAGTCTTTTACTCAACATTATGCCTGGGAGATGATTAACTGTATTCTAAAAAGGCAGCTCACCTTCCGGCCCACATCCTCAGGGAATCTCTTGAAACCAGGTTCAAAAATATGCCAACTGAACCTCGGCGGTGGCGCATGTCTTTAATCCCAGCACTCGTGAGGCAGTGGCAGGCGGATCTCAGTGAGTTCGAGGCCAGCCTGGTCTACAGAGTGAATTCCAGGATAGCCAAGACTGTTATACAGAGAAACCCTGTCTTGAAAAACAAACAAACAAACAAACAAACAAACAAAAAAAGCCGGCTGGACACAGTGCTGTGTGGTCTTTTATAAAAGGCAGTTAAGAACGTTTCCCCCCAACTAGACTCAAGTAACGAGCATGCTTCTGGCTGGCTCTTTCTGCTCTTGCCCCATCAGCTTTCTCTGCTTTGAAACGGGCTCTGATGTCTCCAGGTATTATTTTTTTTCTCTTGTTAATGGATAAATAGCTTGAGTCATTTCCCCCACGTACTTCTATCCAGCCTTCCCCGCCAGCGCTCCACAATCGTCGGCGTAAAAGCTGGAAATGGCCCCGAGCGATCATCTAAGAAGCCTTCTGTCATCAGCAAGAAAAGCATCCCTGGGCCCTATTTTCAGGCTCAGCAGACATTGGCTGAGCACAAATAAGCTTTCATGCATTTTGCCAGGTACCATGGAGGACGACGAAAATAAAGCAGGCACGCATGGCTTCTGTGTTTCTGCGCTTCCAGTCCAGCAGAGAAACAAGGTCACGCAGATATCTACAGGAGAGAGCATAACATGGCGTGCAGACAGGCGGGGGAGGGAGACTGGGGAAGGCAGGTTGACGGGGTGAGAGGGCCACAAGCTATGGTGTGGGGAGGGTGTAATCGGTATGCACTACGTGCGTGTATGAGGTTATCAAGGAATAAGTTAAAAAGGAGTTACGGGGGCTGGGGGTAACTCAACAATGCAGAGTGTTTGCTGCTTTTGGAGAGGGCTTGAGTTTGGATCCCAGCACCTGTGTGCAACTGCCTATAAGTTCAGCTGTAGGGGGTTCGGTATCTTCTTCCGGCTTCCACAGACGTCTGCACACATATGCACAGACGCACACACATCAATAAATACATAAACAAAAGTCTTCATTTTTTTTAATGGGGCTGGAGAGATGGCTTACTGGTTAAGATCGCTTGCTGTTGTTCTTACAGAGGACTTGGGTTGGACTTGCGTTCTCAGTTCCCAGCAACCACATGGCTGCTCACAAATTCCTCCACCTTCACAGTTCCAGGGGACCCAATGCCGCCTTCTGACCTCTTCAGGCTGCTCCATGTATGCGTTGCACACAAGCTCACACAAACACACACACACACACACACAAAAATAAATAAATAAATTCTAATGGGCTAATTGCTGAGCCGTCCCTCCAGTCCCTAGGATTTTTTTTTTTTTATTTAGTCTTCTTGATGGTTGCCAGTGGGAGGTACAGTGTGAATTCCCAGCCTGCCATATGCTAAGAACAGAACTCTCAAATCTCAACTTGATATACAGGACAATATACAGAAATATAAGTTTAGAAATAAATACATGAAAATTATAAATCTGATTATAAATCCTATCTTATTCAAATGATAATTACCTTTTTCTTTCTGCTACCAAAGCTTTAAATAGGACCAATGTGATCAAATTAGAAACAGCATGTAGTACTGACAACTGAATTAGCACCTCAGGAATGTTATTAACATGGGCTGTACTGAAATACCAATAAATTTATTTAGAAATACCAAAGTAACCCAATGATCTGCTAGTGACCACAGTGTTTAAAATGTTTCTCAGAAGATGACTACGTGGAAACAGACTAATGCACGTCAGGAGGATAGAAAGAGCTACGTTTCCATAGTTACACTAAAACATAACAAACACCAAGGGGAAATGTCTTTTGGTGGTTGATAAGCAAAAGGGAAGTGAGTCTTGTGCTACAGTATTAGGAACGTTTTTTTAGAAAATTTTATTACATTTATATATTTTGTGGATTTATGATGGCTATCAGTGTGTGTGTGTGTGTGTGTGTGTGTGTGTGTGTGTGTGTGTGTGTGTAGGTCAGAGGACAGCTTTCAGCAGTCAGTTATCTCTTTCCACCATATGGGTCTCATGCTCTGCAATACAGGTCCTCAGGCCTGGCAGCAAGCACCTTTACTCACTGAGCCATCTCCCTGGCCAAAAGAGTGTTTCTAAACATTAGCTCAAGAATAAGATTTTGAGATCCCCTAGCATCCTACCATGCCTGCTCAAATATAAGAGTGTCTGTGGGAAGAGCACGTGTACAGTGACTGCTGAGACTTGATGTTTGCATCATGCAATGCAGAGCCCCTCTGTTTGTGGTTTGATTCTGTTATTTGTAGTGTTGATACTGAAATAAAATTCAGTAAAATCCAAGCAAGGGAAGGAGAACCTGTCTTAGCCTCACATTATATTATACCTGTTTCTAACTTGAAAAAAAAATTATAGTCATATCAAATTAGATCTACAGACCTGTGTCCGCTTGTGTCTTCAGGCATTAGGTATCAGGGAAGTGTGTGTCAAATCAATTGCTTAGTGGACAATATACAGTAGATTGCTTTGAAGAAAGCATAGCAGTGGCTAAACTATTGCCTCGATTCTAGTATGTGAAGAGCACGAAGTAAGGAGGCCGCCCGGAGCTCAGTGCCCATTCTTAGACTCTTGCATGCTGTGGACTTGGGTAATCTGTGACTACCCCAGGCCCCAGTTTCCTCATCCCTTGCTCTATTTTGGGTCAAACTGCACTGATGCTGCCTGGGCATGCTGCATGATTTCCCAATTCAGTATCCTTGTCTTTATAGCTACCTATCTAATATGATCTTCCAGCCTGAGATGTAGCTCAGCTGGTAGGTGCATGTCCAGCCAGCACAAAGCCCTGGCCCTGTCTGGAAAGAAAAGAAAAGGGCAGCATTTTTTTTTTTTAAATTTTCAAATGTCTATTATGTAGCAGCAAATAAAAAACCTCCTCACTTGCACACATCCATCACACTTGGCTCTGTTTTAGAACGCCATACAGTGTGTACCTACCAAACAGATGGAGATCAACAACCAGAGAGGAGGCTGAACTTGCACAACTCCCTGAATTTTCTTTCCTTTTTTTTTCTTTCTTTCACTTTTCATCTAGTCATGTTGCCATCCCAGAGCTATTTTTAGCAAGGGCTATTGTATAAAATGCAGTGTAATTAAGAAAAGCCGGTTGGGGACTTTGTGGTGTTGTTGTCTTCTGAGACTTCTAATTCAGAGTTGTTCAGGGTGCCTGGTTTTTGGCATGAAGCCAGCACCCTGAGAATAATCTGAATCATCAACACTTAGGCTAAGCCAAGACACAGTTACAAAAGCTGAATTAGAGGTCCTTTTCATTGACGGTCTTTAAAATGAAGATAAAGTTCTAAATAATATTTTCCCTCACTTTGTGTGAAACAAAATGAAAATCTGAGTCTCTTCCCTGGGGACTGGAGGGGTCCATTTGCTTCCACACTGTACGAGAGGAACCTTGCTTGCTTACCCTTGTGAAAACCACACTAAATACTTTATTTATTCCTTTCTTTCCTCCCCCCCCAACTTTCTTTCTTTCTTAGCCACATCTCCAACCCCCTCCCTTTTTTTTCCTTGATGGAAATCATCAGTAAGATGGAACACATTGCCACATTTTTTAACAGCGGTATTGAAAGAATGTAAGGGACTGGAAGAAAGAAGAATGTAAGGGACTGGATCCAAGGAGCCCAGCCCAAACCAAATCCTTTGGACCGCAAAGCCAGACTGGTTTTCCCTATTTCTCAAAATAGCTGGGACAGACTGCATACTCAAGCTCCACTTTTCTCTGTGCCCTGTAACCATTGCCACAAATGCAGGAAATTCTTCACTTTCCAGGTCAAATTCACACCATCCTCTGGAAACAGTTATTTGCATTATATAGCTAAGGGACAATAGTGTATGTGACTCCTCAGCTCCCAGGGCTACATGGGGAAGGTTTAAATGTGTTGATGACAGTGGATTTAGTGAGTGAATTTCCACTAAAGTGCTTAATAAATCTCTCTCTCTCTCTCTCTCTTCTCTCTCTCTCTCTCTCTCTCTCTCTCTCTCTCTGTGTGTGTGTGTGTGTGTGTTGTCTGTCTGTCTGTCTGTCTGTCTGTCTCTCCTTCTGTGTTTTTGTCTGTCTCTCTCTGTCTCTCTCTCTTTGTCCCTGTCTGTCTGTCTCTGTCTCTCTCTATCTCTCTGTCTCTCTCTATCTCTCTGTCTCTGTCTCTCTCTCGATGTTTTCATGTAGCCCAGTCTGGCCTCAGACTGTGCAGCTGAGGATGACCCTGAACTTCTGATCCTTTAGCCTCTACCTCCTGGGTGTTGAAATTACAGATGTGCACCATCAAGCTTGATATTAGGCAGTTTTGAGCATCTAACCTAAGGCTTCTGCATACTAGGCAAGCACTCTACCAACTGAGCTACATCCTTAGCCACACCTATGCCCAATTTTAATCTTAATCTATAGAAAAGTTCAATGAATGTCAAGTCATCAAAGTAAGTCATTTCAATTGGCCAAGCACCAAGGAAGTCCAGCATGATGCCTCAGGGTGTATAATCTCAGCATGCAGGAGGCTAAGGCAGGAGGATTGAAAGTTCAAGATCAGCCTTAGAAAGATGGTATCTCCAACACAGAAACAAGCAAAAGAGAACCCTAAATAAACTTATATAGGGAAAAGTTTTGTTTTGTTTTTTAAATTCTAGAATCTAAAATTAAGGTCATTTTGAGGCATCAATTTTACCTAATTATCCTGAAATAGAGCCCCAAGTTATACGATGAAACCCACTTAATAGATAATGAGACAACGGTTGACTGGGCTGGCTTTGGGGTGGTCAGGAAAACCATATTACTGAACTGTTCACCGCTGGCTTGTGACATTTACAAGAGCCTCACAATTCACCCGCAAGTACTGTAGACAGGATTTTACTTTAAAATTTTAAAAAAAAAAATCCTCCTTTAAGTTTTCACAGTGAAAAAAAAAACCTGATTATATGTGTGTAGGAATGGAGAGGACCGTGGAACAGTTCCTCTCCTGGGCTGGCTTCAGGCGGATACACAGTGTTTACAAAATGTTCCAGAAGTTCAGATAAGCCTTTCTAATGGCAGCACATTACGGTTATCATAAGCCATGTGTGGGGCCTCAGGGATAACTTTCAGTATATCAGCATGGCCCACATGGTGCCAGTTATTATTTCAATTTCTTGTCAGAATCAAAACTGTGAGAACACACACACACACACACACACACTTTGAAATTTAGTAAGTCATCTGTGGCCTAAGAAATGAGGCCCCTTAGAAAAAAGCAAAACCAAACCAAACAGTGGTTAACACGTTTAGAAGAACTAAGTTTTCTGAACACTGTGGCAGCTGCTTAATTCATTCGCTGCTGTGGTTCAAGGATGTAGGTATTTACAGTAAATTTATATGCATATAGTATTTTTACTTACTCTTTGGGAATTTCACATGTTACACTAAATTTTTAAAAAGAGTTTCTGCGTCCCCAGTGATTTTTTTATCATCCTTAATGAAAATGAAAAGTACTGTGGTAATTTCCAAGAGGTAGCACACACCTGTTTTCTGGAGGTGGGTTTCAGTGGCTGAAGGGGTAAGTCGTGCTGGCAGGGGTGTGCCTGAGAGAATAGCTGTCAGGTGCTGGGTTCCTTCCATCTCGTGCGTTTGGGGGAACTGAACCGAGGTTGTCAGTTAGCGGCAGTCACCTTTACCCACCGAGTCTAATTGTCTGCACTAGAGTAGAATTCTGGAGGCCATAATTTTATTTCTTTTCCTTTTTTAGCCAGAGTGATAGTGTCTTACCGTGTAGCTCAGGCTGGCCTCCAACTCCTGCTTCCGCTTCTTAAATGATAGGATTATAGGCATATGCTACCACTTCACCTTGCCTCTCTTCCCTCCTTCTTTCTTTCCTTCTTTATATCCTTTTAAAAATTCTTTGACAGTCTTGTATGTGTGTACATGTGTCTTGGTCATATCTACCTCAACTCCTTCTCACATCCTGTGGATTAGAAGCAACACATTTTGGGTATGGTGACAGATGGCTGTAACCCCAGCAATCAAGAGGTGGAGATAGGAGAATCAGCTCTTCAAGGCCAACTTTAGCTACATCAGGAGTTCAAGGCCAGTTTGGGACTTGAGACTTGAGACTCTGTCTCAAAAATCAGAACAAAAAGGCTGGGTGGTGGGGAGGGGGAGAAAGTGTCGTGGAATATTAGTTGAAGATACATTCCTTTATGCTGTGGAATATTTGTTTAATGATACAAAGATGTTGCTGGGTGGTGGTGGCGGCGGCGGGCGGCGGCGGCGGCGGCAGTGGCGGCAGCGGCGGCAGCGGCAGCGGCAGTGGCGGTGGTGGCGCACATGCCTTTAATCCCAGCACTCGGGAGGCAGAGCCAGGCAGATCTCCGTGAGTTCAAGGCCAGCCTGGTTTACAGAGCGAAATCCAGGATGGGCACTGAAACTACACAGAGAAACCCTGTCTTGAAAAACAAGCAAATAAAACAAAACAAAACAACAAAATGCAAAAGGTGTTGCATTCCTTTTGTTTATTTGTTTGTTTGGTTTTGGTTTTTTGATTTTTTTCGAGACAGGGTTTTTCCTTGTAGTTTCGGTGCCCGTCCTGGATCTCATTCTGTAGACCAGGCTGGCTTTGAACTCACAGAGATCCGCCTGGCTCTGCCTCCTGAGTGCTGGAATTAAAGACGTGCACCACCAACAAACGCACAGCTGTCACGTTCTTTTATGTTGCATTTGTTTAACTCTGTAAAGCTGTGTTACCTTGCCTGTCTAAAACACCTATTGGTCTAGTAAAGAGCTGAACGGCTAATAGCAAGGCAGGAGAGAGAAATAGGCAGGGCTGGCAGGCAGAGAGAATAAGTAGGAGAAGAAATCTAGAGAAGAGAGAAGGAACGAGAAAAGGAGGACAGGAGAATGCCCGGGGCCAGCCACACAGCCACACAGCCAGCCACAGAGTAAGAAGGAAAGAAAGACATATAGAATAAAAAAAGGTAAAAATCCCAGAGGCAAAACATAGTTAAAGAGAAACAGGATAATTTAAGTTAGACAAGCTGGCTAGAAGCAAGCCAAGCTAAGGTTGGGCATTCATAAGTAAGAATAAGTCTCTGTGTATTTATTTGGGAGCTGGGTGGCAGGCAGGTCCACAAAGAGTAAAATAAAATAAAATAAAATAAAATAAAATAAAATAAAATAAACCAACTACAAGAAAGTTTATGGAAGAATTGGTAACAGCCACTATAGTCTTCACACAGAAATTTACAGCCTTTGAGTAACTGGACCAGAAGCTGACGTGGGTAAACAAGGATGTGGTGGGGACTGGAGAGATCTGTATGTGCTATGGTTTGTGGGAGATGCCTTGCAGAAGACGTGGCTCCTGTCACAGCTGCCACTTTGACTTGTGAAATAAAGATTCTTGGCATCGAGGATTTGTTGCAGATGTTACACAGTTGTGGACAGAGATCTAAGAAGAACAGAAGAGACGCTAGTGATGTACGCTTTGAGCAAGGACTGCGCCTCTGTACCATCGCTTCTAGCTTACAGTTCCCAGGAAGTTTTTATGTGTGGGGGCGTAGAAGAACCTTCCTATTTTTCTCTGGGGCCTAGTTCCACACTTGGAAATGAGAAGCTACTGAGTCTTTTTTATTTCCACCTAAGAGCCATGCAGATGCCTCTAACAAATTTCTCATAAGGGCCTTTAAAAGAAAGGCTATGGTATGTGTGTGGGGGAGACAGAGGATGGTTCTGCTGTCCTGGAAAACTTGGGGTTCAATTCTCAGAACCTATTTAATGGCTCACAACTACCATGTTACTCCAGTCCTAGAGGATCCAATACCCTTGTCTGGCCCCCTTGGGCACCACACGTGCAAGTGATGTACATACCTATAGGCAGGCAAGCCACTCATACAAATGATACAAAATTTTTTAGATCTATTACTTTAGAGGGAACAGACAATGGATTTTATTTTATTTTTTTTGCCTTGGGTAAGAATTTGATTGGAAGCCCTGGCAAGCACGTAGTTCACAGTCGGGCTTGGTGGCACATGCCTTTAATCTCAGAATTTGGCATGTGGATTTCTGTGAGTTCGAGGCCAGCCTGGTCTACAAAGCGAGTTTCAGGACAGCCAGGGCTGCACAGAGAAACCTGTCTCAAAAAACAAAAACAAAAACAAACAAAAAGAAAGAACGAAAGTAGCTCATGAAAATGACTGACCTTTGATTTTCTGTTAACTTTCTCCCTTGCATTCCAAACACAACTCGAACTACATCTTAACCTGTGTCCTCCTTTAAGACTATAATCAAACTACAAAGGTCTGGAGGACTTCACAGATCCTGCATTGCATTGCTTGTATTCATCTTGTGAATAGTTGTCCCAGTTCTTAAGTACATAGTTTATAACAACCCAAAGATTTATATAGAATGGCTGTTAATTATCATCACCACCAGAAGCATTCAGATGTCTAAATATAGCCTCACAAATAGGCATGTGAAAAGGAAATTCCATGGACGTTCCTTTTCCTCAATCAACCAGCAACAACCTTGACATAAGACAATTGGCTTATTGCATAGATTTCCTGCCTCCCGTGCTTACTCCTAGTCCCTCTTAGCCCAGAAACCCAAGAGATTGCACAGAGCTACATACCTTACTGATACTATGATACTATGTAAATGATACTCAGATGTCATTTGCTCAGTCTTCACAACTCTCAGATTACGATGAAATCGTTTATTTGGACAGTCACTCGCCCTTCTCCCAGTTTTCTCTGAAACTGTAGAGTCTGAAGGAGTTACCTTTAATAAAAGCAAGGCTCATTCAACATAAAAGCTCAGACTGCTTCGATTTTGATTCATCTTAAAAAAAAAAAATCAGTTATCTGCTGAAGACCTTCCAGTTACACAGTGTTCGTTCTCCAATCCCTCCCCTCCTTCCCCCCCCCCTTCACTGGCCTTTCTGACCACAACAGAAACAACTGTTACAACCACATAGTAAGGTTTTGCAACAAAATGGCCTTGAAACAGGATTCTGCTCAGCTGGAAAGTTGGGCAATCAAATGGAATAAAAGAAATCTTGCCTCCCATATTTCATGTGTTGCTTTTTTTTTTTAGACAGGTTTTCATGCAACCCAGGCCAGCCTATGTAGGCTGGGCCCTGACCTCCTGATTTTCCTGCCCCTTCCTCCCCAATGCTGGGATTAGAGGTATGTGCCCCTGCCAAGATTCATCTTTATTTCTCTTTTTGTTTTGCTTTGTTTTGTTTTTCAAGTCAGGGTTTCTCTGTGTAGCCCTGGTTGTCTTGGAACTTGCTCTGTAGACTAGGCTGGCCTTGAACTCAGAGATCCTCCTACCACTGCCTCCCATGTGCTAGGATTAAAGATGTGCTCATCTTTATTTCTAAAAAACCCAAATATGCTTAAACTTCCCCGGGGCTTTGGAATCCCCTACTTATCATCACTAAACGACTATTTTACACTATTATCGTTCAGTAAGAATAAACTACAGTCTCTAGGTATGATGATTTGTCAGACTGATCGTGTTCATAGGTAGGACTCATTACCACCCTAAACTTCGGTTTCTCCTTAAGTGTGTGCATTAATCAAAGGATTCAAAGAGCAGGGCCATCTAGAGGGCTCAGCAGGTAAAGATGCTTGCCTTTGAGTCTGATAACAAATGCATTCCCACAAGTTGTCCCCCACCTGCACATGCACATCATTTGTGCCCACTCAGCCCACGCACAAAAAATTTTAAATGCAATAGAGAGGCTGGCTGTGGTGGCGTTCGCCTTTAATCAATCGGCAGAGGCAGGCAGATCTCTGAGTTTTAGGCCAGCCTAGTCTGCATAATAAGTTCCAGGCCACCCAGGGCTACATAGTAAGACCCTGTCTCCATAAAACAAACAAACAAACAAACAAACAAAAAAACCCAAACAACCCCCCAAACAAATGGGGGTGAGGTGGAGGTGGGGCATGTGCTGGAGAGATGACTCATCTCTAGTTAAGGTACTTGCCACCAAGCTTGACAGTCTGAGTTTCATTCCCAGGTCCCACGTGGTAGAGAAGTGGTAAGTGTCCTCTGACTTCTACATGCGCGTGCACGTGCACGTGCATGCACATGCACGCGCGCACGCACACACACACACACACACACACACACACACACACACACACACATTCACACACACACATGATTAACATAATAAAACAATTTATTTTTAAGGACAAAAGTAGAAAGACCAAGAGTGGAAAGCGAGTCTGGGCTACACAATGAAACCTATTGTAAACAACTGAAACAAAAGAGTGAAATAAAATGACATGAACGCGTCCTCGCCGAGAGCCCTCCCACAGCTGTGACAGTGTCCAGCCCTAATTTGCAGTTTCACTATTGGCCATGCTCACTTCCCTTACTTTTATTTTTAGCTCATTCTTCAGATCTGTTTCTCTCTCAGATCTGAAAGTCGTTTTTACGTATGCCTGTGGATGATAACACGAACATTGACTCTCCTTCTGTACTAGTTTGCTGTCCGTGGCTGAGACTGGGGGTGTGTGCCCCTGCCAAGACTCATCTTTATTTCTTTTTTTTTTTTGTTTTGTTGTGAGTTCCAAGACCAAAAGCAACTTGAGGAGGAAAGGTTTTTATAGATTATAATTGATAATGAAGAGAAGTCAAGGCATGAACTGCAGATGGGAACTGAAGCAGAGACCAGGGAGGAGTGGTACTTACGGGCTTCTCCTCATGGCTTGCTCAGCTTCCTCTCTCTTCCTTCCTTCCTTCCTTCCTTCCTTCCTTCCTTCCTTCCTTCCTTCCTTCCTTCCTCCCTCCCTCCCTCCCTCCCTCCCTCCCTTCCTTCCTTTCTTCCTTCCTGCGGCCTTCTTCTTCTTCTTCTTCTTCTTCTTCTTCTTCTTCTTCTTCTTCTTCTTCTTCTTCTTCTTCTCTTCTCTCTCTCTCTCTCTCTCTCTCTCTCTCTCTCTCTCTTCTCTCTTTCTCTTCTTTCTGTTCTGGTGGAAGCTCCACCTCAGCCCCTGGCATCCATATACTCAAAGAGTCTGGAATGTTCTGGTGAAAGGTCCACCTCAACTCCTCTCCCTCATTTTTTCCCCCAAACCCACCCCCTCAAAGCCTGCCAAAAAGGGCTCCTCCCCCAGAGATGCTCAAGACCACTCCCATTGGGTATTTAAACTGTATCCTAGAAAACAGACATGTGGTTTTCCGGTCTCTTGTCCCTGTCTCCTCTGTGCAGCTGGTGGAGTGGCCAGTGGCCAGGAATTCCAACAGTATGTCCAAAGGACAAACTTGGGTTGTTGCTCCTTAGGTACCTTTGACATTTTGTTTGAGTCATAGACTCCATTGTCCTGGACCTCCACTAGCTAGTTGCATGGAACTTGGTAGTAATGAAAATAGAGAATGAAAATATAGTATACAACAAATCAGCTGAATGGTTGTGTTTGGAATGTCTTGATCCACAAAACATTAAATTCTGACCAAGGCTTTGGTATTAGAGAAAATGATTATGGTAACTGTCATCTTACTGCTTCCTGATAAAAAGATAAAGTTAAGAATGCTTTGCTCTTGCCGGGCGGTGGTGGCGCATGCCTTTAATCCCAGCACTCGGGAGGCAGAGCCAGGCGGATCTCTGTGAGTTCGAGGCCAGCCTGGGCTACCAAGTGAGTCCCAGGAAAGGCGCAAAGCTACACAGAGAAACCCTGTCTCGAAAAACCAAAAAAAAAAAAAAAAAAGAATGCTTTGCTCTTTATCTCCCCATCCCCACTTTGTTTTTGAGACTAGGTCTCACTCTGTAGCCCAGGCTGGCTTGAGACTTACTATCCAGCCCAGGCTAACCATGAACTACTGACATTCTGCCTACTTCTGTCTCCCATTGCTGGAATTACATGCACAAAGCACCACAGCCAGCAAAAATTCTTTTTTATGTAGATAATGAGCTGTCAAATTCATCAAACAAAATATAATCATGGGTGTGGCTTGTAGCTCAGTTGGCAGCATGCTTGAATAACATGTGCAAAGCCTTGGGTCCCAGTCAAAGAACTACAGAAAACTGAGTGTAATGTCACATGTCTGTCATTCACATGGAAGGCAGACATAGGAGGGTCAGAAAAATCAAGGTTACCCTCAGCTACACAGCAAGTTTGAGGCACAAGCCGGGGATACATAAAACCCTGTCTCAAGAAAGAAAGAAAGAACAAATCCTGTCAAATACATAGAAAAGTAAAAACAAAAATGAACAACAACAAATACCATCATGTACTCCCATACACTTGAAAAATCTTTTTCTTTTCTTTTCTTTTCTCTTCTCTTTCCTTCTCTCTCTCTCTCTCTCTCTCTCTCTCTCTCTCTCTCTCTCTCTCTCTCTCTCTCTCTCTCTCTCTCTCTCTCTCTCAGGTCTCACTATGTAGCTCTGGCTGTCCTGGAACTCACTGTGTCGACCAGGCTGGCCTCGAACTCACAGGTCCACCTGCTTCTATCTCTCAAGTGCTAGTGCTAGGATTGAAGGTGTGCACCACTGTGCCCACTTCATTTGGTAAATCTTCTAATGTTATGTTTGCTTGGTTTCTTTTTAGAAAAGCAACACATTGCTATAGTTAAAGCCCCTACTTGCTTCTGTTTTTCTGCTCCTTCTTAGAGGTAGCCCTCTTCCGAAGTTGGTGTGTAGCCTGTTATTTTAGAAATGTGTCCATGTTGCTAAATGTCAGCAGATTTCACTAAATTTATTACTTGTACAGTATTGCCTTTGTCCAGCCACCCCATGTTCTCCCTCTAACTGGCATTTGGTTTTGTTCTGTAGTCACTACTGTGGACAGTACACCAGTGAACATTCTAGTATTGAGTTTCTCCAAGTAGGGGGGCTCTTAATCTCTCTCCTTCTCTCCTCTCTCTTTGTGTGTGTGTGTGTGTGTGTGTGTGTGTGTGTGTGTGTGTCTGTGTCTGTGTACTCACTCATGTGTGCATATGTGAAGGCAAGAATTTGACACTAGATGTCTTCTTCAATTGCAAGTCTCTTACTAAACCTAGAGCTTATCATTTTGGTGAAGCTGACTGGCTAGAAAACCCTCCAAGATTTGTTTGTTTGTTTGTTTTATTGTTTTTTTTTGGGGGGGGCGTTTGAGACAGGGTTTCTCTGTGGAGCCCTGGCTGTCCTGGAACTTGGTCTGTAGACCAGGTTGGCCTGGAACTCACAGAGATCCACCTGCCTCTGCCTCCCGAGTGCTGGGATTAAAGGCGTGCGCCACCACCGCCCCGCTCCATCAGCCTTTTAAACGGGTGCTGGGGACCCAAATTGAGACCCTCATGTAGCAGGTATTTTACCCACTGAGACATCCCCCAGCCTCTGGTTTTCAAACTTTCAGTACCCAAGATGAGAAATTCCTTTACATTTAGATCCCAACCATGCTGGTCACGCTGCTTGGCATGTAGCCTCTGAGACAGATTTTTGTTGGGATTTTTCTTTAGAGGTGTTAGAAATAATCTCAGTGTCAACACATATAAACAAAATGAAAGTATCTCATCAAGACAGTTCTTTTTGTAAAAAGGGTGTGCTAGAACCCAAACCTGTCTAGCAATGCACCAGGGCTAACATGGCTTCTGTCGTTTATCCCTGGTGTAGGTGGTAACTGTCTGCCATCCCTTGGGTGGGAGCTTGGTTAATTGAAGCAAAGGTTACAAAATCTGTTTCTCACAACGACAGGGTCTCACTATGTAGAACTGTTCTGGGACTTGCTAGGTAGACCAAGCTGGCCTCAAATTCACAGAGATCCATCTGCTCTGCCGTCCAAGTGCTGAGAGGAAAAGCATGTGCTGCCATGCCGGTTCATGGATGTTTTTGTTTGGGGACAGGGTTTTACTATGTAGCTAGTAAAATGAGGTAGCTCGGACTTCAGTGTATAAACCAGCATTGTGTAGCAGTTTCCTGGCCCATCCACCTTCCAGGGAAGCCTAAGACACTGGATGTTCTATGGAGACGTAAAACATTCCATCCTGAAGGGAAGCTAGTTAAGTTCAGGAAATAAACAACTCAAAGGCTTCAGAAAGTTCCTGAAACTTCCTCCCCCACTATATATAAGCAGTGAGGGCCGCTGAGAGACACTCTAAAGCTAAGCTGCCTAGAAGAGGCTCAGATCAGTCAAGCTACCTGGAAGGAGCAGAGACTAACTAGCCTAGTATCCTAGAAGAGGCTCAGACCAACCGAGTGACCTAGAAAGGACACTTCCCAACCTGTCAAGCTGCCAGTAGGCTGTGCAGTGTGCTCCAGGCATTCATAAGCTGCGCCCATGCTGGGGTGGACTTTGATGATGCAGCTATCTTTGGGTCCTTTCTGCTCTCCTAAATAACCCTTCACCCGCACTCTTGTGTGTAATCCCAATGAGATGTATTGGTTCATCAAGTTGGACTTTGGTGGTATCCTCAGCGGTTGGTTTTCTATCTGGGGTTGGTAGACGTTTGTTCACAACCCCCCAGGAGTAGTGTGACACAACAGCCAGGCTGGCCTCAAACATGCAATCCTTCTGCCTCAGCTTCCCAAGATTATAGGCATGGGCCATCATTCCTGGCTTTGTATGCAGAATGTTTATTGAGAAGTTCCCCAGAAGAGGCACACATGTGGGTGAAAAGTGGCAAGAACGGGAAGGGGGAGGAGTCAGCCTACCTCCAATAGCAGATGGCCTCAACTAATCCTGCAGAGACTGGCATGATCCTTCAGATTACTGAGAACTGGAGAAGGGGATCAGGCCTTTCTCTACCTACCTGCCAGTTACGGGATACAGTTGCAACCAGGAAGAAGACATGGCCTGGGGTGAGTAGCTTTCTTCCTGGAGAGTCCTGTAGAAGGACCTAGATAAAATCTGGTGGCTGCCAATACTCTTGGCAGCTGGCAGAATGAATGCTTTGGTTCTAGAGAGAGAATTTAGATGGCGTATCACGATATTTAATATATATATATATATATATATATATATATATATATATATATATACAGATGTAGAGATATTAGTGTGTGGTGTGACGAATTCACACACATATAACAATTCATTGATCTGATATTTTCTGTTCTATTTCATTTAAAAAAATCATGGTGACACATTCCTGTAGTCCTAGCAGTTGGGAGGCAGGAGGGTCAGAAGTTCAAGGCCAGGCTCAACTAGTGAGTTTGAGGCCAGACATGAGATCCTATCTGTAAGTAAATAAACAGAAAAAGGAAAAATAAACCAAAAATTCCCATACTGTAGTACCCCAAGACTTAACTTCTTGCTAGCTTCTCAACCAACAAAAAGACACAAGTGTTCCCAGATAATTAGGTATCATTCATTTTCCAGTATTGCACTATAGAAACCTCATCTTACAAAAATGAATCTGTTAGTCTTGCAACCCTTTCTCTAGCACCATCAGCATGCATTACATAGGATAGTTTAAAGTAAAATACAGGTGGGCGGGAGGAGGGATTTCTATGCCCAGAGACATGGCAGTTTTGGTTTTGTTGGCTTCTCCAGTAGAGATCCATTGGCCCAGGGGTCATGGGGCCTGAGCTCACTATCTGTCGGATGACTTGGAAACATTTATTTTACTTTTCTGAGCTCAATTTCTTCCTACCAAAACTAAGGTTTTGTGTTGTTTTTCCTATTTATCAGTCTTGCTTCAAAGAGAGATTGGCCCTGCGTTCTCAGGCCTGATGGGTATACGTGGAATGTAGAGAGCTAAGCACTCTAGATCTGAGAAGTGGAACCTGGCTCTAATTCTTTTCACACAGTTGCATGTCTATGACTTCAGAGGAGAAGTCCCGGGTAGGCAAATGGTGACTGTCTTAAAGTTGAATTTGTCATTGTTTACTCTCTGAGATTTATTTCTGCATGAAAGTTCTATGCTCTGGAGTAGAGAAACAAGAAATCAACTGATGTGGGTTAGATGATGGATTTGAAATACATTTTCTGTTGCCTGCTCACCTTGATTGTCCTGGAACATAATCCACTGTCCAACTGCTATAGAAGTTACTTAAACTCCAGCGTTGAGGTTGTCCTTTGTGAAGACCAGTGTGTGTGTGTGTGTGTGTGTGTGTGTGTGTGTGTGTGTGTGTGTGTGTGACAGTGGTTGACTTCTGATCTCTTTCTCAACTGCCCTCCACCTTATTTTTCTGAAGCAATCTCTCAGTGAGCCTAAAGCTTATCACCTAGCTTTTATGTGGGTCCTGGGGACTGAACTCAGGTCTTTGTGCTTGCGTGGCAAGCACTTTGCTGACTGAGCCAACTCCTCAGTCCCCACAAGGAGCATTTTTTATTATCTTTAGCATTTCTTTTTAAAAGTTAAAAGGTGTGCGTGGGTTATGTGTACGTATGGGTGTATCTGCCATGGCACCTGTGCGGAGGCCAGAGAACAACCGTGTGGAGTTGGTTCTCTCCTTCCACAGTGACGTGCATCCCAGGGATCACATTCAGGCTTTCAGGCCTGCCCGGCTGGCACTTACACCCACGGAGCCAGCTTCCCAGCCCCATCATCAGCATCTTTCAGCTTGACTTTATGAGAGAATTTGAAATGGAGGAATACATTTCTCGTCTCTTTTCATAGAGCCATTATCTGCCCAATTCCCTTTTCATACATAAATATTAAATATTAGCTAAATGTGGCCAGTATCATCATAGATCTGGCCAGCCTAATGGGAAGCATTTCTGTGGCTGCTGTTCTTCGTCTGTACTGTCTACTGCCTTCCAGACGGTCTGACTTCCGTGCGGGCAGGACCATGGCAGTTGGACAGCACTGTCCTGAATACCTTCTTTTCTATCTAGTACCAATACTTTCAGATGAGAGATAACTCATATCAACTTCTCTCTCTCTGGGTTTTTTTTTGGGGGGGGGCAGGGTTTCTTTGTATAACAGCCCTGGCTGTCCTGGAACTCACTCTGTAGACCAGGTTGGCCTTGAACTCAGAGATCCTCCTGTCTCTGCCTCCTGAGTGCTGGGATTAAAGGCATGTGCCACCACTGCCTGGCACAATTCTTTCTCTTTCCCTGGAAACATAATTTATTTTGAAACAGATTCTCATGTAGCCTAGGTGGGCCTCAAATTTATTATATACCCAAGGATGATCCCGAATCTCTGGTCCTCCTGACGCCACCTCGAAAATGCTGAGATTACAGGCAAGCACCACCATGCCTGGTTTTATGCCGAGGAGTGAATCCAGGCTCTTGTGCAAGCTGGACAAGCATTCTACCAACTGAGGTACATCCCTAGCCCCTTAACATAATTTTAAGCTCTCTAAGTTATTATCATAGAGTATTAACTCCATAGGTATGATAATGTCTAAAGTCTATTAATTCAACAAAGTGACATTTATTAAATTACAGATGCTGTTAAAGCAATTACAACCAAATGTGCAAGCTTGCAGGATTCTGAGAAACACAGAGGAAGGCTGAGTACTGCTGGCAAACAGTTAGGTGATGCTCACACTTGAGAGCCTGAAACAACTTGAGAGTTATTTAGTTATCAGGAAAACTGATATGCAGGGGGCTTTGGAGATCTTTCTAAGCTGAAATATCTATTTTAGCAGTCTGTTATTCTCCAAATCTTTTAAAACAGTTTATTGGGCTGGAGAGATGGCTCAGCAGTTGAAAGCACTGACTGCTCTTCCAGAGGACCCGTGTTCAATTCTCAGCACCCACACAGCAGCTCCCAACTGTCTGTAACTCCAAGATCTGACACCCTCACACAGACATACATGCAGGCAAAACACCACAGAACATACAATAAAAATGAACTATTTTAAAGCAGTTTATTTTTTACTTTTTATTTGTGTGTGTGTGTCTGTCCATTTGTGTCTGTGTGAGTGTATGTCATGTGTGTGCAGGTATCCATATAGGCCAGAAGAGGGTGTCGGATCCCTTGGAGCTGGGTTACAGGTCTTTGTTAGCTGCCCAATGTCTGTGTTGAGAACCGAATTCAGACCGTCTTCAAGAATAGTTAATCTCTGAGCCGTCTTTCCAGCCTTATCCTCTAAATCTTGAATAAGCTAATTGTGGGACTTTTCCCTTCAGGATGAATTTTGCTCTTGACACAAGTGAGGAGTGTCTTTGTACTCACAGTGTGTGGAAAAGGGAACGAGGCGCTTCTTTTGGTTTTTTGATACAACGTTTCATTATGTGGCTTAGGTTGGCCTTCAAATCACAGCCTTCCCGCCTCAGTTCCCGGAAAGACGGCATCACAGGCTTATGCCATAGGCTCAGCCTGACTGAAGTGCTCTTACAGGTAGCAGAGGTTTAAACGCTTCCTGTCTGTCAAGAACCTTGTGCTGTCAGTGAATGAGAGATGCTCCATCACCCTAGAGAGTGGCAGCGGAGAAAGAGGGACGAGCTTAATGCCTGGCACCCTGTTTTCGTTACTTTTTTTTTTTTTCAAGACAGGGTTTCTCTATGTAGTTTTGGTGCCTGTCCTGGATCTCGCTCTGTAGACCAGGCTGGCCTTGAACTCACAGAGCTCTGCCTGGCTCTGCCTCCCGAGTGCTGGGATCAAAGGCATGCCCTGCTGCCGCCACCACCCAGCAAGTTACTTTTTTTTTCTTTTTGTTTGTTTGTTTTTTTATAATTTATTTTTACTTTTTGTTCATTGGTGTTTCACCTGCATGTATGTCTGTGCGAGGGTGTCAGAAGGCCTGGAACGGGAGTCATGAATCATACAGCATCAAGTCATGGACAGTTGTGAGCTGCCATGTGGTTGCTGGGAATTGAACCTGGGTCTTCTGGAAGAGCAGTCACTCACTCAACCACTGAGCCATCTTTCCAGCCCCGCAAGTTACTTTTTTATTGCCATGACAAAACACCATAGCCAAGGCAATTTATGACAGAAAGTGTTTTATTTGGTTCATGGTTTCAGAGGGTCAGAGTCCACAGCCATCATGGCTGAGAAGATGGCAGTAGGCAACAGGGCAGGACGTTGAAGCAGCAGCTGGGAGCTTATATCTGATATATATATATATATAAATAAAAAAATATATAATAAAAAGAGAGAGAGAGAGAGAGAGAGAGAGAGAGAGAGAACGAACTATTTGGAAATGCTAAGGGCTTTTGAAATCTCAAAACCTACCCCTAGTGATGCACCTCCTCCAACAAAGCTACACCTCCCAATCCTTTCCAAACAGTTCCACCAACAGGGGACCAAGCATTCAAATAAATGAGCCTGTGGGGGCCATTCTCATTCAAACCACCACAGCCCTCTTAGGTAACTTCAAGATTAGACATTGATGGCAACATAGACTCAGTTCACAGAGTGCTTAGCTAACATTCGTGAAGCCCTGGATTCAACCCCCAACACCAGATAAAAATGGGCAGGAAGGGAAAATGAGATTGATGACTCAAATGTGGGTGCCATTCAAGAAATTAGAGAATACAGGGGCTGGAGAGACGGCTCAGTTGGTAAACCGCTTCCACTCAAGCATGAGGACATCAGTCAGATCCCCACAGCCATGCAGTGGGAAGTACATGTAAAGCTACCATTGAGGAGGCAGAGACAGGTGGATCCCAGGAGCTCCCTGGCCAGTCAATCCAGCCAGCCGGCAATGTCCAGGTTCATTGAGAGATTCTGTCTCAAAATATAAGAAAGAGGTGCCAGGGAGAGGGCTCCTTCAGCTGAAGTGCTTGCCATACAAGCCTGATGATAGGTTTGAGCCCTGGAGCCCTCGTAAGGGACATACTCCAGAGTTGTCCTCTGATGTCCACATGTGCACTACAGATATCACACACAAATGACATAGTTTAGGTTTATTTATTTGTCTGAGTATTTTGCCTGCATGTATGTATGTATGCATACCACCCACATTCCTGGAACCCAAGGAGGTCAGAAGAAGGTGTCATTCTTGACTCCCCTGGAGTTGGAGTTAAGGATGGTTGTGATCCACATGGATGCTGGCAACTGAACCCAGGTCCTCTGCAAGAGCAACAGAGACTCTTAACCACTGAGCCGTCTCTGCAGCTCATAATAATCCTTTTTTTTTTTTTTTTTTTTTTTTTTTTTTTTTTTTCTGAAACAGTCTCTCTATGTAGCCCTGGCCATCTTAGAACTCAGTATATAGATCATACTGACCTCTAACTCACAAAGGTCTTCCTGCCTCTGCCTCTCTAGTGCTGGGATTAAAGGTATGTGCTATTGTGTTTGGCCAGTAATTACAGAATATAGGAATAACAGGTTTGGGACAAAAATAATGAGTTCCTTTGAAAATGCTGACTTTCAGATGCACTTTTGATTGAAGTAGCAGGAGACAATCCATTATGTAATACTAACATGTAGGGGAGAAGTGTGGATTTAAGGTGTGTCTCCCATTCTAAGGAACTATAGAGAACACAGGAGCTGCCCCCTCCCCCAAGTTCATTCTTTTGAATTACAGGTGCTTCCCTTTCAGGCAGTTTTCCTTAAGCCTTGGCAATAAAAGGGTGACTCCCCTGTCCTTTTTGCAGGATGTGTGTCTGGATCAGTCAATACAAACAAAGCAAGTTGGTGTCTGATTTGTTTAGCCTGGTGTTTTCCAAATCTCCAGGCTGCACCTCTCGTGCTGAGCAGATGAGACACGCTGACTCATATTTCCTGCAAGTCAGCACAGATAGCCATCCTTCCAAATGACTCGAACTTCTGGCCACTCCCAAAGACAGTTCAAGTGCTGGAGTCATTTATGAGCATCTCTTTCGGGTTTTGTATTTGTTATAAAAATTCAAAGAAAAAAATGCCCTTTCTACTTCGACCTATCCTCAGCCCCAAACTCCATGATGTCCTTAGCTTTGTAGAAGGGCTCAGAAAGACCTGTCAGGATTGGTTCAAATGTCATTTTTCCTCCCACTTTCAGTCTTCACAATGAGTATTCAATCCCCTGGGCTTCCACAGCAACGAGTGAGTCTGCTTCGTGTGCAACTTGTCACAGTCTGACTTTTATTAAAGTTCCTTGTCTGGGAGCATGCTTTCTGCCTCTTGGGTGTTCCTATTTATGGTCTACCATGGTCCTTCTGTGTTTTGCACGGTAATTGGAATGTAAATGCTGGCTGAGGTGAATATGTTAAAAGTTAGAAAACCATTGTCTTACCACTCAGAGTCAGGGAGCACAGATGAGAACACAATACTTAGAAATAACTTTAACTTAAAGATAACTCCAGAAGTAAAAGTTGCATTTATGAGGCATTGTTGGAAGAGGTGGAATTACTCATTCGAGGAGAATGTTGAGAAGTGGTCATTTTCAAAGCTATGAAAAGGGGCTGAGTCAAAGATGATGCCTCAGATGGCCACCCAAGGGCAGGGACACGAGTGGCCCAGACTGCTACAGAACCCCCTGTTCTTGGTTATTTCTCTCAAGCATCAGGTTTAGAATTGATGATTTCTTTTGTATTTTATTTTTTTTTGTGTGTGTGTGTGTGTGCATACACACAACTTTTTTTTTGAGAGCGGGGCTTGTTCTTTCCTTCCACCAAGTCAGTCCTGGGGACCCAACTCAGCTCAGGAAGCTTTTTGGCATGTGCCTTTATTGGCTGAGCTATCTCATCGGTCCTAGAATCGGTGATTGCTATTATAACATTTTTTTACTGTTATTCTTTTAAATTGTTAGATACATTGTATTTCAAAAAGAATTACACCATATTTGGTCTATTTAAAGAAACAAATTGCTGATAGGATCATGTGACTAATACATTTCTGCTTGTGGGTTCAATACATGACAATGTCACTCTAACACTGTTTCACAACGAGTATAATTTGGCAAATGTAGGTTCTGCTTTGGAAGTCATCCCAAGAGTTTGTGAAAGCTCATAAATGGCTGCTGGAAGGTTTTCACACCCATGAGGAAGCCCTGTGGCACAGATACCAAGGATTACTTTAAGGCCACAGGCTTTCACTTAAGAAGCCATCGAAATGTCTGGCAGAGCCATCGGAGCACCGGTTTTAACAGGTGGACAGGACTAGGCTGTAAGCAGCGTGTGCTCCACCGCTGTAAACGGTTCCAGCTTTCGTCGTTTGCCTTCATGCATCATTTGAACTACAGTGTTTTAAAATAACTTCTGAGAAACAGCCAGATAGAGTTCCAGGTGTAAAGGGATGACATCATTTCAGAAATGGCATGGGGCTGAGATTTATAAGCCATGTTTTTCTATCTGGTTCATGTCTATACTGTTAGAACCCCTTGTGTGAGACACATTTGGGCCTTAAGTTTATTTAGCTGTGACTGTAGTGACATGTGCCTGGAATGCTGCCAGGACTTGAGATCTGACTGTTAAGGGCTCTGCAGTACTTGAAGATACTTTCTAAACACAGCCAAATGTTCCGTATTGGCTTTCCATCATTTCTGTTTGCTTAAAGCAGCAGAAAAACTTATTTATAATATCAAAAAAAAGTACTTAAGAGGTTGGAGAGAAGGCTCAGTGGTTAAGAGCACTTGTTGCTTTTCTAGAAGACATGGTTTCGATTCCCAGCACCCACAGAGTGGCTCACAAGCATCTGTAACTCCAATACCAGGGGATCTAACACCCTCTCCTGATCTCTGTGGACACCAGACATGCACACAGTGCACAAACACACACTCAGGCAAAGCATCTATACCTATAACATATAGTAAAAATATTATTTTGAAAAGTATTTGAGATCAAGCACAGAGTCTCCTCATGTTAGGCAAACACTCCAGTTTCTTGAGTCTCTGCTACTTTTTGATAGAATTCTCTTTTCAGGAGATGGAAGGTCTGGGGCCAGAGAAACAGCTCAGCTGGAAAAGTGTTTTCTGCTCAATTATGAGAAACTGAGTTTGAGCTGCGGTACTCCCATAAAAAAAATCCAGGTGTATTATCTAGATTTGTGTCAAGTTGACATAAACGTTAGTCATCTAAGAGGAGAGAACCTTTATTGAGAAAATGCTTCTATAAGATCTGGCTGTGGGCCAGCCTGGAGAGCATTTTCTTAATTAGTGATTGATAGGGGCAGGACCTGCCCATTGTGGATGATGGCATCCCTGGGACGGTGGTCCTGGGTTCTAGAAGAAAGCAGGCTGAGCAAGCAGCACCCCTCTGTGACCTCTGCATCAGCTCCTGCCTCCAGGTTCCCACCCTGTTGCAGTTCCTGTCTTCACTGCCTTCGATGATGGACAGATATGGGAGTCTGAGCTGAATAAACCCCTTCCTTCCTAACTTGTTTTTGCTTGACTAAGACACCAGGTATAGTGGCATGTGCTTGTAATCCCAGCGCTGGAGAAGCAGAAACGGGTGGATCCCCGCCACATAAGCCTGACTTATTTGGGAACTCCAGGCCGATGAGAACCCCTGCTATTTCATTTGCAACTTTTTGTTTTGTTTTGTTTTTGTTTTCAAGACAGAGTTTCTTTGTGTAGCTTTGGCTGTTCTAGAACTAGTTCTGTAAGCCAGTCTGGCCTTGAACTCACAGAGATCCACCTGCCTCTGCCTCCTGAGTGCTGGGATTAAAGGTGTGCGCCATCATCGCCCAGTAACTTATATATATATTTTTATAATAAACTTTAAAAACTGTGGCCTACATCTGAGGAATGACACTGTAGTTGACCTCTGGCCTACACACACACATATGCATATATACTGGCCACATATATGCAACTGCACACACATACAAATAACCTGTCTCCACCTCCCCAGTGCTGAGATTACAAAGGCTATGCCAAATTCCTTTCTGTTGCTGTGTTTAAAAAAAAAAAAACTAGACAAAACCCACCTGGGGAGGTATTTCATCTTATACTGCCACATTAGAGTTCATCACTGAGGAAAGTCAGGACAGGAGCTCAAGAAGGAACCTGGAGGCAGGAACTGAAGTAGAACCATGGAGGAAGGCTGCTTCCATTCCATGGTTCACTCAGCTGCTTTCTTATTAAACCTAGGAACACCTGCCCAGTCATCAAGACTGTGCCATACAGTTTTGCCTACAGGCCAATCTGATTCAGGCATTTTCTCAATTGAGATTCCCTCTTTTCAGACGACTCTAGTTCGTGTCAAGGTGGCAAAAACTAGCACAGCCCCCATGTCCAGATTTTTAAACATGGGTGCTGGGGGTTGAACTCTGGTCTCATTCTCTCACAGTAAGCACTTTAACGACTGGAGTATCGCTCCACCCCAACTATTAAAACTTTTAAAGAGTCCCATGCCACAAGCTCTTCTTGCAACTATATGTTTATATTTTAACTAGAACTCTATAATGTGGATGAATATATCTATTTCTCAACTGAACGTGCTTTGTACTGCTGATAATATAATATGCTAAGATACCCTTTAGAGGGGAACTGATTGGGTATGTTTCACAACGATCAAACCAATTAGTGGCTAAGTCTACGGACAATGGCAAAAGAACAGGAGTTACCAGCTGAACCTTTAGAAAGTTTGTTTTTGTTTGTTTAAGCAGGGAATATTGCACAGATGCTGAAGTGCTTGCCTAGCATGCATCACTCTCGGGGTTGATCACAACACACTGGGTGTGATGGCACAAGCATGTAATCCCAGCACTTGGAAGGCGGAGGCAGGAGACTTGCAGTGGGTTTGACACCAGCTTGGGATACACAGTGGCCTTGTCTTAGAAGAAAACGTAAAAAAGTAAAAGCTTTTAAGTGGTGCTATTGAAGTCTAAAGGATACAGATATTTAGAGGTGCAACTTAATAACTCTGACCTATGTGTGTACCCGTGACCATCAATGCAATCAAGACAGTGACAATTCCATCTTCCCCCCGAGTTTACTTGTGCCCCTTTATGATACGGACTCTCTAGGAAGCATCGATTGGCAGAGAGCCTTGTCCTCACATGGGGGTAAAAACACTGTGATGACATTGGCAGCCGGGAGGAAGTGTCCAACCAAGTTAAAAGATCACAGTCTTTGTTTGGTTTCCTCAGGCACTGCATGCATGTGGTGGACTTAAAATAAAAATAAAGGAAAAAAGCTTATTAAAAATACATTTGGAATTATAGCATCTAACATTACCCATGAGCAGAAATGACTGACTAACATGGGTTACTACCTGAATTCTATAAAAAAAAAAAAAAAGAAAAAAGAATAAAATACACATCAAATAACATTGATCTATACAGGCAACTATACATTATAACAAAATGATATATAAAATGATTAAAAATAAATAATATCAAGTCAGGCATGGTGATGTACAATTTAATCCCAGAGCTAAGAAGGCAGAGGCAGTTGGATCTCTGAGTTCAAGGCCAACCTGGTCTATATTGAGTGAGTTCCAGAACAGCCAGGGCTACACACAGAAACCCTGTCTCAGGAAAAAAAGAAAGGAAGAAAGGAAGGAAGGAAGGAAGGAAGGAAGGAAGGAAGGAAGGAAGGAAGGAAGAAAGAAGGAAAGAAGGTAAGAAATGAATGAAGGAAGGAAGGGTGATAGATATAATTTAATAATTTTCAATGAAATTAGTGTTTTTCTCTCCACAATATTATGTGATGCCTACACATCTTTAAACAATCTAAACTATATTTATAGTCAACTCAGTGTTGAAAAGGCTCAAACTTAGATTTTAAAAAACTTTCAGTCAGGTTCTCTGGTCTCTATGTTGCCTGGAATATAAATATAGACGTCACACTTCAAACGCCACTCACTGCTCCTAACTCCTTTGCTCACTCCTTACCATTCATTCAGTGGCTTCAGCCTGCAGTTAGAATCAAAGCCGGTCTTGTTTCCGTGTCTTTCTAGGCTTTGTACAACTGAGCCTTCCCTCTCCAATCTAATGTAAGGCTTCTCCAGGCAAAACCCATTTCCCAGCAACACGGATTCCACTCGGTTCTCAAAGCCAAGCTCCTCCCTATTGCAGGGTCTCTGCACAATCTGGCTTTGCTCCATTCTCCAGGGCCTTTCTCCCTTTACTGGCTTCCTCCTGAGCTTCAGATGGGCATACCCTTGCCCACTCCGGTTTCAAAAACCATCCTATGATTTTTCTACCCAGAATTCTTCCTGTAATCTTCTTGTTTCTTCTCAAAGTGCGAAGAAAATTTGTTTTTTGGTTGCCCTTCCCCCACTAAACTGCAAGTCCCTGAAAGCCGACCTTTTCTGGTCCCTGACCATGGTGTCCCCTCTGCTGGGGTTCCCAACAATGTTGTCCTAACGAATGAGTACATGAGAAGAAGTGGAGGTATAAAATAAAACCATAATCTCGGGGAGTAAAAAGGTGAAGCCTGTTTTGCACAGATGAACTTAAACCTAGAGGGATTTTTTTTTTAAAGGTCTTATTTCTTCCTTCACTCGTCCTTGGAATAACAGCTAACATTATTCAGTACTTTTAGGCATACACTATATCATTTCTGAGTAACCCTGTAGAGGTAATCAACCTTTATTATCCTCATTTTTCAAAGGCAACCTGCCAATAGCCATTAACGGTGGAGCCGTAGTCTGGTTTAAGTAGGCCATATCCAATTAATCAATGTAATGGACACCCCTTCGGTCAACAATAGGTGTTTTATCAAGGCGCTTTTTAGAGAACCCCTCTGAATTTCCCCTTTTCCCTGACCTTCTGTCTTGGGACTGAAAGCTACTGGTGGTTGCTAACCGCTCAGGGGGTTTCCTGCAGAATGCGAGTGGCTTTGGTGGGTGGTTCTCAGCTCACACTGCAGGTCTCTAGCAGGCTAGGACTGCAGGGGAGGAAGGAGAAAACAGGTCGTTAGCCAGAGCTGAATCCTTGCGCCTTGAGATGGTGAAAGAGGAAGAAGGTACAGTACGCCTTGTTCACACTCGCCAGGGGCTCGGGATCTCCCTAGCAGAAGGGGAACCACGGCGCGTTTCCCCAACTACACTCGCGTCACGAGCTAGCCCGGGCCCGCCCCGCCCCCGGCCCCGCCCCGGCCCGGCCCGCCCACTTGCAGGGGGGGTCCTCTTCAGCCCCCTCCCCCACGACCCACCCCTTTAGCCGGCCTTCTCCTGCCCCTCGGGTCAGACTCGGCCTGTGATTGGTCTTCGAGGCCACAGCCCCCGCCTCCTTGCCTTTTCCGTCACTCCCAAGATGGCGCCGGCCTCGGTGGGTTTGGCGGCTGGCGCTGAGGAAGGAGGCGGAGGCAGTGGCGACCGCGCTGGGAGGGGGAGTCCCGTCTGACTGAGACGGCAGGGCGGAGCGCCGGGCCGGGGGATGAGCTAAGCGGGCTGCAAGCGTCGCGGCTTTCAGCCCCCTCGTGTCCCGCCCGCCGCGCGTGAAAGGATCGGACCCCGCGCTTCGGGCTCTTCCCGGCGCTGGCGCGGGGGGCCGGCGGGGAGGTGAGTGGCGGGGGCGGCGGCGTGGGCATCGGTGGCGTGGGGAGCTGTCACGGCCCTGAGGAGGTGACTGGCAAGGGGGACGCCGAGCAGGGTGATGGGACTCGGAGGGCCGCTAGGCGCGGGCAGCTGCTTGCAGGGGCTCGGACCGTCCGGGAGGATGGCGAGACGCTGCCGAGAGCGTTCGCGCGCCTCCGAGTGGGAACGCGCGCGGGGCTCCGGGGGGCTCCTTCCAGGTTGGCCCTCCGGTGCTGGCCTGGGGCTGTTGTTGGGGTGATGGGGCGGGGGCGGACCGGGGGGAGGTCCTGAAGCTGGGATTTTTGACAAGCCGGTTACGTAAGGTGGCTTCCCGGAATCCCACCTGCTCCAGGTTTCAAACCCGCGGCGGGGGCTGCTTTCCCGCGGCTGCTCAGCTGCTCAGCCCTGATGCCGGGGCCCAGCCGGGGCTCAGGTTCCACGTGAGCCCGGCCAGCGTCCAAGTTGGACAGTTTTTTTTTTTTTTCCTTTACTCTGTGTGTGTGTGTGCGCAATTCTTGGTCATCAATACTCCTTTTGAAGTTTATCTCTTTCTAGGGAGGGGAAAAGAGGGGGGAGAAAAGAGAAGGGGCAAAAACCGCTTGTGATCTAAAATTGGGTCGCAGCGATATCTCTTCATATTATGGTGCGTTTAAATGACAGGACATACTGGGAAATTTGGCTGTTGTCGCTCCAGTGTGCTTTTCATTCGGACGTATGGTTGGCTTCGGAGTCATATAGAGGGTTTTTATTTGTCTTACAGGACAGTTATTTCTTGTTTGCAAAGCGGGACAGGAATCCATCAACAGGCTTGTATTTATTTGAGGGGAAAGCGAGTGTCAGCCAGCCAGAGACACGGGAGGGCAGAAATTGTGTCACTCTGTGAATCTATTATTCTTTTAAATGTATTAGACATGAATGAAAAGGCTAACCCAGGCGTAAAAGAAACAGTATTACGTGATCACAAGCTTTTGTTTAGTGTATATACACAGCCTCATTCTGTTTTCTGCCTTGCCCATTCTACCTCCTCTTTCCTTGGGGGAAGGAGGTGGAGACACCTGTAAACATCGTAGCCCAGGTTACACAAAGCTATTGTAGTGCATTTGAGATTATTATAAAAAGGAGTCTCTTGGGGACCCAAGATTGGTTAATAAGTAAGGATTCTTGGACAAGTTGTTCAGTTTCTGTTTATAGTAGTTCTGGGATACAGCTTCTGAAAAAAGTGAATAGAATTTCTGATCTATTTGAACCCTAATTGAACCTAAAATAAGATTGTATTTGGTTTCTTTTATGGGAACTTAGTTTTGTTTGGGGAGACATTTGAAGCAGCTTTTCATTTTCACAAACTCCCTTTGAACTGCAGCTCCCAGCAAGAGTCTAGAATAACATATAGTTACCAACATCATTCTATATGTGTTACATAATTCTCTTTTTTCCAAATTATTAAACACAGACCTACTTCACTGAGGAATTTTGAAAGAATGTGCTTGTGAGGGAAGTTAATTGATTTTGACACCAGCCTAATATTGGGGAAGAAAAGGAGAAATTTTAGCCTGCATTTCAATCTTAATTGCACAAGTTTACATTTTTGAAGTTTGGTGATGCAGTCTAAGTTTTTTCTCTCTGTGCAAGAGACCCAGGAACCTGGAGCTGATTTTAGCTCTTCCACAGGATTACCACCGGTTTAAGTAGTTATTGATTCTCAAGTTCCTGGAATTACTGTCCCATTTCTGACAACTTGAATACTGTTTAGTATAATTGGGACTTTATATGAAGAAAAGGACAGAGTACATCATATTAATTCATTCAGAAAACAGTAAACATGTAACAAAGAAGAAAACAATATCTTCTTCCTATGTGATACAAAGTACATTAACTCTAGTTGTTTGCAGAATCTTAAGCCTTCTGCTTATGAGAAGCCTAGTTTTTCATAATCATCACTAAAGATAGACTTGGTTGTTGTGTTACAGATCTTTCATTCTTGTTTACACTGGTGTCTCATAATTGTACTCGAAAAACATAAGTGACTCCAGCAGGAAAATGGATTTGCTATTTCTGCTTTCTCCCATGCCAGAGACTTATCTTTTCAGGTTCTGACCCTTTCATGCCAGAGGTAGAAGAAGGAGATACTTAAAAAAAAAAAAATGTAAATCAAGTTTTCTTCCTTTCTTTCCATTCCCTCCATCCACAACTGTTTTTTTTTTTTTTCCCAGTAGAATTGGTGGGGTGGGATGAAGAGGGTCCAGCTATACTTTGCTACTACATATCATCGATATCACTTTGGAGTTGAAAAGAGTAGTGTAAAGCTTCGGATTGGAGACGCTATTTTGGCCTGGAATTTGAGAGCTTCCTGCCTCAACCACATGAGTGCTGGGATTATAGATATATGTCACCACATTCAGCTAAATTACTGTTCTTATAATCACAAAGTGACATTAAAGAGTTAAGAGAAAATATTGAAAATCTAAAGCACTATTGATTCAACAAAGAAACTGCCCTCTTGTTAGCAGAATATGGTGTGTATGTGCACTCACAATAACAGAAGCAACTGGTTGTTTGGGTGAATTCATTTTTATGTCTATGGCTTGCATCTGTGCACATGAACTTCTGGGTTCTTTTTACTTCTGGCACTCAACTGCTCTGTGTTGACAGTGCCACCTATTGATAATGAACTCAGTTTTTTCCTCATTACTTTATTAGTTGTTAGGCAACGGCATTGGGATGTTTAAGAGATACCAATATTTTGCTAGTTACTGAGGATACAAAGGTGAATAGAACATGACTTCTGCCCTCCAACCCTGCCTGAGAAGCTTTGTTTGCTTTTGGGGCCATCAGTACATGTGTCTCCTGCTTTCCTGTCTCACTTTCTCCTGGTGTTCATATCCTTTTGTAACTTTCCTAGTTGGAAACTGTTTTGGGTTCTAGACAACCATTTTTCAAATTTCTTTTTTAGAACATTTGATTTCATGTTGAAGTGTGTTTTTTAGTAAAACCTGAAATATAGAGATCAGAAATTTATTTTTAATCCTGCGGTAACTTTCGTTTGATTACTGTGTGTGTGTGTGAGTGTGTGTGTGTGTGTGTGTGTGTGTGTGTGTGTGTTGGGGGGCTAGAAGTTGGCATCAGATGCCTTCCTCAGTTACTTTTTTTTTTTTTTTTTTTGAGGCAAGGTCTCTCAGTGAACCCAGAGCCCATCAGTTGGCTAGACTGTCTTACTGCTGAATTCCTGAGGTCAGCTTTTCTCTTCCACCCACCCAACACTAGGGAGACAGATCTGTGTTACTTCACCCAGTCTTTTGTGTGGGTGCTGGGGTTCAAAACTCAGGGCCTCATGTCTGGGCACTAGGTACTTAACCCCATGAACTACCCTCCAGCTCTCTTACTGGTTCTGGAGACAGTTTGTCCCTTGAGCTTTCCAGTTGCTTGCCTCCTCTTCCATACAGCTGTGATTATATGTCATGCCCAACTAACTGTAAGTGTTGTTTTGTAGATGAGACATTTTTCTTCTTGAAAAGTTTTAAAAATAAACCCAATTACCAAAATATATAGTACACACCCACATGCCTACATAAAATGTTGACATTTTTCGTTTTTTGCTTCAGATATATATTTAATATAAAAGAACTATGTATATCACAGTTACCACACTGAATTCTAAAAGAGCAATATAGCAACTTTGTACTTTATGTGAAGTTGCAATCTGCTTTGTTCCCTCCAGTTTCATTCCTCGCCATCTCTCTCTCTCTCTCTCTCTTCCTTTCTGTCTTTCTTCAAATACTAATAAATTTAAGTAGGTATTGATATTGCTGTGTCTTGGTATGTGTAGGTTCCATTGGATGAATGTACTGGACTGCCAATTATCATTTCTTCTAGTAATGCTTGTTTACCTGGGCTTCATTTTTTGTTAGGTATAAACAATGCCTCATTAATATCACTCTATCTCTTAAAACTTTGGCTCTCAACCTGTGGGTCGTGACCCCTTTGGGGGGTTACGTGACACTTTTATGGGGGTCACATATCAGATATCCTATGTATTAGATATTTACATTACAATTCATAACAGTAGCAAAATTACAGTTATGAAGTAGCAATGAAAATAACTTTATGGTTAGAGTCACCACAACATGAGGAACTATATTAAAGGGTCATAGCGTTAGGATGGTCGAGAACCACTGTCTTAAAACAACATGTCAGAGTTTTTCCAGGTCATGGACCTGCTGGTTGTGAAATTGCTGAGTCCTAGGATAGAAGTATTTTTACCTTTTAAAATTACTTATAAGATTTTGACAACCAATGTGTATTTTTCTTTCTGTATATCCTCTCTAGGTATTAGGTTTTGGTTTTTGCTCATCTGCTTAATGTAAAATAGCATTTGATTTTTGTCCTGTGTTTATTTCTCTTAATCTTTTTGAGTATTCTTATTTTTGGCCATATCTTCAGTAATTTGTGTGTTCCTATCCTTTACATAATTTCTTTTCTTAAAAATAGATTTGTTTGCCAGGCAGTGATGACAAATGCCTTTAATCCCAGCACTCAGGAGGCAGAGGCAGGAGGATCTCTATGAGTCTGAGGCCAGCCTTGTCTACAGAGTGAGTTCCAGAACAACTGAGGTTACACAGAGAAACCCTGTCTCAAAAGGAGAAAAAGAAAAAAAGACTTGTTTTGTTTGTGTGTGTTTGTGTGTCTGTGTGAGTACATGTACAAGTGTGTGAGGGAGTGCAGCTGTTTGCAGATTCAGAAGAGGTGGTGAGGTGTCCTTTCTGACACTCTCTGCCTATTTCTAGGAGGCAGGGTCTCTTCTGGAACTGGGAATTGTGTTTTCTTGGCTAGCTAAGCCCCACTGATTCTCCTGTTTCTGTTCACCTTGGATCTGGGTTACAGGCATGCATGGGATGCCTGGCCTGTTAGGTGTTTCTAGGATCTGAACTCTGGTCCTTATGGTTGATCAGCCAGCACTCTACCTGCTGAACCATCTCCCAGCCCCTTCTTTACATAGTTTTACTTGGCCTTTTTCTTAATATTTGAAAAAGATTGTTTTGCTTATTTTAAAATATTTTTGGGATATTTACAAATGTTAGGGAGGCCCCCCTTTCCCCCTTTCCTCTTATCTATCTATCTATCTATCTATCTATCTATCTATCTATCTATCTATCTATCTATCATCTGTCTATCTATCTATCTATCTATCTATCTATTGATGTTTCTAACTTGGAACAGTTACTTGGATTAAGATTACAGTGCCTTATCTAACTTGTCATCTTCTCCTCAAACTCTTATTTATCTTATCTAAACTGAACTTATTTACTTCATAAAGTTTGCTTTTTATTTATTTTGTTGTATTTCAGAGATACCATGGACCACTATTGACTGTATAATTCAAGGAAGAGGCTTTTAGTAATTGTATACAAGTCCTTATCTTTCACTCCCATTTTTTATATCCACTCATTCACTAAAATCTCTATTTATTTATTTATTTTTGAGACAGAGTTTCTCTGTGTAGCCTTGGCTGTCCTGGAACATCCTGTGCAGACCAGGCTGGCCTTGAACTCACAAAGATGTGCCTGCCTCTGCCTTCCAAGTGCTGGGATCAAAGGTGTGTGCCAGCTAAAATCTCTACTTCTTTGGGTATGTGTACCCCAGGCTGACATCCAACTTACTTTGTAGCCTAGTTAACTCTTGATCTCCTGCCACTACACCCAACTTACTTGGTAAATATTTTTAATACAATTTTTATTATACTTCTTTATTTACCAATGAGAGAGAGAGAGAGAGAGGAGAGAGAGAGAGAGAGAGAGAGAGAGAGAGAGAGAGAGAGAGATATTGAGATTATTTATGGGCATATTCATATGCCTGAACATGAAGGTCAGTGGACAACTTGCTGGAGTAAATTCTCTTCTTCTACCTATGGTTCCTAGAATTTAAACTCAGGTTTTCAGACTTGGTAGCAAGGGCCATTTTCCACAGAATCATCTATCTGTCTATTAAATCACTTTGAGTCAGAAACTTTCATAGCATCCTCATTCCAATGCTTATTAGGAACTGTTTTTTTTCTCACTGGTTTTCTTGTTTTCAGTTTTGATTCCTGAAATTCATTTTTTCAGAATTGCCAGAATGGTATGTCTAAAACACCAATCGACAATTCCTCACTTATCAACTGGATGAAGCCAGCACTCCTTACCATGTCATTAAAATTCTCCACGATTTGGCCTTTGTCTGCTCTCTAATCTTAACTCTTACAATTTCTACTTTCCATTTCCACTCCAGCCTTAGAGCACTACGTCTTGAAGTTTCCTTGAATACATGTGTTATTTCTGGAGTGTTGCGCTGCTGCTGTGGTCCTTCTGCCTAGAATACTGTCGCTCCTCCCTTCTTATTTTGTCTAGCTAAGTCCTTTCTATCCGTTAAGAATCAGTTAGGGCCTTATTACTTCCTCCAGAAAGCCTTCTCAGATATGGATTATTGGCTTCCTCCTGGAGTGATTCATAATTACTTTGTTATATCTCAAGCTCCAGAGAAGTCACTCAGTGAGAATTTAAGGAGGGGGCAGAAAGATGGCCCAGTGGGTAAAGGGTGCTTGCTGCCAAGTTCTGACAACCCAAGTTTGATTCCCCAGGACCTGCATTTTGGAGAGAACTAAGTCTAGAAGGTTGTCCACTGACCTCCACACGTGTGCTGTAACACACGTGTACACACGGAAGATAAATACATGCAATTTAAAAAAGAATTTGTTGGATCAGTTATTGTAGTATGTGAGGGAGTACCAAGTAGTTGGCTAAAGCTCAGTGGCTATGGGATTGGAGCCTGGCTTTGCTTCTGTTTCTTTGTACCTCAGTTTCCTCCTATGTAAAACTGGGGAAAGGATGCATTTATAAAGTTGTGACACTTAAATTTGGTAATGCAAACAAAGCGTTTGAAACAATGTCTGGTACCTAGGGAATAATCTATTCAAACTATTGTTGGCTTTAGAATATTTGAGTGTATGTGTCTGTTTCCACAATTAGGCTTTGAATCAGTGAGTGAAGGAACCCTCCAAGGAAATCTGGATCTTACAGTGAAAGATAACATTTCTAACTTTTCAGCATGTCCTGAAAAGTTGAGTCTATGTCCCCTTTTTCTAGCAACTGCAACATTTGGCTTCTTGCCACACATGAGAAATTGACATTGATGATAATTAGCATTTCTTAATTACACTACATAATTGGCTACTTATTTAAAATTCAGCATGCTTTGCTTAGTAGTTCTGCTAGAATTCTAGGAATACCATTTACTTTTTTTTTTTTTTTTTTTTTTTTTTTTTTTTTTTTTTTTGGTTTTTCGAGACAGGGTTTCTCTGTGTAGCTTTGCGCCTTTCCTGGGACTCACTTGGTAGTCCAGGCTGGCCTCGAACTCACAGAGATCCGCCTGGCTCTGCCTCCCGAGTGCTGGGATTACAGGCGTGCGCCGCCGCCGCCGCCGCCGCCGCCGCCGCCGCCGCCGCCGCCGCCACCACCACCACCACCACCACCACCACCACCACCGCTGGCACTATCATTTACTTTTAAGCCTCACTTAGTCTGTTTGGTATTTAACTAACTTTTCCAGATATGGGTTAAGGTGTGAGGGGGCTGAACAAACAGGTAGAATTAGGGTAAAACATTATACTTCTGAGTCAGACATGTCCATTATACCTTCACTATTTATTTTAAAATGTTATCAGAATATTGGATCATTTCAATCATGTAATTTCAATAATAACTTTGCAGAGGTAATATAAGACATTAGAAATGATCAATACTCTGTCTTCTTCCATTGTTGCAAATGATTAAGACTTGTTTACTTGAGGTCATTTTTATTATTTCTGAATCCTTTTCTTTTACCCTAGATTTAGCGTTCCTTATTTTGTTTTGAACACTAAAACTATCTGTATAATCTTGGCAAATTGATAGAAGTCTTGTTTGTTTTATTTTTATCTCTGAGCTTGCTATTAAATTTATAGGGTTTTTTGTCTCACTGTTTTTGATTATATGAGAGTAAGTTTATCTTCTTTTGAATATAGGGATAGTACAAAATTACTTGTATTCATTGCTCTTCAGTATCCATTTGAAAATTGTTGTTATAGAAACTAGATTTTTTTCTAAAAGGTCTTAAGTTGCTAAAGGAAAATTCTAACTATTATCAAATTAATGTGGAAATCTTAATGTATCACTCTTGTGTTAGAAGCTAATACTATATAATGATTGTGGTGTCAGGAGCTGCATTTTTAAAAGACCAGTGTCTTAGCGTTGAGTATTTTAGTTGGAGATTCTTAAGTATCATGTTTTTAAGAGAATGGATGTAGGTGAATAGGAAAAACTGAAATTATATTTTGGTTTGTTAAATAGAGCTGGCTCTTATCAACAGAAAAGTTGATCCTTACCCCCTTTTTAGTCAAGATGATAGTTAAGTGATACTATTTTTTTCTGTAAAAAATAATTTAAGTTGGTATAGTGGCAAATACCTATAAAATCCCAGCACAGTAGAGTCTGAGTCAGGAAGATGATGAGTTCTAGGCCAGCCTGACCTATATAGTGAGAGTCTGAAGAATTAAAAATCTCTCTCTATCTGTCTCTGTCTCTCTCATTCTCTGTCAAATAAGCTCTAAGATATTCCCTATCCTTCCATTTTCAATTTTTCCTGGATGTCAGAACTTTGTAATAGTATTTTATATAAATATGTATTTTTAAAAAATGTAATGTTGGGGATTGAACCTGGATACCTGAATTTGCTAGGCAAGTGTGTTATCATTGAGTTACATCCCTAGCTTTGTAATAGTATTTATTCATGTTGTTGTGTAGGCGATAATTTCACTGAAGTTGTACCCATGGGCTGTTGTTTGAACCTACTCTCATTGATGAATACTTTTCATTCTTTTAGGCTAAGGAGTGATTGAAGTTTCTAGTTTCATAGATATTTTTAAAAATTAGACTTTTCTTTTTCTGATTAACTGATATTTTAATATTTCTTGCTTTTTTTTTTTTTTTAAGAGGTAGGGTCTTACCATGTAGCTTTGACTGTCCTGAAGACTCCATATATAGTTTAGGCTGCTTTATGTAGGCAGAAGTTTCTCTTCCACCAGCAACTCCCAAACACCCAGCAGCTTCTTCCCAAATTATCACAGAGAAGCTTATATTAATTATAAATGCTTGGCTGATAGTTCAGGTTTATAACTAACTAACTCTTACACTTAAATTAACCCATAATTTTTAATCTACATTTAGCCATGTGACTTGGTACCTTTCCTCAGTACAGCATTCTCATCTTGCTTTCTCATTGTCTGGATATTGACTCCTGACTCTGCCCTTTTCCTTTCCATCATCCTTAGTTTGGTCACCCTGCCTCTCCTTCCTGCCTGGCTACTGGACAGTCAGTGTTTTATTAAACCAATTTGAGTGACAAATCTTTACAGTGTACAAGAGGATTATTCCACAGCATTTCCCCCTTTTGTCTAATTAAAAAGGGAAGTTTTGCTGGGCAGTGGTGGCGCACGCCTGTAATCCCAGCACTCGGGAGGCAGAGCCAGGTGGATCTCTGTGAGTTTGAGGCCAGCCTGGTCTACAGAGCGAGATCCAGGAAAGGCGCAAAGCTACACAGAGAAACCCTGTCTCGGAAAAACCAAAAAAAAAAAAAAAAAAAAAGAAGTTTTAACTTTAACATAGTAAGATTATATACAACAAAAACAGTTATTAAGTAAGCGTTATAGTAACACTGTCTATTTGTATTTGGAAAAAATAAAAATACTCTATCATCTATCTTTGTGAGTCCAATGTTTTGTATCTAATTTATCTTTTATTATAACTAATGAAAACTGTATTATAACTATCTAGTCTTCAATTCTATCAAAGACTTCAGAAGGATGAAATGTTACCTAATGATAGAGACATCAGGCTGTCTGGACAGTCATCCAAAATTTCTCTGTAACATTGGGCATCCAACTCTGGCTACAGGCCTAGAATGTCTGACAGACTTTCCTGTGAAGCAGGGAACTTTGAAGGACTGTCCTACCTTCTCTTGACAAAGTTCTGTAGTTGCCTTTCTTGTGTCTTGTTGATCCAGTTTGGACAGTAACTGTCATCATTGAGGCATGGGTAGTTTCTTTGCCCACATGGCTAGCTTTTGCCATAAAGAAAACAAACTCCATATGGAGTTTCTTCGATGCCCATCATTCTCTTTGAAATAATTGGTGCTGCCAGGAGCAGATGTGTCTCACTGTCAAGAAAAGTCTAAGTTATTAAAACATTTTAAATGCCATATTCTGCAGATCTCTGAAGTGTTTGAAAATTGCCTATCTATCTGAAATATATCTCTGTATGATACCTAACATGATTATAAATTTGTTTTTGTAGATGACTTAATTTGTATTTCTTAATTATATATTAATTTTTTAATGAGGTGCACAAATATAATACCCTAAACAAGAGTAGAAATATATATATATAATATAACAAAATTAACTTTAAATTTGTATCAATAAACCAAAAACCATACTAATGTAAAATATGTAAGATTAATAGTTTTTTGTGTTAAAGTAGATTCAATAATCTATGCTTTCATCTTATCATTTCTATAACATGCATTTCTTTCTTTCTTCTTTTTTGGTTCTTAGGTTTTTTTTTGAGACAGGGTTTCCCTGTGTAGCTTTGGAGCCTGTCCTGGATCTCACTGTGTAGACCAGGCTGGACTCGAACTCACAAAAATTCACCTGGCTCTGCCTCCCAAGTACTGGGATTAAAGGTGTGCACCACCACTGCCCGGCTGTATCATACATTTCTATATTAGCTTTAAACTTGGAATAATCTTCCTGTCTTTCCCTCCTCATGAATGGTGAGATTACAGGAATAAGACAGCATGCCCATGACCTTTTTTTTTTGGGTTTTGAGGGTTGTTGTTTGATCAGCTTTCTTTTGTTTGTAGGCAGTAGAAAGCAAATTTAGACTAACTCATTCAAAATAGGAATTAATGACAAAGATACTTGGGATTTCATGGCGTCTAATGATAGAAGAACAGCCAAACAGCCAGAAGAGCATGAGACCAAGAGCTGGAAATTCCCTAGTAGTCAGGCAGCGTCTGTCTTAGCACTCTGGACCAGCCTGATTCCCATGGATGTAGCAGGAGTCTTAAAAATTCTTATTAATAAAATGAAACCTGAGCCAGGTATTGGGGTGAACTGGAAGATCAGAGAACCAGAACAAGCCATAGCTAACCTCACCTGGCCAACTTCTCAGCTGGTTTTGTTTCCTCAGACTGGAAGCTTCTGTGTCCTCATCCCAATGGCTCTCAGCTGAACTGCTGCTTGAAAGCCTAAAAGCTTCTAGTTTCTGGTCCTCACGCCTTATATACCTTTCTGCCTTCTACCATCACTCCCTGGGATTAAAGGCTCGATTTCTGGGATTAAAGACGTGAGTCACCATGCTTGGCTGTATCCTTGAACACATGGATTTCTGCCTCTGGAATGCTAGGATTAAAGGCGTGTGCTGCCACTGCCTATCCTAAGTATCTAGTGGCTTTTCTCTTCTCTGAGCCCAGATAAGTTTATTAGGGTACACAATATTTTGGGGAACACAATACCACCACACATGCTCCTACTTGTTCTTTTCATTTTTGTCTCTCTGCATGTTGTCTTTCATCACTTTGTGTGGCTAGACATGTCTTCTGACTCGTTGTTTCTGAGACAGGGTCTCTCTGTGTAACTTGGCTAGCCCGGGACCAGATTGGCCTTGGGCTCATCCACCTGCCTCTGCCTCCCAGTGCTGGGATTAAAGGCCTGTGCCTCTTTGTCAGGCTGTCTTCTGACTTCTAAATTCATATATTGTTTCATGATTCTGTGATCTCATTCTAAACCCCTAAAAGAAAATCTAGTATGAGGCAAGTATCAGCTATGGCAAAGGAAACCTAGGTTTCGCTGAACAGGACTCTCAGCCCTAGTTTTGTGGAATAGGATAGGACACACAGCTTCCCAAAGATAGCTGGTGGTTACAAAAGGATACTAGATGATGAAAAATAAAATTAACTTTTAAATGAAATTCAAAGAAAATGCTCAGTGTCTTTACATAATATCAAAGAACCCAAATTCTTTCACTCCCTATTCAAAGGTCATTATTATGAAAGCCATGAACATTTCTCCCTTTTTCAGGTGAAAACTAGTAGAGGAAGAGGTACCCTTTTAGCTTCTGTGGATAGAATTTGTAGTTTGACTCATTCTATGAATACATGTATATTAATATATACCATCTTTAATATATTAACCTCTAAAAAGCATCTCTGAGTTGTAGTCTTACTATGTAGCTCAGGCTGGCCTTAGACTTCTTATATAACCCAGGCTAGCCTCCAGAACAGACTTCCCCTTAGTGGTGGCACAATGTGTCTGGCCTTAATAACAATATTAATAATCATGACTTTTTAAAAACTCTGGTGCTAAGGATTGAACCAAGGATATTCTAGGCAAGTACTCCACCATTAAGCTATATCCCCAGTATGATATTCCTTATTTAGCAAGCATTTACATACTGTTTGTGTAATGCCAAGGACTGTGCTAAAACAAGTATTTACAGAGTAGAATGGTATTATTGTTTACTCTCAGAGAATTCGTATTCTGGTGGAGAAGAGTAGATGTTCAGAGAACTTACAGTATTAGTGTGATATCATATAAAGTATGTACAGTATATACACTCTTGAAGCCCAAGACTAGACAATGGCAGTCTTTCATAGGAACAGCACAGAGAAGGACTAATTTTGCTGGAGCTGATCATTTGATGTGAGTGTTCTGGTGGAGGAGCTGAATTTGAATTTGCAAAGGTACCTGGAGTTATGGAAAGGGGAACTCTGTACAGTGAAACTCAAGTGAAGTTTTACACCATTTAACTTAATGAAACTGAAATTAAACCCTGTTTTCAAGCCTGCCCTTCCACTTCACATGGCAGTAATTATGGTCCTTTTGAAAAGACAGTTGTAGATTTTAGAATACTCAGATTATCTGTTCTTTAGCTTTTTGCCACCTTTGAGAATAAGATGCCATTGATAGCTTCCTTTTAGATTCTTTTATCAGAATTCTCTAGTAGTTGGTTAATTGGGTTGTTAGTTTCCTTTTATAATTACATTTCCTGTTCACACATAGCTCTTTGTAGAGGGAAATAGACTGAAAATGAGAGCACTTGTAAAATTTATAGAGAACATAGTTCTTATCAGACTAAGTGTTGAGGACGGTGGGGAAAAGTAATGATGAAAGTGATATATACCTAATGTAATGATCTATACCTACTGAAAATGATCTACACCTAATGTAATGATCTATACCTCCTGAAAATGATCTATACCTAATGTAATGATCTATACCTACTGAAAATGATCTATACCTAATGTAATGATATACTGAAAATGATCTATACCTAATGTAATGATCTATACCTACTGAAAATGATCTATACCTAATGTAATGATCTATACCTCCTGAAAATGATCTATACCTAATGTAATGATCTATACCTACTGAAAATGATCTATACCTAATGCAATGATCTATACCTACTGAAAATGATCTATACCTAGAGGTAGCTCTAAAATTAACTTCAAATAATAAATAAAATCAATTTTTCTTTGGTTGGTTGGTTTTTGATTTTTTGAGACAGGGTTTCTCTGTGTAACAATCCTGGCTGTTCTGGAACTTTCTTTGTAGACCAGGCTGGCCTCAAACTCACAGAGACCTGCCTGTCTCTGCCTCCTGAGTGCTGGGGTTAATGGCATGCGCCACCACACCTGGCTCCATACAGTTTCTTGTTTTGTTTTAAATCTTCCTCCCTTAGCCTCTTGAATGCTGGGTTTACAGGTGTGCACTACCATACTGGTCCCATGTGATATTATTTTATATCATTTTTTCCTCTGTGGAGTTGGACCTACTATTATGTAAAAGTCTATGCAGAAGAATGCTTTGTGCTTCACTACTCTGGTTACTTGATGAACACTTTTACTTCCTTTATGCATTCATTCATGATTCCTACTCCACCCTATCACAAATAACCAAACAAAACAAGACCCCCACCCCCCAAAAAATCCAGATTTACTATTCTGAGAAGTGACTGAGGAGAGAAGGGAAGTAAGAGGCCAGCTTTATGGTGGTAATGAGGGGTGGTGTGTGTGTGTGTGTGTGTGTGTGTGTGTGTGTGTGTGTGTGTGTGTGTGTGTGTTTCAGCATGAAGTTCATAGAGCAAACTCAAAAATACCATCATTGTCATCCAAGTCAGAAATTGTGGCCTTTTCTTCCTCACCACAAAACCAGAAACTGTTTGCCTTCTCTTACTTCAAAACGTGCTTCACTACCTTCTCCACATCATCTGAATTATATTTAGATGTGCTTTGCTTTTTGTTTGCTTGTTTTGTGAGATAGGATCTCCCTCTGAAGTGACAGCTGGCCTGGAACTTGCCGTGATCCTCTTGCCTCTGCCTCCTGAATGCTGAAATTACAGCCCTGTGCTGCCATGTTCAGCTTCAGATACCCTTCTGACATTGTGTAGGAGGAGGCGAGGAACAGAGAAAAGGGGAAGTAATAGGACTTGGTCTGTTTCTCCTTTTGTGTCCACTGCCTTGCCATCATGATGCCTCTTTCTTTTCAGACTTCCCAAGCCTAAACTGTGTGTTCTTCTCATTTCTGTCTTCTTGGTGACAGGCTCACCACTTCCTATGTTGCTCATTTACTTTTCTGACTTGTCTGTCAAGCTCCTAGAAGGCAGCCACACCATTTTTCTTTGTGCTGTCATTGCCTGCCACAGAGTTTGGCACATGGGAGGAGTATCTAATGTTAGGAGTCTTCATTGTAAGCAGGAGTCAGCTCTGGTCAGCCGAAGTGAGAGTCGGTGAATTTGTTAGAAGGATATTAGTTATTCTGCAGAAATGACTGCAAGAGTGGAGAGCTGCATGCTGAGGAAGAACAGGAAACAAACTTCAGGGCTAGACCGTAGCCAAAGTGAAAAGCCACTTGTGAAGATAATAAAAATGAAGTGTCCTTTTCCCAAGACTTCATTCACTGATGGTGCTGCTGGAATATTGTCACTGGGTACAGTATGCCAGTGATTTAAGAAGTGGGTGTTGCCAGGCGGTAGTGGCGCACGTCTTTAATCCCAGCACTCGGGAGGCAGAGCCAGGTGGATCTCTGTGAGTTCGAGGCCAGCCTGGTCTACAGAGTGAGTCCCAGGAAAGGTGCAAAGCTACACAGAGAAACCCTGTCTCGAAAAACCAAAAACTAAAAACCAAAAAAGAAGTGGGTGTCTATTTCGCTTATAAACAGCACAAATTGTTTTTACAGTTCTGTCTGCTTAGTGACCAGAATCATGGTCAAGTTATAGTGGGAAAGTCTTCATGTAGGTGACAGACTGCCAACTCATATGCACACATGACCCAAAGAATCCCAATAATGGATCTAACCTGTCCTTGCTGTACTTGCTCTAGATTTCAATTCCGTGTGAGTGCATTGAATTGACTGGCCAGAGCACCTGTTCCCAAAGTATGACAAACAAGTATCTGGCTTTGTGATTGGTCAAGTTTCTATGCTTGCTTCTAGAGTCTACTTTCTTTCCAGACACACCTGTCAGATTCTCTAAGTAGAGGAAAAGGCTAGCTCAGTTCTGAACAGTGAGAAGTAAAACTGGCATCTGTCCATTCAGTAGCCATCTGATCAGTGAGTACAAGCCAGAGCCATGATACTGGATCTCTAAGCCTTTTCACCATTAAGCATTCAAGTGTGGTCACTAATGATGCTCAAAACCCAAATCAATGCAGAGTCAAAAAATAAGTAAAGGATAAGCAAAGTCAGCCCACTGTGATTTTCAAGCACCTTTCTTGGTATCTAGTTACTTAAGGTCCATTACTTGCCCCATGTGTAGTGTCTGATCAGAAGCTTTGGTTTGCCTGGCAGTCTGACCCTGGGTGAACTGAGATTTGAACTCTGCTCAGATGATTCTAGAACACACAACTGCTATATTAGAAAAATCAGTCAAGTTTTTGTCCATTTCTAAGTTGCCTTACCTGTCATCTATAAGGTTTTACTATAATCATTGTGGAAAATATTATCAAAGTTGAATATGCATATACCCATTGCTAGTAATCTCATTTTTGTTTTTTTAAGTGTACATTTATGTGTCAAAGGACATATACAATAATTTCTATCCAACTCTGTAATCACAGTAGCCTAACACTGGAAACAAACCAGATGTCCACTAACAAAAGAGTAGATAAGTAAAGTTGTTCAAAATTGTTTAAAAATTGTCATTAAGATGAAAAAATATACAGAAACGAAAACAAACAAACTACTGTTACACAGAACAACTGTGGCTGATTCTCAAAAATAATATAAGGTGAAAAAGCAAGCCTCCCTCCCCTAATATAGACTATGTGAGTCCTTCCATGTTCCATTTTTATAATGCAAAATGGTGGTTCTCTGGAAAAGTTGGAGGGGCTTTCTGTTCCTGGCAGTACTCTGTTCTTGACACTGGAGGTATTCATAATGGATAGTGGGGATTCTTGCAGTTGTAATTTCTTTATGTTTGTTACACTTTAATTAAAAAGAATGAAAATGGAGCTGGAGAGAAAGCCCAGGGCTTAAGAGCACTTGTTGCTCTTGCAGAGGACTGTTGTTTGGTCCCCAGTACCTACACGGTGACTTACAAGCATCCCTCACTCCCTTTTGAGGAAATCAGATGTCCTCTTCTGATACTTCTGTAGCACCCAGCTTGCATGTGGTGCACATACACACGTACATCAAGACACTCATACACATAAAAAATCAAAACACTAAAACAAAACCAGGCCTGTGCATGGACTAAATTGCGGAGCAAGGCTAAGTGAGCCCCTCAGGTTGTGTGTTCTGTTTTGTGTACACATTTCTGTGTATTTTAGAGATTGTTAGCATTAATTAGATCTTCTAGAGTGGTTTATGACTTCTAAAAGGTTAACAGCCCACATCAGGTATTTATAAAAACATGCATATACATAAAAATTGTTATTTTATACATTTTATTGTGGATAGCACATTTTTATCATGAGATAGGACCTGGCCTCTAAGATCAGATCCTCTGCTTTGGATCCTATCCTTTCACACTTTCTCAGGCTTACTTTAAACATTTTCTTCTGGATTTATTTTATTTAAAAAGTTAACAGAATTAAGGGAGGTATGCCAATAGCAATCACTCAGGAGAGGGTGAAAGTGGGGAGGGAGGCCTCAGAGAAGGTGACTGTAAAGCAAGCCTGAGGGGCTGGAGAGATAGATGGCTCTGTGTTATGAACCAGTTTCCACCCATTTCCCTTCCCCTTTCCCATTGGAGCTCCTCCAAGGATGGCTGTGCTTCCTTACTTCCCATTGTCTTCGTCTCATCCCAGTGGGACTTCCCTCACAATAACACTTACTGAAATGACTGCTCAAGTTCATTGTGATTGGATGCTTGCTAAGTCTAGTGGTTAAATAGCTCTTAGGATGGAAGTGGGGTGAGAGTGCTCAAGTGTAAAGGATTGCTTTAATCATGGTTCTCCTTTCATGATATGTGCCTGTCACTGGCCTGTTTGGGGCTCTGATTTAATTTTAAGTTTCTTTGTTCCCTGCCTCTTCATTACCTGCCCTTCTCCTCTTAGGTGTTCATTCAAATATGGCCATGATATCATCCTAGAATATCTTTGGATACCATAATGTGGTTTGGATGTGCGTATGCTTTTAATTCATATCAATACTATTTTGCTTTGGATCCCCTTCTGGTTTTTAGCTGTTCTTATTCAACATTAAATTTCCACTACATTTCTATTTCATAGTTTTGCTTGCTACATAATATTCATGATCTGCCAGGTTTTAAAATTATCCCTTTAATTACAGCTATCATCGTTTGTTTATTTATCCATTCAACAAATACTGAATGCCGTTCATCAGGCACCACTGCCAGTGGTGTACAGTAGAAAACTCCCAAACCTCAAAGAACTTTTACAGTCTTGTACAAAGAAAGAGAATAAAAAATGTATCAAATAAAATACATAGTGTGCTGGAGCTGAGAATAGGAGTACATGCCAGGGTTAATCCCAGCACTTAGGAGACAGAGGCAGGCAAGAGATCTGTGAGTTCTGGTTCATCTTGGTCTACATAGCAAGTTCCAGGCCAACCAGGGCTACATAGTAAGACCCTGCCTCAAACAATATATATAAAATGCTGGAGAGTAAAACTGCTAAAATGAGAAAGGAAGGAGAGAGTGTGTCATAAATATTCCAATTTAATATGTGTACTTGCTAGTGACTATAAGAGTGCAAGTGTCTGTGCTGACAGAAAAGTGGGTTTAGACTTAAGACGGAGGGTTGCAAAACAGACACATAGGTAGAGCCATCCAGTGGACATAGTGGATCTTAGTGCGGAGTCATGGCTGGGGATACAAATTTGAGACTAAATACTTTATTAGACTAGTAGGTATTTGTCTCATGTTAGTCTTGTTATTAGTTTAATAGATATTCTTTATTTAGGCCTCGACTGGTCATCAGAATGTTTAGGAAGAATCACCTTTGGACTGACAGTGTGGCTTAACAGGTAAAGGTGTCTGCTACCAAGCTTGCTGACCTGAGCTTTACCTCAGCAGGTAAAGCTTGCAGGCCCCACATGGTGGAAGGAGAGAACTGACCTCTACTAGCTATTCTCAGACCTCCACATGAGTGAGGGGGCATGAGCATGCTCCCACATACACACACGCATATCCACACACTAAGTGAAGAAATCAAGTGTAGGGTTTTGTTTGTCTTTGTTGTGGATCACCTGTCCTCACTAAGCTGATCTGAGGAGACTGCAGTGTCCAGAGATCTGGGAAAAGGAATTCCAGGCCCTGCTCTGCTCCTGATGGTTTGTGCTACTGTGCACATGTCAAATTAGCATTCCTGGAATTTAATTTTTTCATTGGTCAAACCAAAAGATTCCTTCCCTTTAAATTCTGAATATAAAGGAATTTCTGTGACTCTTTTAAAGGAAATAGGATATAAATAATCTTTAGATCAATAGTTTGATTTAAAAATTAAAAAGTTTTGTGACAATTTTTTCTTTATAAATTAGAAAAAAATGCCTACTACAACTTCTTTAAAATTTCTTTCTCTGTCTGCCTGCCTGCCTTTCTTCCTCCCTTCCTTTCTTTCTTTTCTTGAGACAAAGTCTCACTATATAGCTCTGGTTGGCTTGGAACTCACCGTGAATACCAGGTTGGCCTAGAACTCACAGGAATGTACCTCCCTCTGCCTCCTGAGTGTTGGGATCGAAGGTGTGTGCAATCACAACCAGCCTTCCTAATTTAAAACACACACACACACACACACACACACACACACACACACACACACACACACGAGTGTGTCATCAGTATTTGTAGTCGCTGGCTGCAATAGCACAGGAAAGCTTTTCTTCTTTTGTCTGACTGTAACTTAATATCTATTGACCAGCTTTCCCTCCTTGCCTCCTTCTCTTACGTTCTCCAGTAAGTACTATCCTACTGTCAGGCTCTATGAAATCATCTCAAGAATGTTTTGTTTAACAGATAATCAAAAGTAAAAATAATAAATAAAATTAAAACAATGTTTAACAGAATAAAGTTAGTTTGAAAAGTAAAATCACAGCTGGACATGGTCCCGAGCACTAGGAAGGCTGAGGCAGGAGGATTGCCTCAAGTTCAAGACCAGCTTGGACTACAGAGTGAGAGACTTTGTCTCAAACAGAAAAACAGGCCAGGCAGTGGTGGCTCAGGCCTTTAATTCAGAGCAGGCAGAGGCAGGCAGATTTCTAATTTCAAGGCCAGCCTGGTCTACAGAGTGAGTTCCAGGATAGCCAAAGCAACACAATGAAAACATGTCTCAGAAAACCAAACCAAACCAAAATAAAAACAAAAAACCAACCATAAAACCAACACCCCCACTCTTATCCAGCAAATCATTTGTAAGTAATTTCAGAATATAAGAGAGGTCATTCTAATTTACAGTGCTACTAACACTTGTCAGGTGTGTTCATTTTCCTGTAACATCACCAGCTCTGGGCTTAATTGTTTTTATTCATATTTGTTCAATTTAATTTAGTACCCCGGAGTCTATAATTATTTGCAAGGTTCCTGGTTCTTCCAAGGATTTAAGTATTTGTATGTTTTCTGTTTTTTTGGACAGGGTGTGGGTATTTTGCCTGTATGTGTATCTGTGCACTTCATGTATGTCTGGTGTCCACAGAGGCCAGGAGAAGACATTGCATCCCTGAAGCTAGAGCTGCAGACTTTTAACATGGATGGCAACAGGATTGGAATCAGACCTGGGTCCTCTGAAATAGCAGCCAGTGCTCTTAACCATGCCATCTATCTAGTCCCTTTTTATTTCTTTTCACAAATAAATACACTGTGATAGAAGTGTATTGGGGAGCAGAGAGAGGCATTATTTATTTGTGCATGTGTATCTGTGCATGTGCCAGAGTAGCTATAGAGGTCAGAGGAAGCTTTATGGGAGTTTTCTCCTCTAACCAAGTGGGTCTTAGAGATGAATTTAGGATTTTGTTTTTGTTTTTGATTTTTGATTTTGTTTTTTGAGATAGGGTTTCTCTGTGTAACAGCCCTGGTTGTCCTGGAACTCGCTCTGCAGACCAGGCTGACCTCAAACTCACAGAGATCCTCCTGGCTCTGCCTCCTGAGTGCTGGGATTAAAGGTGTGCGCCACTACTGCCTGGCTGTTTTTATTCTTTTTTTGTGTGAGAGAAAGGGATTCTTGTAGCCCGAGCTGGTCTCAGACTCCCTATTTAGCCAAGGATGGCCTTCTGCCTCTTTCTGCTCCCCAATACACTTCTATCACAGGCATGTATAAGATGCCTGGCTCTTAGTGGTTGGGATTCTGTTTGAAGTGCTTGTTTTTAGTTTTTAATCATCTAATATGCCATATAAAAATTTTAAATTACATCAATCATTAGTAGCTAGAAGGGTAAGGAAATTCTCAAAGTTGTTTTCAAGGGTTGATTCCCAGAGTCCATTTTATGTCTCATGTTTGTTACGGTGTGTGTGTGGAAAAATGGAAAGGGTTTTTTTTTTTTTTGAGTCTTAAAGCCTTTTTAAATGAATGATGACAGATTGGTACGAAATTGGAATGTTCAACATTGATCAAATGACAGAACTCTAAATTTATATTTAAAGACAGAATCGGGCTACTGTGTGGTTTGTTTACAGCTGTAAAAGAGAGGAGTGTCCAGATACTGTATTATCTGACAGAAACAGATCATTCCGCTGTAGATGGCAGTTCACATTAGCTCCCAGTTAGCAAATGCAGATGCTAGTCCAAAGAGGAAGTAAAAAGTTAGAGATGGAGGAGTAGTGTGCAAGGGGGAAATTAAGTAAAAGAAGACTGTGCAAGAAAGGAAATTTAAAATCGGACTTCCTTTTCATGCTGGTGGGCCAGGACACTTGGATTTCACAGACAGTGCCGCTTGCAAACTGACTTTCAGGGTAAGATTGGTAACTGAGTTTTGTTATTTTCGAGTAATCTAGATTTCACGGTGGCAGTAGTGCATTTCAGTAATCATAAGAGAGTATATGTAGCATTAAAAGTTCCCTAGTGCCTTTTCTTCATACCACTGTAGTCACTTTGCACCTCTCTACTTCCTCTTTTAAAAAAACGATTTATTAATTAACTGTTTTGGGGGATTGTGCTGGGCATCTAACCCAGTGCTCTGTGTGTTGGCAAGTGCTCACTACTTGCAGAACTATATTCCAGCCCTTTATTTTACCCTTTTATACCACCTCCCTCTTCTTAATCCCTTTTTAAAAACTTCATTAGGTTTTAATTTATTTTATTTATGTGCATGCATGCCATGCCTAGATTGGAGGTCAGAGGACACCTTGTGGCAGTCAGTTCTCTCCTCCTACCACGTGGGGCCTGGCAGAGCAACTCAAGTCATTAGGTTTGGTAGCGGGCTTGCGGAGCCATCTCACTGGCCCTTTTTTTTTTTTTTTTTTTTTTAAATTCTTTCTTTTCTTCTTTATTCAACTTCTTTCTTTTTTCCATTTATTCTCTGGTCTTATTTTTGTTATTCATTCCTTTTCTTTTCTTTTGTCAAGTTTAACTTGAGCATTTATATATTAACTTTTTGACTAGCAAAGCCTAGGTTCACTAACATCCAGTAGTTTCCTCAAGGGCTCTCTTCTCTTCTATCCTTTAATATGTAGTATAGTGTAGTAGAACTCCAAAGTAAAAGTCATAGATTGATTTATTTGGTTACAGGCAGGCTACTATACTGTAGTTATAAAATATCTTCAATTATAAAAGGAGTAATGGACACAAAATCACCATGGACTCTCCTCACTCTAAAATCTTACGACTCTGTGATGTTTCCACTTTCCTATGTTTCCTACTGTTTTGACCTCACTCATTACTAAATGTTCACACACCTGCCATATGTTTCTATCTGCTGTAATAGAAGATAACAGAAATCATAGCAGTCTTTGGATTATTGGTAGTCTTATCTGGAGACAAGTGACCGTGCATTAAAACTCAGGATTTCCAGTCCGATCCTGTTCTGTCAAGAACAGATCCATATTCCCAAGACAATACTAGCTACTTCTGCTCTGGCCTAATTACCAGCTGAGGGGCAGACTTGCCCTTGAACAAAGATGACTCCTCTAGCTCTTTCACACCTGGGCTCCCACTGTAGCTGTTCCCTTACACCCTTTTTGCCTGTTTGTTTCCAGTCTGTAGTTTCTCTGCAGTGGGAATATTTACCTTAAAACTGACGAGGGTGGTCGTCATTGTGAGTGGGTAGACATCACTGCCAGTGATCTTTTGTGTGCATGTACATGCCTTTATATGTGTGTGTAGAATCATGATCAAAAGGAATGGTCCCCAGCCTGAGTGAGTGTGACCCACAGAACTTTCTGTGTTTGTTCCTTATTCTTCGGTTTGTTTCTGCACACCTTTTGTAAGGAACTGTTGCTTTAGGAAACATCTTTTACTTTCATGGGCAGTATGTAGTTTCTGGTGTGTGTGTGTGTGTGTGTGTGTGTGTGTGTGTATGTATGTATAAAATCATGCTACAGAAAGTAGGGATGGAGGTGGTGCCTAAGGAAAGTGTATGGAGTAAGGAGAGGGTGTCATGACGTGTGCATCTTGTGCTGGAAGTGAATTGTGTCTTGACTAGTGACAGGTACATGATACATATGCATTAAGTCTGTATAGACTTAGATATACACATATACAAATGAGTATTAGTCAAACCTAGGTAATAAGACAAGTTAGTTATTATCAGTGTCAGTGTCCCAATTCTGTCATTGTGTTATGGTTGTTATGTAAGATGTGCTAATGGGAAAAAACTCAGTAAAAGGAATTCCAGGTCTTTTTCTTTCAACCAAATGTGTATCCAGCTATCTTAAAAGTAAAAATTTCAGGGGCTGGAGAGAAAGCACAGTGGAGAGAGAACTCCTTGGTTAAGAGCACTGGCTGTTCTTGTGGAAGACTCAGATTCCATTCCCAGCACCCACATGGTAGCCCACAACTGACTATATAGGCCCAGTCCCAAGGGATTCAGTGCCTCTTCACTCACTGCATACATGTGCACAGACATGCATGCAGCCAAGCACTCATACACATATTGTAAAAATAAACCTCAAAAAATTTAAGTAAAAATTTCAGTGAAAAAGAATAGCAATTTAAAGAAGTCTGTGCTGAAAAATAGTGGCTTAACGTACATAGTGACAGGAAGCACATTGATGTGTTTGTACTGTGGAGCATGGCTCTTCCTTTTCAACCATCGATGTGCTAGCAAACAGAGCTAGCTAGTTGCCTCTTTCCTATTTTTCTGTGCATGTATGGAAAGTAAAGGAGTGACTGTAATATGTTACTTCCATTAGCAGAATACTTTGCAAATATTTTTGTATTAAATAGAAAATCAGTTAATTCTAATAATGTTTCAGGTGTTTGATTTTTACATAATTTATGGAGTCAGAATAAAGTTTTGAGAATTTATCAATAGAATTATGTGATACTGGGAATGTGACAGTAAATTAATCTAAAATTTCAACACTGAAGGAAATGATACCTGGGTTTTAGTTTTTTGTTTATTTGTTTTATTTTACTTACTTATTTTTTTTTAGAGACAGGGTTTCTCTGTGTAGCCCTGGCTGTCCTGGAACTCTGTAGATCAGGCTGGCCTGAGACTCACAGAGATCTGTCTGCATACCTTTGTCTCCCTAGTTATGGGATTAAAGGTGTGTGCCACCACTGCACAGGTGATAACTGTTTTTTTTTTTTTTAAATTGTAATACAAATATTGTTTAGTGGAACATAAAGTCATGGTCAAATCAATATCCTTACTATATTAAAGGATTCATAACGACAGAAAGTAAGTTTGGGAGTCTGGTCAGATGTCTTCAGAATGTAACAGCACTTGCTGTCAAGCCTGGAAACCCAGTGTGATCCCAGAACCCGTGTAACAGAGAACCAACTCCCATGAGAGGTCCTTCGATCTCCACTCGTGCACAGTGGCTTGCACGCGCGCACGCGCACACACACACACACACACACACACACACACACACAGAATAAATATTTAATTTTTTAAAGAAAATGTATTTTTTAGCCGGCGGTGGTGGCGCACACCTTTAATCCAGCACTTGGGAGGCAGAGGCAGGCGGATCTCTGTGAGTTCGAGGCCAGCCTGGTCTACAAAGTGAGTTCCAGGAAAGGCGCAAAGCTACACAGAGAAACCCTGTCTCGAAAAACAAAAAAACAACAACAAAAAAAAAATGTATTTTGAATTGGTTTTGACACACCTAAATATCTAATAGATATCTAAACAAGCTGATGTCCTATCAGGTATTTCAAAACCTCACATATATAGTATTTTAACTTGAAATTGTATATACTGGATTTAAAAAAAAAAAATGTTTCACCAGGTCAGCATTTGTGTTAACTTTGTTACCCATGAGCAATAAGATTTAGAAATATTTCAAAAAATATATATACCATTCCATAGTTGGTGCTTGAAACTGTTCCGTGAGTCTGAAGTAGAGTACTATCCTACTTAAAAACACACATCTTTACCTTGATCATTTAGCAGTCCAGAAGGTAACAACCGTGGCAAGCATGATGGCACCAGGAATACCAGGTACTGGGAGGCTGAGGCAGGAGGATTGCAAACTTAAGGCTGTCTTGAGCTATATATAGTAGCAACCTGTCTTTAAAAAAAATCAAACAATAAAAATCAAAAAGTAACAAGATTATACATTTACATTATTTTTCATTCTTTCTTTTTACCCTTCCTTCTAAGAGATTGTATCAAAATTGTGACTGAAACATTTTAAGTTCTTTATCTCATTCTCTCCCACTTCCCACAGAGGCTGGTGGACTGGTATCTAGGACCAACTGTCATGGGTTTTTTGTTGTTGTTGTTGTTGTTTTGTTTTGTTTTGTTTTTTTTCCTTGAGAAAAGAGCTAGCTAGCCTTGGCTGGCCTGGAATTCACTGCAGACAAGACTGGCCTTGAACTCAAAGGGCTCCACTTGCCTCTGCCTGCTAAGAGTCATTTAAAGCTTATTCTTACCCGTTTTGGCTGCTGTTCCTCTGTGACCCCACGATGGTCCAGATCGGGTAAAGGTGATTTTCCCCTTATCCTGGGATGGCTATCTACCCCCACCTTGAGGAAGGAACAGTATAGGAAGTCACTGAGAAATCACACTGCCACAACCCCGCTGGTCTAGGACAAGGAAGGAGGAAAGTCATTCCTTTTAAAAGGGTTGTTGGTCTTTAGTCTCCCATAATCTGAGAAGACTTAAGAGGCTGGGAACAGAAGGACCATCATCACGTGATACTGTGGTCAGGGAGGATGTGCTGGACCCCCAGATAACTCAAAACCCTTTTCCTGTGTGTTTCCAGCGTTGTGGACCTGCCCTCAGCAGGCATGTAGTCAGTGTTAGTGCACCCTGAAACTGTATCAGGGAGGCCGCCTCTTCTTCACTTACTCACGCAATCTAAAGAAAGCACGACAGCGGCATGCTAAGTCTCATAAAACAGCATGGCTTGTTTTGTGCCAGAGGTTTGGTTTTTGTTTGCTTGTTTTTCTGTAGGGCTAGAAATTGAACCTGGTGTAGCCTCGGTCAGTGGTCTGCCACTGAGCAACATTCCTAGCCCAGCTTTGGTTCTTCTGTCCTATCCCTATTGTGTCTATTTTTAAGGACCGATATGCTAATTATATTAAGATAGTTGTAAATATTTATGGTAAAAGAAAAATCTTTGAACATTGGTCTTATTTGAAACATGTGTGTGGAACTTTTTGCATCTACTTTTAAATTGTCTTGAATGGGTATTTTTGCTTTATGAATGAGACACTATCCACAGGTGCCCTAGGAACAGGCATTTAAAATTATTTCCTTTCCCTTGCTTCCCCACACTTTTATTCTGTTTGTTATTCTGCTTTCTCTTACTCTCCCGGATCAATTTCTTTTCAAGTCTGTATCTATTCTTGACTAAAGTGTGCTTTTTGAATAATCTGGTATTTATTGAAAAATTATTGTTAGTAGGTCTTTAAGTATCCACAGATATATTAGGGGGATATTTTATTAGAATTAATTTAACTAAATTCTTCTTCTTTTCAATACAGTATTTCTCAATCCTGAGGCCTGAAGAATTCACATGTTGGGAACTGCTGTTTTCCAATAGAAACTTCGGTAATGTGTGAGTAGTTTTTTTTTTTTTTTTAATTGTGATTTGTTCCAGTTGGGTTTTTTCTGTGTAAACACTGAAAATTTAATTTTCCAGAGCTTTAAGAATTTGTGATATACTCATTATATGATAATTTCAAGTAACAGGTGACACAAAAAATTTATTGAAAGATGTTTTAAAATGTCTCTTAGAGGGAAGTATATGCACAGTCTAAAATCCCTGAACTCAGGAAGTTGAAGCAGGAGATTTGTGGGTTCAAATCCAGCAGAAAATTTCTTATATTTAATCAGCTGGCCCATTGTGGTACTGATCATTTTCATATGTAAATCTGAGTGTGTGATTATCAGATCATATCTGGAAATTTCAGTAGTAGTTGATACTTTCTTTTTGTAGCCTAAGCAGATCTCAAACTCACTATCCTCAGTCTCCTATAAACTGTGGTCAGAAGTGTCTGGTCACTATACCTGGCACTGGTAGTTACTAATTTTGCAAAACTTAAGTGTTCAGAATTTTACATATATATCATTATATATAATATTATGCATGTTATATATTGATATGCATAGGTAATATATACATATAATATATAATGATATGAATGTATATAATGATATTATGTATACAACATCCCCTCAGATTTCACTCTTGTGTTTTCTTTTTTTTAATTTTTTTATTTTTTTTTTTATTTTACAATACCATTCAGTTCTACATATCAGCCACGGGTTCCCCTATTCTCCCCCTCCACTCCCTCCCCTTACCTCCAGCCTACCCCCCATTCCCACCTCCTCCAGGGCAAATCCTCCCCGAGGACTGCGATCAACCTGATAGACTCAGTCCAGGCAGGTTCAGTCCCTTCCTCCCAGACTGAGCCAAGTGTCCCTGCATAAGCTCCAGGTTTCAAACAGCCAACTCATGCAATGAGCACAGGACTGGGTCCCACTGCCAGGATGCCTCCCAATCAGATCAAGCCAATCAACTGTCTCACCTATTCAGAAGGCCTGATCCAGTTGGGGGCCCCTCAGCCATTGGTTCATAGTTCATGTGTTTCCATTCATTTGGCTATTTTTTTTTCAATAATTGAGTAAAACCGAAATTTATTATAAGCCACAGTCGTCCTAGGGACCTCCATGCTATATATATAGCCTCTATGGTTCTATGGGTTGTGGTCTGATTGTTCTTTATTTTATATCTAGAATCCACTTATGAGTGAGTACATACCATGACTGTCTTTCTGGGTTTTGGTTACCTCACTCAGGATGATTTTTTCTAGTTCCATCCATTTGCCTGCAAATTTCATGCTTTCATTGTTTTTCTCTGCTGAGTAGTACTCCATTGTGTATATATACCACATTTTTTCCATCCATTCTTCTGTTGATGGGCATCTAGGTTGTTTCCAGGTTCTGGCTATTACAAATAGTGCTGCTATGAACATAGCTGAGCATGTATCTTTATGGTATGAATCAGCATTCCTTGGGTATATGCCCAAGAGTGGGATGGCTGGGTCTTGAGGTAGTTCGATTCCTAATTTTCTCTTGTGTTTTCTTTAGAGGCAGTCTTGGTAGCCCATGCTTAACTACTTTGACCTAATGGAGTGAGGTAAGAAATGAAAAGCATCTGGATTGGCCAGAGATTGAAAGGGAGAAAAACAAACCAATCTCCATTAGTTGCTGAATGGGTAAGAGCCTTCTTGTAATGACTTTTCAATTTAGTTATCTTCTATTTCTTAGGAATAGAGTGCACATCCTTCTTGTTTTCTATTTCCAAGGACAATAGATTCCACTTAAAGTGAAATACTGGGGCTGGGCAGTATATCCATCTTAGTGGTAGAGTGCTTGCCTTGTTATTTGCAAGAGGCTGGCTTCCATCCCCAGCACTTTAGGATATTAGACTACTTAGCCTGGTCTTGGATTTACTGAGGTACAAATATATCTTGTATGAAAACCTGGGCTGGGCATAGTGGCACACGCCTTTAATCCCAGCACTTGGGAAGCAAAGGCAGGTGCATCTCTGAGAATTTGAGGCCAGACTGGTCTGCAGAGTGAGTTCTAGGACAGCCAGAGCTACATAGTGAGACCCTATCTCGGGGTGGGGTGGGGGAAGAAAAAACTCTGAAGGTGCTATCATAGGCTGTAAATCATTTTTAAAATAAGTAAAATACTAACTCAGCAGACATAATAATTTTAATGCAATATTTTTATTAATTTTTAAAGAATTTCTTAAAGTATATTTTGATTACCCTCACTCCGTACTCCTCTCCCAGGTGTATAAAAGAGGCCTGTAAGCATTTCATCTTACTTATATTTTATTGTATGCATCTGTACATATGTAGTACACACATGCTGTGACATGTAAATGGATACCAGAGGACAATTTGTGGGAGTCAGTTCTCTCCTTCCACCCCGTGGATCCCAGGAATTGAACTGAGGTAATCAGGCTTGGCACCAAATGCCTTTTCCCTTGAGCCACCTTGCCAGATCCTTAACATTCTGTTTTATGAGTAAGTTCCTAAAGTTATCTATAACATTTTGAACAAAGAAGAATTATCAAGTAATTATTGATAAATGATTCAGTATTGTTACTGCAAATTAATAACATTTCAGGACTTTGTATTATAGCTATTATCTAGAGAACCTTTGGATTAAGTGCATGCTTTTTGTGATTCCCCAGTTTCCAAAAATTAATGTAAAGAAATTTACTTTTTGAGGCTAAAGGCTCATAGTAGACCACTTCCCTGGCACACAGGGGGCCCTAGGATCAATCCCCATCAACCATAAAAAAACAAACAGGGAGAGAAATTTACCTCTTAGTATAGAAGGTGTGTGTGTGTGTGTGTGTGTGTGTGTGTGTGTGTAAGCAAGCATGTATACATTCACAAGTGTGTATTTACATGCAGGCTAGAGGTCAACATCCAATATCTTCCTCTATTAGTCTCTGCCTCATGTTTTGCAAAGGGTTTCTCACTAAGCCTGGGGCTCACCGCATAGATTGGTTGGTCAGTAAGTTTGAGGGAAACATAGGGACCTACTGTTTTATCCCCACCTCCTCAGGCACCCCCAGCTTTTCCATGGTGCTGGGATGTGAATTCAGGTCATCATGCTTACACAGCAGGTACTTTACCCACTGAGCCATCTCCTCAGCCCAGTATGGGAGGGTTTACTCTGATGCGTGACACAAATTCCTCAGGGGAACCTCAGGGAAGGTTATTTACTTTGAACTAGCAATTTTTAGAGCATGTTGTAGAGTTTTTCTTCTAGTTGTTAGGTGGTAAAATAGGGTTTATTGCTCAAGTACATTTTGGAAATCCTAGAGTTTAAGCAAATGACTAACTTTAATATTAACCTTTCCACGTATATGAAATATATGCTACAGTCATCTGTGTACCCCATATGTCATAGAAATAGTAACTGTGAAAAAGAGGTTGATGGCATTAGCATGCCTAATTTGTTTGTCCTTGAAGTCTTTTTCTTGTTTGCCTTTATTAAAACCAAGACTGACATGAGACTCTTGCTGGATTGTTGTTTTAAATAGAACTTTCACCCTGTAACAGTGCTTTACAAGTAACGATAATGCCAGCAGCATATTAGCTTAAAGAAGAAAAGAAGGTTTAAGTGATTGTAGACAACTGAAGGAGGTTTTATTCTTAAAGGCTTCTAGATCTATAAATATATTTGTCTTTTTAGTTTAAGAGGGTTGTGTTCTTTTATTTGAGTACTTGTTTGTTGTATATGCTGAGACTCATTCATGGTAGATTTTTCCTTTTATGTTTTTGTGGTTTAGAATAGGAGCTCATCTTCAAGTGGGCCTTGTCTATAGGTTTATGGTTTAGGGTGTAGCCTCAAGAGCTGCTTTAATTTGCTCCCCCAGGGATATCACTAATCTCAGAATACTTTTATTGTATATTTCTCAGTTGGAGCTTCCTGGAACCTTCAAAATGGCTTAAGTTCAAGCTCCAGAGTCTAAGTGCAGCACAAGCCAGGGGTGCATTGAAGTCAGCTTCCTTGTATGTCAGTGGATGGGGGCTTCAGTGCTTTGGGTTGAACCTAGGACCTCACATGTGCTCTACCACTGAGCCACACCCAAGCCCAGTATGGATAGGTTTGAAAATCCACTCTTAACCAAGAGTCTAGTCATTTGGGGCTTTGGGCTTTATATAACTGTTTCCATTCCAGTTCCTTGTCTGATTTGGATCAGAAGCCTTGTTCCTGTCCTTGTAATGCCTTTTAAAGCACAACTCCTTGATTATTGAGGAGTATTGAGGAGATGGCAGATTCTCTGATCCAACATTAGTTTATAGATTGATTGCATTCTGGCTTTCGGTCTCCTCAGTATTTTGATGCTGTGGGAACTTCCATTATATTTTAAAGGTTCATATATATATTTAAAGGGCTGGGTTTTTGTTGTTGTTGTTATCTACTTCAGTGATCTAGGTTTCGATGATACTAGAATCAGAAATGACTGCATTAGTTTTATAATAAAATTGCTAAAGATTGTCTCATTTAAAAAAAAGGCATGTTTTTCACTTACATGGGTAAAATATCTAATACTAGGGTGAACAGGACTTGCATTCTTTATGCATTTGTACTTTGACGTGGCTGATTATAGAATAAGATATTTTCTTTTCCATTTAGATGTAAACTTAGTGATGGAAGATGATTGAAGACAAGGGGCCTCGTGTTGCTGACTACTTTGTTGTAGCAGGCTTAACTGATGTCTCAAAGCCTCTTGAAGAGGAAATTCATTTCAATGATGCCTGTCACAAAGTGGCTAAACCGAAAGAACCCATCACAGACGTTTCTGTTATCATCAGATCCCTTGGGGAAGAGGTGCCACGGGATTACACGTGTATTGACGTCACCCCAACTGGATTGTCAGCAGATCTCAATAATGGAAGTCTTGTGGGACCCCAGATATACCTTTGCTATAAGAGAGGGAGAGATAAACCTCCACTTACAGATCTGGGGTAAGTATTTTTTTAATGAATTACTGTTACTAATCCAAATTCTATGTGTTGTAAATTTTGAAGTTAACTGTTAGTTATGGGCATTAATAGTGGTATGGTAGCTTTAGAACCAGACACATTTGCTTGGGTATAGGATTACAGGTACATGCCTGTAATCCTAGCACTTGGCAGACTAGGGCAGGAAGATTGTTATGTTTGATGCCAGGCTTGGCTACATAGTGAGAACTTATTCTTGCCCTACTACCTGTTAATAAAAGGGGGTCAGAAATTAAAAAGTAAAGCCATGCATACCTAGAATTCTATATTCACTGTCTCCATCTCTCTGTCCTGAGAGTCCTAGTGCTCACCTTCCTGTTAGATACAAAGGAGTAAATTTATTTTCAGAGGGTACCATGAAAGTTAATCATTACCCTTATCACAAATTTTAAATTGAAAAAATTTTCAGATAAGGCTCTATGTTGCCCAGGCTTGCTCAAACTCCTTCCTCAACCTCTTAAATTAGTGAAACTACAGGTACACATACATAATTATTATATTATATTTGTATGTGTACCTGTAGTTTCACTAATTTGATACATGGATGTTTAACCATGTATCAAATAAGGATCTTGGGGTAAATTAGAGCCCTGCTATATTGGATTTGGAGGCTCTTTTCTATTTATAACAACCTCATTGAAATATAATTATGTACAGTGGGATCTTAGCCATTTGAAGCATATAATTCAGTATAGTCAGAGGTATACAACTATCACCACAACATATTTTAGAAAACTTTCATCATGTCAGAAAGAAATCCTGTCCTCATTAGTGTGTGCTGGCCAATTTCCCTAACCTTCTCAGTCCCAGGAAGTCACAGCTTTCTCCCTTTCTGTATAGATTTGCTTATTTGAGACATTTCATGCAAATGGAATTATACTGTGTGTGCCTTGTGTGATTGGCCTCTTTAACTTAACATGTTTTTAAGTGTCATCCATGTTGTAATATGTACTGGTACCTCATTCCTTTAAATGACCAAATAATATTTCAACATATGGCTGCATTATAGTTTATCTTGTCACCAGTTGATGGATATTTGGGCTGTTTATACTTTGAGGCTATTATTAATAATACTTTTATGATTATTCATGTACAAGTTTTATATAGATATATTTTTGTTGTTTGTGTGTATATTATGAGTGGAATTGCTGGATCATATGATAATTCTGTATTTAACCTTTTGAGAAACTTCCAGAATAATTTTCCAAAGGAGCTTTACAAGTATTGCACATTCCCACCAACAGGGTATGGGGGTTTTGACTTTTTTTCAAAGACTGCATAAGATTTTGTATTTCTATTGATTATATTTGTACTAGTGAATTTAATTGTGATTTTAATTTGTATTCTTGTGTTTGCTGATGATACTGAACATCTTTCCATCTGCTTATTGGCAAGTATCATTTGAGAAATGTCTATTTAGCTTTTTTACTCATTTCTTAATTGGGTTCTATTTTTATTGATAAGCTAAAGAGTTCATTCTGAATTCTTTTAATTATTATTATTATTTATATTATGAGCATTGACTGTTGCTTTGCCTGCATGTATGTCTGTGTGAGGGTGTTGGATCCCCTGGAACTGGAGTTACAGACAGTTAAGCTGCCATGTGGGTGCTGGGAATTGAACCCTGGTCCTTGGGAATAACATCTCTCCAGCCCCTCATTCCAAATTCTTAATGCAGTCCTTCATTAGGTACATGATTTACAAATATTTTCTCCATTTAAAGTTTTTATTTTATGTGTATACATGTTTTGTCAGCATGTATATCTGTGTACCACATGCATGCTTAGTGCCCAGGGAGGCCAGAGGAGGGCATCAGATCCTCTGAAATGAGTTACAGATGGGTGTGAGCCACCAAATGGGTACTGGGAATTGGACCCAGGTCCTCTGGAGCAGCAGCCAGTGCTCTTAACCACTGAGTCATCTCTCCAGCCTCCTCTCCATTCTTTATGATATCCATCTCATCATGGTATCTTTGAAGCCAGGAAATTTGTTTGTTTGTTTGCTTGCTTGTTTACTTGTTTATTTAACTATTTAATTAAATAATTAATTTAAATATTCTGTGCCTGTCTTTCTTTCTTTCTTTCTTTCTTTCTTTCTTTCTTTTTTTTTTTTTTTTTTTTTTTTTTTTTTTTTTTTTTTTTTTTTTTTTTTTTTTTTTTTTTTTTTTTTTTTTTTTTTTTTTTAATTTGTCTGTGCCTGTCTCTCTGTCCCCACCCCCATGTGCGTGTGTGCGTGCGTGCGTGCGTGCGTGCGTGCGTGCGTGCGTCCGTGTGTGCGTTCTACCATGTAGGTTGTAAGATCTAACTCAGGTTGTCAAACTCTGTGACAAGTGTCTTTACCTGCTGGCCTATGTTTTGATTTTATAATTAAGTAGTGTAACGCTCAGAGAGGTTAAATGCTGCCCAAGGTAATACAGCTGGCAGTAGCATTTTAAATAATTAAGATGTTTTTAACTCCTTTGTGTTTGGAAATCCTTATTGAAAGTGTTAGAGTAAAAATATGCAAGAAGATACTGTCTGGTCATGCAACCTTCTGTAGATTTTAACTTTGACTAGAATACAGTTACATTTCCCATAGAGTGTGTTTGATTTTATACAACATAGGTAAGTAAATATATTCATAAATAACTTAACTAAATGGAATGCTGAACATTAAGTGTCCTTGTATTTAATTATTGCCACTCTGCTATATTTATAAGCACAAAGCATTATTTGAAGTTTTAATAGGGAAACAGTTATTCTTTAGTAAAAAGGACTGTGCAATTTAGTCTTTAAATAAGTTGTAGAATGTAGTAAAAAAAAAAAATACTTGACAGGAAGCCAGGAGGTGGTGACACACACCTTTAATCCCAGGACTTGGGAGGCAGAGGCAGGTGGATCTCTGAGTTTGAGGCCAGCTTAGTTTATAGAGGGAGTTCCAGGCCAGCCAGAACAACAAAGAGAAACCCTGTTTTGAAAAACCAAAAACCAAAACCAAACAACAACAAAAAGACTTAACTGGAAAGAATCAAAGTGAAAAATGGGGCAGAATATACCCAAGTCTTTTTTGCAGAAGATGTAGATTGTCACAGAATCTCAGGTAGCCGTGGCTTTGAACTTGTAATGTAGCCAAGGATGATATTGCATTTCTGATCCTCCTGCTTCCTTTTCCTGAGTACTGGAATTTTTAGTGTATACTGGCACACATATGTAGCATGAATCTTAAAAGTTCTTATTAATAAAGTCAAACCTGAGGCCAAGTATTGGGATGAACTGGAAGATCAGAGAGACAGAACAAGCTACAGCTAACCTCACCTGGCCAACTTCTCAGATGGTCTTGTTTCCTCAGACTGGAGGCCTTTGTGTTCTCATCCCAATGGCTCTCAGCTGAACTGCTGCTCGAAAGCCTGAAAGCTTAACCAGCCAAATGCTTCTAGTTTCTTCCCCACGCCTTATATACCTTTCTGCTTTCTACCACCACTCCCTGGGATTAAAGGCTCACTTCTTGGAATTAAAGGCATGAGTCTACATGCTTGGCTGTATCCTTGAACACATGGATTTCTGCCTCTGGAATGCTAGGATTAAAGGTGTGAGTGCCACCTCACCTTTCTAGCCTTTGTATCTAGTGGCTGTTCTGTCTCTGACCCCAGATAAGTTTATTAGGGTGCACAATATTTTGGGGAACACAATACCACCACACACATAGTTTATACAGTGTTGTGTTTTAGAGTGTATCCATGATATCTTTCAGGTTTGAGGGAACTTTGTGTACTTACTTCTTAAAATTTTATGTTTTAGGGTATTGTATGACTGGAAAGAAAGATTAAAACAGGGCTGTGAGATTATTCAGAGTACTCCCTATGGACGACCTGCCAATATTAGTGGCAGTACCTCATCACAAAGAATCTACATCACTTACCGAAGAGCCTCTGAAAACATGACTCAGAACACCCTGGCTGTCACAGACATATGCATTATTATACCCAGTAAAGGAGAAAGTCCACCACACACATACTGCAAGGTTGACAAGAATCTCAACAATAGTATGGTAAGTCAGTTTCTTAGCACTAATACAATTAGACACTCATCAGTGAAGAATAATTGTACTTTCACAAAAAACTGTGGAAGAAGCTGTGTCCTCCTCTGCTCCTCTTTCCCTCTCCCCTTCTTCCTTCTAACTTAAATAACTGTTCCGTGTTCCTACAAAGTCAGTAAATTAATGCCATGGCTGCCTTCCTGTTCCCTCCTTGCATACTGGGTCCCATGCATACACAGCTCTGAGGACATGGCTTTGCCATCTACCCTACTGTTTTGTTCACCATCAGTTCTCTTCTGTTAAACACATGCAAAACTTGTTGCAAGACGGCCATCTTTTTAAAAGTGTTTCATCCCATATTCTCCTCTCTTCCACTGTCCCATTGCACCATTCTTTGCAGTGAAACTTTTCAGCATCTATGTACTGGTTGAGGATGGAAGGGGTGGGGTATAGCTGAGTATGTGGCTGGGGATGGAGAGGGTATAGCTGAGTATGTGGCTGGGGATGGAGAGGATATAGCTGAGTTGGTGTAGTGTTTGCCTAGCATGCATAAGACCCTGTTTCCATCCCCTGTGCTGCGTAAACTGGCTGTGGTGGAGCATGCCTCTAATTACAACACTCAGGAATGGAGGCAGGAGGATCAGAAATTCAAAGTAATCATTGGCCATATAGCAAATGGAAAGCCATTCTGAGCTACTTGAGACCTTGTTACAACTCCATCCCATTCAAAAAAAGAGTTGAATATATTTTACCTCGCCCTTCACTTTGACTCTTTCCAGTGAAGCTTTAAACTGCCTCATCCCAAGATTCTTTTGTTACTGAGTCCAGTGATCAGTTCTTCATCTCAAGTCTTTAGGTTTTGTTCTAGATGGTAATTTTTTTCCATATACAGTGTCACTGGTCTGTGTACTTGATTCTTTTCCCTCTTCCCTCACCAATCATTCCCTTCCTCTCTCCCAGCTTCCTGTTCAGTGGAGTGAGTGCCCAGGGTTCAGTCCTCAGTGCATTCACCTTCACAACCAAAGCTTACTCCCTTGTTGATTGAATTATTTTAATACAACATGTGGTGACTTGTAAATTTCTGTATCTGACCAGACCCTTTAATTTATTGTCTCTTGTTAGTTATTGTACCTAATAGAGCACCTCAGATTTAACATGACCCGCAGTGAAATCTTGATGTACCTTTTCTGACCTTCTTATTGCCATAGTCTTGCTTGTCTAATGAATGGAAATTTCACTCAAACTTACTTAGACCAACAAACTTTGGAGAAATGTGAACCTTTCTTTTTTTACTTATTGTGTTCTCCTATAAGCTCTGTTGATGCTCATTCCAAAACATACCTTGAACTTGATCGCCTTCTAACCACTTCAGTGTCATGAGCATGATCCATGCCAGAATAATCTTTAAAAAGTTACATTTACTTACTGTTTTCCTTTGAGACAGGTCTCACTATGTAGACCAGGCTGAACTCATAGAGATCACCTGCCTCTGCCTCCCAAACGCTGGGATTAAAGATGCGTGGTACCACTCCTGGTCCCATTTAGGGGTGTGTGTGTGTGTGTGTGTGTGTGTGTGTGTGTGTGTGTGTGTGTGTGTGTTTTCTATTCAACCCAAGCTTTTTTTTTTTTTTTTACCACTTATCTGTGTTAGTTAAATATGACTTTCTACTGTCTTTCAATAATTACAAACTATTCCAGAAAGTATAAATATAGGGTGATAAGTACAAGTCACTTCTAGTTTTCCGTATTAACCGTGATGCAGCTTTGATCAACTATATGCCTTTTCTATGAATGTTTGTTAAAGTGACAGTGGGAGAACAAATAATTGAAAGTGGAACTGGGGACTGGAGAGATGGCTGAGGGTAAGAGCACTGGCTGCTCTTGCAGAGGACCCAGGTTTGGTTCCCAGCACCCACTTGGTGGCTCTCAACCATCTGCAACTCCAGTTTCAAGGCAATCTGATAAGCTCTTCTGACCTCCAAGAGTGCCGGGTATGCACATGGTCCACATATATACAAGCGGGCAAGCACTCATACACATAAATAAATAAAAATGTTTAAAAACATTGATGAATTGGTGGGTCCATGGGTATACTGTGTCTTTAGAAATATGTTGACAGATTGATTTGAAAACATGATGGTAACTGGGTGGTGGTGGTGGTGGTGGTGGTGGTGGTGGTGGTGGTGGTGGTGGTGCACGTGGTGCACGTGGTGCACGTGGTGCACGCCTTTAATCCCAGCACTCAGGAGACAGACGCAGGTGGATCTCTCAGTTTGAGGCCAGCCTGGTCTACAAAGCGAGTGACAGCCAGAGATACACAGAGAAACCCTGTTTCAAAAAAAAAAAAAAAAAAAGAAAAAGAAAGAAAGAAACCACAGTGATCATTTGTATTTCTTCTAGCCCTAGCCCTAGTGTATAAGAACACCTCTTCTTTAGTCCTGTGCCTTGCCATCATTGATTGTTGTCAGTTAATGTCTTCTGAATTAATGAAGTATAAATCACTGTGATTTTAACATTTTTTTGGTTATTGTGGAGATTCAACATCTTTTAATGCATACAACTTCCCCTGAAGCTATGAAAACATATTCCAAGACTCCTAGTGATGCTCCTAGATTTTCAAAAAGATTTTCTCTTTAGTGTGTGTGTGTGTGTGTATATGTGTGTGTGTGTGTGTGTGTGTGTCTGTCTGTCGTGTCTATGTGTGTGTCTGTGTCTGTGTGTCTGTGTTTGGGTATATACATATGAGTGCAGGTGTCCACAAAGACCAGAAGCTGTGGACCTTTGGAGCTGGAGTTACAGGCTTGTGAGCTGCCTGATGTAATTGCTAGGAACAGAACTTAGGTCTCTGCAAGAGAAGTACATGTTCTTAACTGCTGAGCCTTAAGCTTTTAACTCCGACCTCTCCCCTAGATTCTTGAATAATCATAAATATACTATGTTTTTCCGTGTGTGTGTGTGTGTGTGTGTGTGTGTGTGTGTGTGTGTGTGTGTGTTTATAATAAAATTTAACTTATGTATAAGGCATGGTAAGAGATTAGCAACAGCAACTAGTACTGAAATATAACAACAGAGCAGTATAACAATAGCCAACATCACTATCTGATATGTGGAGCCATTGTTAAGTACAGTGAGGACTTCTCAAACACAGGCACTGCTGTTGCTGTTGAGTGAGTAATGGGCAGATAGCACACGATGCAAGTATATTCTGAACAAAGGGATGAGTCATGTCCTAGGCAGGATGGAACAGGATCGTGCAAGTTCCCATCACAAATGTCATTCAGGTTAAACATTCTAAACTGATAGGGGAGATGCTGATGAGGCCCCATCTCTAGTTGAAGATCTATTGGCAGTTGATGGCTGCTGGGGGAATAAGAGTAACTTTTCTGCTTTTGTTTAATATTTATGGGTGTTTTAACTGCATGTACATCTGTGTGCCTGGTGTCCATGGAGGCCAGAAGATGCACCATTGAATCCCCTGGGACTGGAATGATAAATAGTTGTGAGCTGCCATATGGTTGTTGGGAATTGAACTTGGGTCCTTTAGCGGAGCAGCCAGTGCTCTTCCTTGTTGAACCGTCCCTCCAGCCCTGAGAGTAAGTGTTCTTGGAAGGTGTGGCCACTGTTAGGTTGCCATGCTCCAGTGGATTCCCCAACACCCATGCACATGTAGGGAGCACTAACTGGAGTTATTTAAAGAAAAACAAAAACAAGAGGGTATGAATTTGAGAGTTAAAGGAGATCCAGGGGCCTGGGGGAGGAAGGAAAAGGGAGTCAATATGACCAAATGGCCACAGGGAACTGAACTGTGAACATTGAATGTGTGGATAAAGGGGGTCTAGGGAAAATAGCAATTCTTTAAAAAAATTTATCTTTATTTATTTATTTATTTATTTATTTATTTATTTATTTATTTATTTAATGTATATGAGTGATGCATCTTCAGGCACACCAGAAGAGAGAATCAGATCTCATTACAGATGGTTGTGAGCTACCATGTAGTTGCTGGGAGTTAACAGCCAGTGTTCTTAACTGCTGAGCCATTTCTCCAAACAAAACATAGCAATTTTTAGTGAAGATTGCTACATTGGATGAATTTGCTATAATTTGTTTGTTCTACCTTCTACTATAAGACATTGAAATTCTGATTTTTAATATTAGAAGCAAGCTGTTGACATACTAAATTTTATGTAAAGTAAGTTGTATTTACTGTCTATGTTCTGTGTAGTATTCCAAGTATTTCTTCACTCCTGCCAATGATCTTTATAGGTATTTTACCCCCATTTTACAAAGAAGGAAATTTGAGAATTAAAAATGTGGTTCTTTTCTCATACAAACACCTTCAGTAAGTTGGTGAAGCAAGACTCAGACCCAGGCTATAAAATTGCAGAACTAAGAGCTAAGCATTGTACTATACTGCTCATGCCCTGTTGTTTGGCACATGTTCACTCCCAAGATTTGTATCAAGAAAACTTTAACTAATTTATGTTCCTGTCAATCAATTTATAACTTTGTTAAGAATTGAACTTTTTTTTTTTTTTTTGGTTCCTGTTCCGGATCTTGCTCTGTGACCAGGCTGGCCTCGAACAGAGAGTTTTTAAAGGCTGTAGTAGTAGCAGCAGCAGCAGCAGCAGCAGTAATGGTGGTGGTGAGGGCAAAGAATGTTTTTGAATTCTTTCATGAATGTAGGATTTAGCATACAACATTTCAGATTTAATCTGGTATTTTTAGCAACATGATATAAGCTTACAGATACTTGGTATTTTCCCATTTGCAAGTTTTATTTTGTGGATGTGTTTCTGTATTTGTTTTGGATTGAAAGTAATTGACATTGTCATTAGCACTGTTTCTAAGTCTCATTAACTAATCAAGGTGTTTGAGCTAAACTTTGCCATTGTAACTAAAACCAGAATGCGTTTCTTTTTTTCCTGCTGAGACAGTAGTCTCTCTATTGCCACAGAGCATGTATTCTCCTCTGCAGAGAATAAAGAGGCATTGTTAACAGCATGGTCAGCATAGACACCAGCCAACCTGCTTGGGTTTGAATCCCAGATATGCAGAGAGGACAAATTCCTTCACTGTTTGTGCCTCAGTTTCCTCATTCATGGACTAGGGACAAAGTGATGCTTTTTTTTTTTTCTTACATAGGCAGTTTTGAAGAATAAATGAATTAGTATTACAAAGAACTTGGGATGATGCCTACAATAATAGCAAATGATGTATAAATGTCAGATATTATTAGTTATTCCTTTAATTACTGCTTAATCTTTTTATGTATTTAAAAATATTTAGAGAAGAGCTTTAAAAATTGTCTAGTTGTTAAATTTGTCTTAAATTTTCTTTTTTAAAAAAGAAATGTTAAATGGTTGTTTTCTTACTTTTCAACCAGAGACCAAAGAATGGCCATTGATACTTCTGTCTAAATTTTAGTGACTTAGTTTTATTTTAAAGGGTCATTTTTTCTCACTACAGTGAAGGAGGGGAATTGTCAGATCTTCTGAAAGGAAAGTATGCAATGATTCTGATAAAATGCTAACAGAGTAACAGGTTGGAAATAGCTAGCAGGTGAATCTGTTACTACATGGTAGCTAATCCATACGGGGCAGCTCAAAGAGATTTCATTTTCATCAAGCACTGCCTTTTAAAATTGAATGCTACTTTTTCCCTCTCTTTTCAGTGGGGATCTGCAGTGTACTTATGCTATAAAAAATCAGTGGCGAAGACTAACACTATATCTTACAAAGCTGGTAAGCATAATTTTGGGAGAAACAATTTGTGTAGAAACATTGTGGGGTCTACAGGTTAAAGACAAGACCTGCCTATAAACAGGCTGTGTGCCATGTTAGGATGTGTTCGTAGCAGCACTTGAACTCCAGCCCCTGCTCCTGAGTCTCAGCTTATCTTGAAGTGTTTGGGATGCTGCATGAACGATCACTTTGAAAAGAAAGTGAGATTTTTTTTAAGCCTTAAGTTTAAGTAACAATTTGAGTACATGCCAGTTCTCTTTAATTTTTAAACCTGTGCAAAGTATGAAAAGGATGCTTCTTTAATATTTATATTAGTTTAATCAAATTTAATGGTTATATTTCATGATACTGAATAGTATTAACACTAATTTGCAATCTTATGATGCATTGTTGAAGTTTTCAATTTTAAGAGACTTCAAAATGTCAAACATTTGATCTTACTTATAAGATAGCAGATTCAGCCTTTTACAGTTAGAGTCCTTGCCTCTTTTCTCCTTTTGACTTTCCAGGGCCCACAGTTAATCGATATTTCTATTCTTACTTTACAACTGCGCTGTTGCATCATGACCTGAGAGACTAGAACACAGTTAACTGTGGCCCTCAGGGGACCCCACTGGCTGGCTGCCATGTGATGAGAGGGAGAACCTTAGTTTATCTAGTTCATCTCGCCTTGCAGATGAAAAGAACCTGAGTCCCGCTGGTTGAGAATCAGAGACATCGGCAGTAGAGCCAGCTGTTCAGAGTCCCAGTTTATCTGTTTGTTTTTATGGTGTGACTAGTGATGGTTTCTGCCTGACTTTACAGACTTCACGGTCATAGAACCTGTTTTCTGTTTCTAACCCCGCAATATTCAGTATAAAGCTGTTTCTAGGGTATCTTCAGTGGAAGATATACCTATTCCATTTTCATGAGTTAGATTGTCATGAAACTCTGGGCTATTTGAAACTCCTATCTACATATAAGTGGGGATAATTTAGAATTATTCAGAAGCTGAGTTTGAGGCAACACCATTCTAATGGAGTTCTAAATCTGTGTCTACTCTTTTATGAGTTGTCTTTCATTTGTGTAAGAATTGACACTTAGACTCCTATAGGAGGTTTTATATATACATATATATAATTACATATAATATAAATATATTTATATACAAACATATTATATATTAATATATATTTTATATATAATGTATAAAAGGCTCCAGAGGAAGTTAATAAGAGTGATAAAGTAGATATAGGCAAATAACCATATTAAAAAATTTAAATATATACTTTAAGGTAGTATGACATAAAGTGAATTTTTAGGGGTATGTGTATTTTTAGAGGCTTCTATTTTTCTTGTTACTTCTAATCTAGCCTTTGTAGATGAAGTTTGATAAATGTTAAACAATTTAATAGTCAATAATCCTTGAAGATTAACATCTATATAAATCCTGCTAACACATTCATAATTATCTGATGAACATATATGCAATTTTGGGCCTTCTAAATGTGTGAAATAAGAAAGCATTTTATTGTCATTTAACTTAAAAAACACCTACATTCAAGAGACAGTGACCTAGTATTCCCATTGCTGTCCTAGGTCTAATTTGCAGATATCCTCAAGAAGATTACGAGTCATTTTCACTACCAGAATCTGTTCCCCTGTTTTGTTTACCAATGGGTGCAACTATTGAATGCTGGCCACCAAATAGCAAATACCCTCTTCCTGTGTTCTCTACGTTTGTGTTGACTGGAGCCTCAGCTGAAAAGGTACGGTGGATTTAACTAGTGGTATTTGCTAATTTCTTGTACATTTTCAGGTCATAAGCCTCACATCTTCAAGGAACAATAGTAAAAACTGACTAAACCAAACCAGTAATACATATTTCTTCTACTTGGTTGAATTTACTATATCCAGAGACAGGAAAGGAAAGTTTTCCCATCCTCCCAAGAGTTTGTTTTTGGTTTTGTTTAAATATTAGTGAAGACTTTTCTCATCATCACATGTTGATCCCTCATTGGTTCATTTTCTGTGATAGAAAAGCTCCTAAGTAATGCCAAAGACATTATGAAATATAACATGATTTGGAAAATAGACTTTTTTTTTGTTATTCTGGGGATCCAACCTTGCACTTGGTAGACGAGTGCTCTATTGCCGAACTATATTCCAGCCCTGAAATTATGGAATTGTAGTTGGAAGAGAGCTTGGAAATCATCTAGACCAGCATTTGATTTTGTGAATAGGAATAGTCAGTGAATTGTTCACAGTTCAAATTTGTCTCACATGCTTACTAAATACTTTTCAGACATTTCTTATAAAAATATTGGTAGATTTGCTTTGTTATTTTGCTTCTGTTGCTTTTGTCATTGTTGTTGGTGTGAGACAGCATCTTTCTATGTAGACCAGGCTGCTCTTGAACTTGCTTAGATCCTCTGCCTCCTGAGTGCTGGGATTATAGGCATTAGTTACCATACCAAGGCTCAGTTGCTTTCACTCTTTATTTTAAAAATATAGTTTAATCAAAATAGCCATTTCCAATAATAAGTATACATGAAAATATTACTATATAGTTAGCATACATACCAAGAAAGTAGTCATCAGGAGTGGTGCCTCAGGCCTGTAAACCCAGCACTCATGAAGCCAAAGCGGAAGATTGCAAGTTTGAGGCCAGCCTAGGAGACCCTGTCATTTTTTATTTTTTTAAAGAAGAGCAGGATTGATTTTACCACTGTGTTCCTAGTCCCTGGCACCTTACCTACCCATAGAAAGCATCCACTGAATAGTCAGTCAACTGGTGATGTGCTTTGAATAAATGATACAAAGTATATTTTTTAAATGTATTTCTTGTTTTACAGGTCTATGGTGCTGCTATTCAGTTTTATGAACCATACTCTGAGGAGAATCTTACAGAAAAACAGAGACTTCTTTTGGGTTTAACGTCTCTGGTGGATGGAAAGTCTGATAGTTCTAGAACAATTCACACTAACAAATGCATTTGTCTTCTTTCTCACTGGCCTTTTTTTGATGCATTCAGAAAGTTTCTGACTTTTCTGTATCGTTATTCCATCTCTGGACCTCATGCCCTTCCAATTGAAAAGTAAGTTAGAGGTCTCATGGTTTAAAATTTGACACTCCAAGGTGGGCATGCTGGCACCTTTCTGTGAGTTTGAGGCCAGCTTGATCAACACAGTGAGTTCCAGGACACCCAGGGATGTGTAGAGAGACCTTGTTCAAAAAAATTAGTCAGTCCTTTCTATGGTATATTTATACTAGTAATTGTGTAAATTTTATATGGAAATTGTTATTTCTTGAGAGTTATTTGAGAAAAATGTTTGGTTATTTATGTAAGACTTTATCGTTATATTTTTACAGTCTTGTTATTTTAAGCAATTTTATTTCTGCCAGTGAATGTTTTAATTTATTTTAAAGTGAGTTAGTTGGATAAATATATATATACACACTACTCTTACAAAGTTTATAGCTGCTAATTTAGTGAAATCCTGGAACTAGGTTTTCTTGAAGTGCTCAAGATCAAACCCAGAGCCTTACACATGGCATCTAAGAGCTTTGTCACTGAGCCGCATCTCCAGGTGGAAAATATTAAAACTCTTCAACTATGTTTGTAATTTTTATGTATAACTTGAGATATTATGAACCTTTAAAATAGTCCTATGTTTAGATATCATGAATTTAAAAGAAAAATTTGATAGACATTCTGTTTTTCATCCTGTAATTTTAATGATTTACTAAGAGCACTAAAATTTTACAGTGTTTCATTCAGTAAAACTAATGCACAGGAGCTATAAATACATCACTATAGATTGGACTTTTGTCTTTGGAGGCTCGTAATGATACTTTCTCTGTTCCTTCAAGCCATCTATCTCTTCAGCCCTTTGGCAGAACTTTCTGACTCTGATGACAGTTGGGAAGTAATACAGTTTACCATTTTATGATAATTCATAAATGTAGTATTGCCCTAATTATCCAGTGCTCTTTTCCACTCTCATTTTTAGTATTAAAAAACTAGCACTTCTCAAATATTTTGGTGTTAGAATCCCTTGAGATTTTTGAGGACTCAGTGAGCTTTTCTTTGTGTGTTGTGTCTTTCAATACAGACATATTACTGCAATAGAAATTAAAACTAATTTATAATAATTTATTTAAAATTAACAAACTAGTTACATCTCTTCAAAAAGTAATTTTTTTTAAAAACAGAAGGTTAGAGGCAGGTGGATCTCTGTGAGTTCGAGGCCAGCCTGGTCTACAAAGCGAGTTCCAGGAAAGGTGCAAAGCTACACAGAGAAACCCTGTCTCAAAAAATAAACAAACAAACAAATAAATAAATAAATTTAAAAAAATAAAACAGAAGGTTAATGAGAAGAGTGAGTGTTTACATTTTTGTAAGCCTTTAATGCCTTGGCTAATTGAACCCAGCTGACTTTTCTTTCGTGGTTCTACATTCAGTCTGATGCAGTAATTGTCTTAGTTGAGGTATGTGAAGAAAATCTGACTTCATACAGTTATGTAAATAGAAAAGGAAGGGGCACTTAAGTAGTCATTTTAGGATGTGGATATTATTTTTTACATTGTACCAAAGCTTGGCAAGTAACAGTTTCTTCCAAATTAATAGTAATGCAGAATATGAAACCTAAGCAATAAAGTTTCCTTCTGTGTTCTATTAAAATCTGAAGGTCTCTCAGTCCTGACTGAACATTGACTCATGCATGGTCTTGTAGCATTGTATGTTGGTCATTTGGACAGCAGTAGTTCACTGAGGTAAACACATATTTGAAATGTAGTCAGGTGTCTCCCTCAATATAAGAAAATGTCACTATAGCATCACAAAGAGTTTACTTTTTAAATTTTTATTATATTTGTATAGTGTGCGTGTGTGTGTGTTTGTGTTTGTGTGTGTGTGTTTGTGTTTGTGTGTGTGTGTGTGTGCGCATATTGGCATGTCTTCGCCATGTGCATGTGGAGGTCAGAGGACTTGTAGGAGTCTGTTCTCTTCCTTCCTTTTTGTGGGTCCTAGAGATTCAACTCAGTTTATCAGGCTTATTACATGCTAGCCCGGAAAGGTGTTTTGTTATTAATAAAGTTTATTGTGCTAGAGATCAAACCAGGACCTTACACATACATGCATGTGTTCTTCCTCCTAGCTGCATTCCCAGTTCTCAGAAAAGTTTTGAGTAGTAGAAAGCTTTCAGGTTTATGGTGACAAATTCTTACTTTTCATTTGAAAGTTTGGATTTAATTATTAACAGCAAGTATTCTAGTTTTTTTTCCTTGAAGTAATAGCACTTTGATTATTTTTATGTGGAAAATGTCTGTTGAATACCCAACACTGCATAAGCTTTACTAGCCCATCATCTTCCAAGCAAAAATGGTATTCTGTGTGGGGAAAAAATAACCAACTCACTCATAACTCAGTCCTCTAAGTGCTTTTGTAAAATTAAATGGCCACATGCTTTTGTAGAGTAATGCTGTAGAGTACTTACCCCTTTATCATAGAATATTCTAAATGTATGTTCCAGAATCAAATATTTGCTATTTCAAGTGTATTAAGTCAGACATCCTTTTCCAAGATTTATTTATTATTTTTATTTTATATCTGTGAGTGTTTTGCCTACATATATGTCTCTGTACCACATGTGTGCTGGGTGCCCTTGGAGGTCAGAATAGGGTACCATATCCTCTGGAACTAGAGTTATAGATGGTTATAAATCACCATGTGGGTGTTGGGAACTGAACCAGGTTTTCTACAAGAACAGCAAGAGCTCTTAACTGCTGAGCCATCTCTCCAGCCCCAGTCAGAGACATTCTTAAATGAAGTCTGTAATAGTAAAGCAATAAAATACAGCATCTACTAGTTTACCCCTTCCTTGATTTCATAGGGTGCCAGCAGTTTCATTCACAATACTTTGCACTATTATTGCTATTGCCAAATGTGTGAGAAAGGAAAAGGGAGTCTCACTGTTATCATAAAAGAGTCTGGACTCTTTGTATCCTCCCTGAATGGATCTTAGACACCGTTAGGGTTCCATGAATCATACAAAGGTCCTGCTTTTCTGACTGCTTCATATAATCAAGCAGATGTGTGTCTTTTGGTACTCATTCCTCTAATCGGTTTTTTTTTTTTTTTTTTTTTTTTTTTTTTTTTTTTTTTTTTTTTTTTTTTTTTTTTTTTTTTTTTTTTTTTTTTTTTGGTTTTTTGAGACAGGGTTTCTCTGTGTAGCTTTGCGCCTTTCCTGGAGACCAGGTTGGCTTCAAACTCACAGAGATCCTCCTGGCTCTGCCTCCCGAGTGCTGGGATTAAAGGCGTGTGCCACCACAGCCAGCTCGGTTTTTTTTTTTTTTTTTTTTTTTTTTTTTTTTTTTTATTCCAGATTTTAAGTAATGGTAGGGACTAGAAGCTTTACATTACTTTACATTTTCTGTTATGTTTTGTAGTGTCTTTGTACAATACATAGTTAAAATACATCTAGAGAGTCTATAAATGACTCATCCAGTTCTCTGTCTGGTTGTAATGATCTCACTGCTAAAAATAAGATAATTTTGAAGTAATGTTTAGAAGAAAAATAATTCAAGAAGAAGACAGCTTATTCCTAAATGGAATAAAATGTTTTTAAATTTTGTCCTTTTGTTTTTTTCTCCTGTAGTGTTCAAAACCAAACTTATTGATTGGTGCATGACTTTAATCCTGATGCTCAGGAAGCAGAGACAGGGGGATTACAAATTCAAGGCTGGCTTGGCCTGTATAGCAAGATATTATCCTTCAAACCCAAGTGATGTAGTTGAGTGGGAGAATACTTGCTGGTGTGTGCAAGGTTTTGGATTTGTTCTCTCACCACAAACAAGCAAAAAGCCAAACAAAACCATCTCATTGATCTAGTTTTTATCCATTACTAAGTGGAAATCTTGTTGAGATGGGGAAGTCTGTGTTTGTTGCCCAGGCTGCCTTGAACTCCTGGTGTCAAGTGATCCTCAGCCTTCTGAGTAGCTGGCACTACAGCTCTGCACCTTCATCTTATCAAGCATTTAAATTCATTCATTTTTTTTTAGCACCTTAAATAATTATTTTACAAAACATGAGTGATTAATTAAAAATACATTGCAATGTAATAATTAGCTTCTTTCGTAATGTTGATTACTATCTGCTTAGGGAAGAGAAAACATGGTTTTGAGGTAACTACAAATACAAACATGGTTGAATATGATCAGCTATTAACATAAAGTTACTTGGGCTGGAGCAGTGGCTTAGCCATTAAAGGCTAGGCTCACAACCAAATATATAAGGTCACTGGATTTAGGCCGAGGCACCTCTAATGACACAAACAACTTTTTGTTGTTAATTTGTTTTCACAGCACTAGGGCCTTAATGAGCTTGAACTTGTGATGGCATATTAACCTTTGCAGCAAATGATAATTCATTTTGGAATTAATTGAGTTTCTGTTTTTGTTTTTAAGGCATATTTCTCATTTTATGCATAAAGTTCCTTTTCCATCTCCTCAGAGGCCACGGATTTTAGTTCAGGTAAGGTTCTTTCCATATGATGGCCATATGAAGGTTCTGCCAGCATTAACAAGACTACAACTGAATGTGGACAGTAGAATGAGCCCTGGAACAACCAGGTGTTCTTGCATGTAGGGATTCAGGCCCTGATATTTATTAACTCTATCCACAGGAGGAAACTTTTGGTGCACTCATACAATCCCAACACTTGGGAAGTAGAGGCAGGAGGGCTGAGAGTTTGATTTCAGTTTGGACTAGAGAGTCACTTCTAAGCCAGCCTTGTCTACATAGGGAGTCTGTCTCAGGAAAAAAAGAAAAGTATGCAAATTGTTTCTAAATATTGGAAAGTTTGTGCACTTGATGATCATATAGTTGGTTAAATGTATTCAAATAGTTATAAGGACTAGTTGTATGTTTATATATTGCAGGAGGGAGGAAATGCAGTGTCTTTAATGCAACAGGGAAATTTAAATGACTGAATAAACATTTTCTCAGTTGAATGCATCTCTCCTTTTTTGTTTGGGATCTTGATAACTTAAATTGCCTATTTATTTAATCATAATCTATGGAATGATTCATACAAAGGAAATACTTTCATGTGTTGTCACCATGCGTATTACTGGTTACTGCAGCCCTGAAGGTATTATTAGTGTTAGAAATCATTAAAAATGTGCCAAAATTTGAAAATGCAGATAAAATTAATTACATTATTATATTGATACAGATAAAATTTCTAGAACATACATTTTGATGACTTTGACAATCATTCTACACATCCATGTTATTACTTCATGATACTTAGTGCCAGAGTGCTATATTGCACACTCCACCTAAATACGTATGGAATTTTGTTTTGTAGCTGAACCTGGCAAGTGTTTCCTGCTATGGATCTTATCTAAATATTTAATCTTTGCATGTTATCTGTTCTGTTACAGGGGCTCAGCTTGCTGTTACAGCACAAAATTAGCTAGAGAGTATGAGAAAAAAATCACATGGCTATATTCCATTAGACTGCTTACAGGCCATTAATTTACAGACCCTAAATGTATGGTATTGATTAAATAATTTAACCATTTATCATAAATTTGTTAAAATAGTATTGGAGAAAAGTTGAAGACATAAGAGATAGGATTCAGAATAAGAAGTTGTTGGAAGGGGCCAAAAGTCTTATGCTGGTGATCTGGGAATCTTCATGGTTAGCATCATTAATCGATGTCTATTGCCAGAGCATGATGTTTCAGAGTTCATCTTTATACTTCAAAATGCTTTGTTTTAAATCTTCCAGTTATCACCACATGATAATTTGATTCTCAGCCAGCCTGTTTCTTCACCTCTTCCGCTAAGGCAAGTAAAGCTTCATTTCTGTTTGTTTCTCTAAATCTGTGTATACACAGTCCCACATCTGTGCAACAGAGCCCAGAAGAGGGTGTTGGTTTTCTTAGAAGTGAGTTACAGGCTGTTGTGAGCTTCCTAACATGGACGCTAGGAACTGAACTCAGGTCCTCAGGAAGAGCAACAGGCACTCTTAACCACTCAGCCATCTCTCCAGCCCTAATTATTTCTCTAAATATAGTGTGAATTTAACTAATGTATATGTATATTGTCTTTCCTAGCTAAAATATTGGTGGAAGTACTTTTCATGTAACTGTTTCTTAGATGATTCTTTTTGCTTAATATTGGGTTTATAGTTTACAAAAGAAGAAAAACTTTTACAGTAGTGCTTGGTGTTTATGTGTATCCTTATTATTATTATTATTATCAATACTTATTGTTACATAATTGGAATATATGTAAATTATGATGGTAATTCATTTTTTAGCTTTAATTGTCCTCTAAAATACAAAATACATTTTTTCTTTTTGAGACAGGGTTTCTCTGTGTAGCCCTGGCTGTCATGGAATTCACTCTGTGACCAGGCTGGTCTCAAACTCAGAGATTTGCCTGTCCCTGCTTCCTGAGGGCTGGGATTAAAGGCATGTGCCTCCACCACCCAACCAAATACAATTTTAAATTTAATCCAAAATAAAAACTGCTTTTTAAACAGAATATATTTCATCATTCTAAAAGTTCAGAGAAGTTATAAAATATGATTTCCCTACAGTATCATTTCTTGAAATTTAATTAGCTGTGTGGTTTTCTGTCAGAAATAGTTATGGTATAATTAAACTATTATATTGCACATACCTTAGGGAGACCAGCTGCCATCTTTGACACTAATTTTGTAAGAATTACAGATGATTTCATCATTAGCCCTTAGCCCAGAGTGATGAGTGTTTTCCGAGCTCTTACCTGAGCTGAAAATGAAATGAACACACTGATTACAAATGATTCAAATTGCCAAAAGGACTTCATTGAGATAACAGCTCTGGCCAAATCAGATTTCCACATTACAAAATTCACCCAAGTATAAGTCAGTGATTTTTATTCACAGAATTCTACAGTTATTATTGTAATAAAAAAAATTTAGAACACATTACTTACCCTATAAAACCAGCCCTATGGCCAGGAGGTAGTGGCGCATGCCTTTAATCCCAGCACTTGGGAGGCAGAGCCAGGTGGATCTCTGTGAGTTCGAGGCCAACCTGGGCTACAGAACAAGATCCAGGACAGGCACCAAAACTACATAAAGAAACCCTGTCTCAAAAAATCAAACAACAACAACAAAAATCCCCAGCCCTATGTTCTTTGCTGTTAATCTTCATTCTATCTGTCCCTACACACATGTGCTCAAACACTTGCACTTGGGAATGTAGATACAAGTACACACATGTGCACATACACAAACAGGCATACCCCACATGCACACACAGCATAGGTACCTCTTAATCTACTTTTCTGTTCTATAGATTTGTCTCTTGTACATTTAATATAAATAAAAGGATACTATATTTAGCCTTTTTATTTCTGACTTCCTCCACTGAACAAGTTTCTAGGTTATAGCATATTTTGCTACTTCATTCCTTTTATTCCAACTAATATTTCATTAAATGAATATACTGTATTTTATTTATCTGTCTATTAGGAAGCTTCTATATTTTGGCTACTGTGAATAACTCTGCTTTGAATGTACACAAGTTTTTTTTACAGTTATGTTTTAATTTTTTTCAGAAAAAAAAACGTATTATTAGTTTTGCTTCAACATAAAAAATAAACCCAGTGAAACCAGTTCTGAAGCATTATATAAGCAAAATGTTCATTGGTTACTGTATTACTTAGTTAGTCCACTATTTTCTCTGTATATAAAACATCTAGGTTTATTGTTTTATTAATTTGCTTTGTAGATGTATCTCACCATTTTGTAGCTCTTGATTTTCTAGTGCTATATCATAATAATAATGAGTTTCTGTTCATAAATCCAAATTTTAATATTTGTATTTACTTAAGGAAGACAGTTCTGCAGAGGCATGATCCTGATAATCACAGTGAAAGAACCATAGTAAAAACCTTCCATTAAAGTCATGCATGGTGATGCACACCTTTAAAAAAATCCCAGGACTTGGGAGGGTGAGGTAGACACCCTTGAATGTCTATGAGGTCAAGACAAGCCTGGTCTGCGTAGTGAGCTCCAGCACAGCCCAGGCTATATAGTGAGACCCTTATTCAAAAGAAACAAGCAAAAAATCCTTCCATTAAAGGATTGTCTTCTAACCAAGCATTCTTTTAACTAATTATATTCTTTTGAGGGGACACTATGCATGTGGCAAATCTTTTTACGTAAAATGAAGCAGATTCGCAGGTGTATTAGTGAATACCTATGATCCTAGCACTTAAGACAAAAAGATCTCTAATTGGACCAGCCTGGACTACATAGTCAGACCCTGTCCCAACAGCAACAGCAAAAGAAAAAAGGAAACAAACAGGACAAGCAGAAGACTCATTTTCTGTATTGAATGTAGCGCTGAAAAGTTCATGACTTTGAAAACTCATACAATTACATTTTTTTCATATTGTTTGTGATACTGTGTTTTTCCTGCTTACGAACAGTAATTACATTTAAAGTTAAATATACACAGCCCTGTAGCTAGAGTTTTCCTGCCTTGTCCACAGTCAGGACAAATCTCTGTCACCCGCCAGTCCCACAGCCACTCAGACCCAACCAAGTAAACACAGTGACTTATATTGCTTACAAACTGTATGGCTGTGGCAGGCTTCTTACTAACTGTTCTTATAGCTTAAATTAATCCATTTCCATAAATCTATACCTTGCCATGTGGCTAGTGGCTTAGCGGCATCTTCACGTGCTGCTTGTCATGGCAACAGCTGGCAGTGTCTCCTCCCACCTTCCTGTTCTCTCCATTTTCCTTCCTGTTAGTCCCGCCTGTACTTCCTGCCTGGCCACTGGCCAATCAGTGTTTTATTTATTGACCAATCAAAGCAACAGATTTGACATACAGACCATCCCACAGCACAGCCCCACTATTCTAGATAATTAGGAGTTTAAACAGTTTTTGTTGTTGTATTTGGCTTTAGTTTTTTGTTTTTGTTTTTATTGTGTATTTTTGCTTGGATTGACAGTGGTGGAAAGTTTTCAACACTACTTCAGAATCTTGGCCCTGAAAATGCTGTGACACTACTGGTGTTTGCTGTAACAGAACATAAAATCCTCATCCATTCCCTCCGGCCTTCTGTGCTTACTAGTGTGACAGAAGCATTAGTGTCTGTAAGTATCCGTTCAGTTGAAACTTAATTTATTCATGTAATTTAGAGTCATTTTAGGGCTTAACTCCAGTTCAGAAAGTAATGGATTTTTACATTGTTGCAGCAGTTTTAATTTCCAGACTTTTAATTTTAGTTACAATTATTTAATTCATTATCAAACATTAAACTTTAGGTAATAATCTAAAAGATAATTTTGTGTATGTGCTGATAAGTTATGCTTCAATGTCAAAATGCTTAATATTCTCCCATCCTCTGTTTATCCAAGATGATTTTCCCTTTCCACTGGCCATGCCCATATGTTCCTCTCTGCCCACTGGCTCTGGCAGATGTCCTCAGTGCGCCATGTCCGTTCATAGTCGGGATTGACTCCAGATACTTTGATCTTTATGACCCGCCACCAGATGTCAGTTGTGTTGACCTAGATACCAACACCATTTCTCAGTAAGTACACTTTAAGTTTTACACCTGAGGCTTCATAACTCCATCACCTCTATGTGTGAATTTGTTCTTTATAGTTGCTGAGTAGTGTTCTTTCATGATATATTTTTTGTATTTGGAGTTATTACCATCTCCTTGTCAGCTCTTGCTATGCTTCAGGAGAGTATATTTAGGATTTACAGATGATTTGATTGGAAAGAAAATATAATTTTAATCCTCAGGCTTTAAATATTTAAGAGACATAATCTTATGCTTACTTAAAAACTTAGCGCGCGCGCACACACACACACACACACACACACACACACACACACACACACAAACTTAACATAAGAGGAATTACGGCAGAAATAGAATTTGGGGGCTGGAGCGATGGCTCAGTGGTTAAGAGCACTTGCTACTCTGCAGAGGACATGGATTCAGTTCCCAGCACCTACATGGCTGCTACAACTGTCTATAACTCCAGTTCCAGGAGATCTGCTGCCCTCTTCTGGCCTCTGTGGGCACTTCACAAAACATTGCACACTTACATACATATAAAATAAAAATAAATCTTTTCAGATGATGATTGAGAAGCTAATCAAAATGGTGCCAAGGACCACACAATTTTTTAAACGTTTCTTTCTTTGCCACATGAGTTTGGGATAATCACAATTGAATTAAAACACTGTTTCTGTATTGATACTTCAATATTATTTCTAGTCTAACACTTTCAGAATAGTAGTACATCATAGCAAAATTAGTATATTGGAAATTTAAAATAATCTATAAATTTATACATAATTTTGCCTCTTTGCATTCTAAGAAAGTAGCTTTAAAAATGTGTCATAATTTCTTTGTGTCCACATTTTCAGATTAGTTTTCCATCAGCAGGAAGGAAGGAAGAAATGGACGCAACAAGATGGCGTCTACGGGTCTGATTGAAGTAACCATTATTTAGTCCATTGGTGCATCACAAAAGCTGGTTTAGTTTTGCACGTGATAAGGAGATATGAAATAGGGCTTCCTCTGTTCACTTACTGGTGCTGGGGAATGAAACCAGAGCTCGTGCAGGCTGAGCATGTGCTGTATCACTACGGCACACTCCTAGTCTTTCCATGTTTAAAATAGAATTGTACTGTAAAGCCTTTCAGTTTAATTCCAGAATTTTAGATTGACTCTCCATATTTACTATGTATCAAAACCTCAGTTGCTTAAACCATTAAAAAAGTTGGGGGAAAACTAAAACAGCTTTTATTCATAAAAAATATAAACCAATAAAATATGGGACATATTTTATACATGAAAGCCTTTTTAATGTGGGATTACTAAAAGCAAAGTTTTTTTTATGAGCAACACTGTGTTCTTTAGCAGAAATGTTTCATTCTTTGAATCAGTAAACTCATACTTTACTTTTTCACTTGTTAAATGTTAGATGAGATTTTCCCTCTTGTAATTTGCTAAATTAATTAATTAATTAATCTTTTCTTGCACATACTTTTAATCCCTGCACTTGGGAGGCAAAGGCAGGCAGATCTCTGTGAGTTCAAGGCCAGCCTGGTCTACATAGAGAGTTCCAGGGCTACTTAGTGAGATCCTGTCTCAACAACAACAACAATAGTCTTATTTGCTATTTTCTTTCTACTTTGGTTATTAATTAATTGAAGAGTCAAAATGATATGAGTTGTTTGCACTCAGTTCTTTCTTCAATAGTACCACCCTCCGAGCTGGGGAGACCCTACAAGTGAACTAAAGCCCTCTGCTTTCCTTCATCCTGAGTTCTGAAACTCCAACCTGAAATGTGAAAGAAAAGCAAACTCCAAGTATAGGATTTTTAGTTTCCTTTTACTATTCCAGGTACATACAATACAGATTAAGTTCTGAGTATCAAGAAATTCCTGAAGAAGGGGTAATAACTTAATATTTCTAATGTAATTTTGCAAAATGTTGCATGTATAGACTAAGTGACTGTGTACTTTAGTCTGTGTACTTTATGAGGAATCTCACAATTCCTCTGACAGATAAGGAAGCACAAGTTTAGTTTTTAAGCAGTTAAAGGGACATATGGCTTACTCTGTCAGCACTTGATTTTTAAACTGTTGATTTCACACTGTGACACTAAGACTTCTGCCCCTGGTAATGAGGTAATGTCTGTGTAATAGTAATCTTGTTAATGGGGACACCATGAGTAAAAATGCGGAAGGCTATCAGAGAAAAACTCAGAGAAAAGCTAGGTAAAGCTACCCTGCTTGGCCACATTTCACAGAAACAATATCCAGGGCAAGAGGAGGAAATTAGGAGAGTAAATAACAGATATTTTTCTGCCCATCTATGCCAAAAACATTATCTTGAATGCCTTCTTCTATAGATTGGTAACAAAAAGACAAACAAATAAATGTACTCCTTTCTCTGAGTTCCTCAAACTCTAATCTAAGACAGGTGTGCATGCAGTGAATGATTCCGCAGAGGGATGCTATTTGGCAATATTTTATCAGGATAGTGATATAAAAAGTTTCTATGCCACGCGGTGGTGGTACATGCCTTTAATCCTAGCACTCAGGAGGTGGATCTCTGGCCAGCCTGGTCTACAGAGTGAGACCCAGGACAGACACCAAAACTACACAGAGAAACCCTGTCTCGGAAAAAAAAAAAAGTTTCTACAGTGTAGTCTTCCTGTACCCTGCTCTTAGTCATATTATAAATGTAAAAACTGTTCTTTTACAGCAGAACATCTGCAATATTACCCTACTCTGCCTTTATTTTTATTCTTGTTTGTGGGAAAGAGGATAAATTCCATGGTTATTAATATTTATAAGTTTAAGTTTTCTTGTCTGTTCTTTTTGCTTATTTTTCAAAATGGTATTTGTTTTATGAGAAGTTTAGGGGACATTTAAAAACTAAAACACTAGCTTGGGAAAGTCTGCTACCTACTTGTACTGAATTGTTCCTTTTCTTTTTCTCTTTATTTTTCAATTTTCAAAGTGAGTATTCATTACTTTTTAAATGAAAAAAAGATTGGATAAATAAGAGCTAGACTAAACAAAACTATAGTTAAGTTCAAAAGCTTTGGTTCCTTATGTCTCCTGGCCCATAGCAAGATACCACCTGTGTTGTAATGGTTATAATAAAGGAGATTGTAGACTCCTCCTACAGACAGAGATATTAGTTTATAACAGATAACCTCTTTTAAAGTTATAAAATGTTTTGTAATGTTTTACTTTGTTCAAGAACTTTAATATTTGAGAATATTTCTTTTCTGAAAAACAAATCATTTTTACTTATACTAAGCATATAACCAAGTATTTTAATAAGGTCTGTAGATCATAGGTTCAATGAAAGTTTTCAGTAATACTTTTTCTTCTATTAGGAAAAACTGTTAACAGTTAATTTTCCTGCTGTTTGAATGTCTAAGCCCTCACACATGAAAGAGAAGAGTCTGAATCACCTCCTAACGCCTCTGTGATGAGCATTGTCCTCAGGAGATGTAATAGATGCTGTTCAGATATAACTGTAAATTCTGAAATAATACATTAAGTAGAACATTCCACCTTCATGCAAATTAATTTTATATGGTCACTAACTATCCCAATTTGCCTCTGTCAGGTTTCTTCATTAGCCTGACTATTCTGAATGTGTTCCTTATTTTTTTTTTTTTTGTTCAATGACTGTTTTCCCTTCATGTATAAATATGGCAGGAATAGACCCTCCTCCAAATGTAACAAATGTATTGGTGTTGTCATTCAATCTCAGAACTGGAGACAGAAAGAATGTAGCCTGGAAGATTCTTCCAAAGAAGCCATGTAAAAATCTGATGACTACACTGAATAATTTGCACCAGCAATTGGCAAAACGTAAGTCGATAATCTCATTAAGGGATGTAACTTCATCTGAGAAAATGACTGACTACTTCTGAATTATTTTTCCTTTTTTAGCTAAGGAAATATAGGAAATAAGGAAAATCGGGAATGTTTGCATGTCGTTCTTTGCTCAGGGCCCATCTGCTCTGAATAAATTTCAGTTTTTATAACTATGCTGTTAAAGTGAGTATAATACTTTAACTGATACTCATTTTATTTTGAAGAAAGTTGTAGCTGGATATTATGACTCACGCATGTAATCACATAATCACAGCACTTGGGAAACTGAGGTAGGATAATCACCAAAAACTCAAAGCCAGCCTGAGCTACATAGTAAGTTTCAGGCCAGCCAAGCTGGATAAGACCCTATCTTTAAAACAAAACAAAAACGATTTTAGTCTGATATACTGAACATGCTGACAGAGGCCTGCAACCCCAGCAGCACTCTGGAGGCAGAGGCAACAAGGTTGCTGCAAGGTCAAGGCACCTTTGTACACGAGTTCCAGGCCAGTCAGGACTACACAGCAAGACCCTGTCTCTAAAAAGTTAAAGAGCCTGCCGGCTATGGTTCACGCCTTTAATCCCAGCACTCAGGAGGCAGAGCCAGGCGGGATCTCTGTGAGTTCGAGGCCAGCCTGGTCTACAGAGTGAGTTCCAGGACAGGCTCCAAAATGACACAGAGAAACCCTGTCTTGAAAACCCAATTAACTAACTAACTAACTAACTAACGAGAGATAGAGACAGAGACAGAGAGACAGAGAGAGAGACAGAGACAGAGAGAGAGACAGAGACAGAGAGAGAGACAGAGAGAGAGAGAGAGAGAGAGAGAGAGAAGAAGGAAAGAAGGAAGGAAAAAAGTTAAAGAAAATGTTTACACTGGGACTGGTGACACATAATCTTAGCACTTGGAGGCAGAGCCAGGCAGTTCCAGGCCAGCCTGGTCTACGCAGTGAGTTCTAGCCAAGGCTATGTAGTAAAACCCTGTCTCAAAAAAGAAAAGGGAGTGTTTACAGTCTTTAAGGCAAATAAACATTAAAGCAAAATTTGTTAGAAGCCAAATGAGTGATTTATAAATAAGCATTTTACAACTTTTAGATTTTCTTTTCTTTCTTTTTTTTTCTTTTTTTCTTTCTTTCTTTCTTTTTTTTTTTTTTTTTTTTTTCTTTCTTTTTTTTTCTTTTTTTCTTTCTTTCTTTCTTTCTTTCTTTCTTTCTTTCTCTCTCTCTCTTTCTTCTTTCTCTCTCTTTCTCTTTCTTTCTTTCTTTCTTTTTTCTTTTTTTTTTTTTTTTTTTTTTTTTTTTTTTTTTTTTTTTTTTTTTTTTTTTTTTCTTTTTTCTTTTTCTTTTTTTTGAGACAGGGTTTCTCTGTATAGCTTTGGAGCATGTCCTGGAACTCAATCTGTAGACCAGGCTGGCCTCAAACTCACAGAGATCCTCCTGCCTCTGCCTCCCAAGTGCTGGGATTAAAGGTGTGTGCTCCTCTGCCTGGCTATTTTTTAGGTTTTCTTAAGGCCATCTTAGGATAGTAAAATTCAAAAGGGCATTAGAGTGGTTATTTTCTTGAATTTTGCCATTACTGAAATAACAAAAAGAAATAAGCTTGCCACTGGTGTGTTTTCTTCATATATAAAACAGAAAGCTCTAGAAATCTAAGACAAATGATTTAAAGTACATTAGAAAATGCTGATGTCAGTGAAGTCAGTGAGCTCTTGACCCCTTCACCTAATGTCTGTCTTGAAACTATCTGTCGTTTGCTAAAACAAAGAAATTAACCAAAATGAGAATTGATTTTAGGATGTGAAATGTTTTAGGAAAAAAGCTTATGTAAGAACATATCTTGACAGTGATTCAGAATTACTGATAAAAATTAAGCTTTTATTTCTTGAATTCTCTCAGTATTGTAACAATGGTCCATTCAGTGTCTGTAGTTTAATGCTTATTTTGTGAAATACAGTCAATGGTGATGTGGCAACATACACGGGTCTCATGTATTTGTTGTGAAATGTAAACATAGGAAATAGCCTATACCTGTAAAGGTTCAAGATACTTAGACTATAGTTTGAAATAGAATAGAAAAAGACAATGTTGATAAAGTAAGTTTAAAAGCAACTAGCCAGTTCCAGGGTAGCTCAAAAGTATTGGGGTTTTTTTTAATGCCATAAAATAGAGCAAGATTTAATCATATGGACTAGACAAATTATTTGCATATTTTTTGTTACCTAAAAAGTTTGCTTTCTGGAAGTGCTCTTACCCCTTCGGGAAAATGCAAAGTCCAACAGCTATTGTAGCAGTATGTAAATCACTAAACTCAAGTAGTCTGTTCAGCTCTAGTGAAGGACAGAATGCAGAAGAGATAGCCATGGATACCAAGGACAAGATTTCTGCTTTTTCAAAAAATATGTGTCTGTGCACATGGAGGCCAAAGGTTGGCGTCATGTGTATTCCTTGATTACTCTCCAGCTCATCCTTTTAAGTTTTGTGTGTATATGTGCTTATGTATAGTGTGTGTGGATGATGTGTATGTGTGTCAGTTGCACACATTCTCTGGCCATGTATGTGGAGGTTAAAGGGCCACTCTCAGGAATTAGTCTTTACTTTCCACCCTGTTTGAGCCAGGCTCTCTCTTTTTGATTGCCACTGCCCTGCATACTCCAGGTCCTCCTTTTTCTGCCTGCCATGGTAGGAGCACTGGGATCACTGATGCAGGCTCCTACGTCTAGCTTTTTATGTGTGCTCTAGAAATCCAAACTTGGGTTGTCAGGTTTGCATTCCAAGGGCTTTCGTCCACTGAACCTCTTCCTCTGTCCTATGAACTAATCTGAAAGCTTCAAGCTATAGGTACTTAAGTAATATTGATCTTTTAGATGATTAATTCTGTTTCTTATATCTTAAAAGGTCTTTAACTTTTGAACCAGTTAGGAACTTCTGTCTTGACCCTTGAGAATAGGAGCCCTATTACATCTAAATGGAATGCATTTCTTACCAACAAGGCATTCTTTCACAGCACTACAACACAGTTATGGAAGTCAGGAAAATAACATTGAACACCCTAATCTCTAGACCACGGTCAAGTTTTACCATATTTTGTTTTGTTTTGGTGTGTATATAAATGCACTCACCTGGTATATACATGTGGAAGTTTTCCTTTCTCATTGTCCACCTTACTTTTTGAGATAAATTCTCTCAGTGAACCTGGCATTTGCCATTTTGGCTAGCCTGGCTTTGAAACCCTGAGATCATCATGTGTCTTTCCCTTTTCCTCCAGCACTGATACAGATGCATACCACTATGCCTGGCTTTTTTGTGGGTGGGATCCAAATACAGGTCCTCATGTGTGTACAATAAACACTCACCCATGTTGTTGGTTTTTTTACTCATAGCTCTTTGGCTCTTGTTCTTTTAGGGGCCTGCCACCCAGTTCCCCGATAAATCACACACAGAGGCTTATCCTTAATTATAAATGTCTGGCATTAGCTTGGCTTGTTTCTAGCCAGCTTTTCTTAAATTAGCCTGTCTACCTTTTGCCTCTGGGTTTTTACCTTTCTCTGTTTCTGTATATCTTACTTTCACTCTTACTCCATGGCTGGCTGTGTAGCTGGGTGGCTGGCCTCTGATGTCCTCCTCCTTCTCTGGCTACTTCTTCCTCTCCTTCCAGGTTTCTCCTTCTATTTATTCTCTCTGCCTGCCGGCCCCACTTGTTCTTTCTCCTGCCTTGCTGTTGTCAATTCAGCTCTTTATTAGATCAGCAAATGTTTTAGACAGGCACAGTAACACAGAATCACAGAGTTAAACAGATGCAACATAAACAAAAGTAACACACCATAAAATAATATTCTGTAACACACCCACCAGGCCTTCTCCAGCCGAAGTTTTGCCTCTTTTGTAAATTGTTTTTTTTATAGCGAGAGGATTCAATTCCAAATCAGAGACAGATTGTTTCAAGTCTTTTCTATCTCCTCTTCTCTAAAACAGTTCTTCAGTTCTATTATTTTCATAATACTGCCCTTGCAGAGGATCCAGATTTGATTCCCATCACCCATATTGTGGCTCACACCGTCTATAACCCTAGATCTGGGACAGTCAACAGACCTGGCACACATACATACATGCAGGCAAAACATACACAGAGTAAAATAAATAAATCTTTTTAAAAATTATCCTTACATTGTCAAATGGTCCCTGATTTTAATTTTGTCCAGGAGTCTTCTTGTAAAATCAGGGCATGCATCATTGGCATGCATGCCTACAGACATGGTAAGCCCTTCTCCACCATTCTCCTCAGTGTGCCCTCTCATTTTCTCCTGTTATTGAAAGGAGCTCTGATGTCTATTAGGCTTCTTCACTTGACCTTAGTCAGAAGTTAGAGAAGAGATTCAACCAGACTTCTCTAACATAAACTTACTCCTCACCACCAATTGGCTTTATCATTGAGTTGCCTAGGAAGAGGTTTTTTGTTTTTATAAATCCTTCTGTTTTTATCCTGAAGGCACTTGTATTTTATGAAGAAAGGGGTGGAAAAGGACTGTGTATTATATGTATCCAGTGTAATGGTTGTTAAGAACTTTCTTTACTAGTGTGTGTATACACATACATACATACACAAACATACATAGTTATGTTAGATCATGAACTTACTCTGATGATAAACTTGCAGAAATAATTTTATGTGTAACTTAAGTAAAATATACTCAACAGAGCCTAAAAATGATAGAGAAGGTTTTCTTGAGGTTTACCTGCAATGAAGTGGTGTAAATAAAAAGTTGTGGTTATATGAACACTTTCGAAAACAGATAAATGTGCATTAAAATCAATGTGAGCCTTATTTTTCATAGACTTCAAAATTCCAACTCTGTATTTCTCCACAGTGCAGCAGAGACCAAGAGATGATGGACTAATGGACTTAGCAATGAACGATTATGATTTTAATTCTGGAAAAAGGCTGCACATGATAGATTTGGAAATCCAGGAGGCATTCTTGTTTTTCATGGCCTCTATTCTTAAAGGTTATAGATCATACTTAAGGCCAATAACACAAGCCCCATCTGAGACAGCGACAGATGCAACCTCTCTTTTTGCTCTCCAAGGTGAGTGGAGATATAATTTTCTAGCTTTCATGTTGTTAAGCTTCAACTTATGATAAATCACTTGTTCCCTGAATTAATAGTTCATATTTAACAAGGCACATACCTGCTCTTAGGAGTGTCTGAGGACCAACTCTGGTGATCCATTTCTATAGGGCAAATTTTTTGTCTGGTGCATTAACTGGAATCCTAGTAAAAAGATACAGAAGGAACTGTCTGAAAACTGCAGAACCTTCTGAGTGTATTTCATTCCACTTTGTTGTGTCACATACATGTTGAGGTATTGTTGGTTTCAGTTTTCAGGGCTGCCAGGCAGTACTGGGGATCTGAGGTACCCCGGGATGATTACATCTGGCTTGTACAGCCTCATTTGTTTTATTTTAGTCTGCTTTATAACTTATTTTCTGTCTGCACTGCAAAGGGGAAAAAAAGGAAGTTGGGTAGCCCAGAATATAATTGGTTTCATGCTATGTACTTACTTTCTGTTGTAGTATTTAATATTTGAAAGAGAAATTCATCTAGTAAGTATGTACTTGGTGCTGTAAAATGTTGGACACTTGGTATATATTAGTAAGCAAAAGAGATACAGCCATGAAAAAAAAGAGACACGGTCACTTCTTTCATAGAGCTTGCACTAAAAAGACGAGCAATTAGAAAGTAATAGAGTAAACAAGTTTAGTTTAGTTTAGAGAGAAAACAATGGCAGAAGAAGCATTCACACAACATGCAAAATATTGTGCAAAAGTAGCAATTGCAGAAATTGAGCTATACTAGTTTAAGTGTAATCATGAAGACAGAGATAACTAGGTGAAAGCTTGAACTGTCTGTGTGTCCCTTTTCTATTGCTTCTCCTAGTTCTTCCCCATTTATCAAGGAGCTTAAGTTTTGCTTTGTTTTTCTTTAAGGTAGTGAACAAAATGAGAATATAGATGACATTGTTGATCAAGTTTCTTCTAGCAGAAAATTTTTCTGAACTTATTCTCACATTATCTATTTATATTGAATAGCTTTCTTAAGAAGCCGGGACCGATCACATCAAAAATTCTATAATATGATGACCAAAACACAAATGTTTATTCGCTTCATTGAGGAATGTTCTTTTGTCAGCGATAAAGATGCAAGCCTGGCTTTTTTTGATGATTGTGTAGATAAAGTAAGTAGTCTACTGTAGTCTACAGTGCCCTGGCTTATTTTGTGTGACTGCTATAAATGCTATGTTAATTGTTTCTATTTGTAGCTTACAACAAAATCTAAAATAATTTTATTTTCATAATTGACCACTTACAATGAAAGTTTGGGCAGCCTGCTAGATATTACAGCACATACTTTTATTATCTTTTATTTTATTTATTATTATTAGTAGTGTATGTGGGTGTGCACATGTATGGAGGGCAGAAAAGGACTTTTGAGAGTCAATTCTCTTTTCCTACCATAGGTTCCAGAGATGGGATCAGGTTGTTAATCTGTGTGGTAAACACTTTTATCTGATGAGCCATCTTTCTTAAAGAATCCTTTTTTTTTTTTTTTTAAATTAATCAGTAATTTTAAGTGCAGTACCTGGACAGACCAGAAGAGGGTATTGGATCCCCTGGCATTGGAATGATAAACAATTGTTTTGCTGCCTGACCTAGATGCTGGGAACCAAACTCAAGTCCTCTGCAAAAGCAATAAGTGCTTTTAACCATTGAGCCATATCTTCAGCCCCAAGATCATACTTCTTAAAGAGGTTTTGTAGGAATTTTATCTTAACAAGGCTAAGGTTAGGTTCCTAACTCAATCTTTGCACTACAGAGTAGGACATTTTTCCAAGCCCATGAACTTCCAACATACTGAGATAGCACATGCTAAGAGTAGAGGGCATAGCATAATAGATGTCATATAACTATTTTTTATGCTGAGGGTGAATTTATTCCTTATGTAAATTCTATTTTGAATTCACACATGAAAACTACCCATTTTCTATTCAGTCCTTTTGTATTATTAGGTAAGATGGAACTGGGTTCATGCTGGAAACAAAGGAAGCAGGATAACAGTGGTCCCTAATACAGTGTCTAATCTTAAGTAGGGTGAGGAAGGTCGAGTTGCCTAGAATAGGCACCTGAGCCCCAGCCATGAGCAAAGAACTTCCATTCAGAGATCTAGCTTGACATGGGACTCAGAACAAAGAGAAAAGAACATCCTTCCTGGGTCAGTCAGCCTCAGGCTATCAGAACTTAACCAGGATGAGAAGAGTATGATGGTGATGGTGGTATGAAGCTCAGAAACCTACACAGGGTCAGCAGAGTAGGGTTGGATATAACATGGGATGTTAGACTTTGACTTGGATGAAGGAGATGCCAGCATGGTAGACATGAAATTCAAGTTAGGGTAAGGAAGTCATCTGCATAGGAGCAGAGCAGTGAAGAGGGGAAAATGATACATAAAGGTAGGGAAAATGTTCAAATAAGTAAATGTGTTCAAAAGATGAAGATTCTCATGGTCAGGAAATTTACATACAAACTTAGAAGTAGAACAAATCCTGAATTTGGAAATACACTATTGGTTCTCAATGATAGACAGACATAGAAATAACTATAGGCAAAGTGCATATATCTGTGCACATATACATATATTCTGTAGCTTTGTATATTAAGAGAACTTGGGAACAACCACACTTTAATAACAGTGTAGTATAATATGCATATACTTTGTCTTCTATATATTAAAAGCCATCAGGACTCTTTGGAGAAATGATTGGTTACAAATTTAAGGCAAAGAAAAGTCTAAGATAAACTCTAAGTATCCTGTATTAGGAAGTAAGAAATTATCCCAAGAATTATAGAGGCATATAAGACATGCACTGAACCTGTTTGAAGGGTTTACCACTGTCAAATCTGAGGCAATTCAAGCATCAAATGTTAGTAACAAATAATTAACCTGTTGAATAAATAGGAAATCTTAAGTATATGCAGACATCAATTGATAATTCAAAGTCTTACAAGAAGCAAAATCTATACATAGTTCACTATATCTCCCTACAAAATAAATAGGAATTGAACTGTATAGTGGAAAGGCCTGGCAGACACCACATTAAAATTAAGTGAGCAAAGTGGACATCATCAATAATAGAACACAATGTCATGTGTTCCTAAAAGATGCTACTTTGTTTCTTTTCCTTCTACTAGAATAAATACTTTGACAAAAGCTACTTAAGGGATAAAAGGGTTATTTTAACTCACATTATCATGTCAAAGAAGTCAGGGCATCAGGAGCTTGAGAGAGCTGCTCCATAGTCAGAAGACAAGAGCAATGAGTGTATTATGTGGTTCTCAGCCTGTTTTCTCTTCCGCAGTCCAACATCCTCTGCCTAAGGAATGGTTCCACCCATAGTTGTATGGATCCTCCCACCTTAATTAGTCGAGATAACCATCCACAGACATACTAGAGGCCCATCTTTCAGATGATTCTAGATTCTGTTAAGTTGAAAGTTAACACTAGCCATCACAATTCCATCTTCTGTCAATTTGTAAACCACCCATTTGGGTTTTGGGAATTGAACTTCCATCCTCTGCAAAAGCAGGAAGTACAGTTAACCAATGAGCCATCTCCAGTCCCATTTTTCAATATTTTAATAAATATTTTAAGTATGCATTATTTAAAAAGTATTGACAGAAATAGGAGGGCATAGCTATAAGTTTTTCTCTAGACCCCTATTTACAGAAATAATTGTGTGCACATGCAAGGGAAAGGGAATTCCCATATGGTACCAGATCTCCACTAGTCATATGTATGTACTTCCTTTATGAACAATGACATGTATCTGTATATTCCCATGCCAAGCTAACTGAACCATATGAGACCAAATTAGTGACCAGGGCTTAGCTAATAACATGCAGTAGTGAATAAGTTCATTAATCCACTTGGGGACACTGAACTACTTTGCAAGACTTTAGTTAACAGTATAAAAGGGAGAATTTTTACTTTTTATAAAAGAATTATTTTCTTTTTGACCCACCCACTGTATTTTATTCACAAGTCTGTGTTTTACCTAAACTTATACTGTAATATCACATGGTCTAATGAGATACTTATTAATATTGTAAGCTGTACAAGACTTGTAATTTTACTCCATTTCTAGGACATCTTGGCCTAAGGAGATCTCTCAGTATTGGTAGTTAATACTTTAGATTGTCTAGGGTTTTCTGTAGGTCACTTGAGATTTATGTGATAGGAGTCACTGTGGGGGATTATTTGAATAATTCCTTTTGCAATATGAATTCCAAGTGGTTGAAGAGATGGCTCGACAGTTAAGAGCACTTGTATCTCTAACAAAGGACCTGAGTCTACGTTCCCAACTGCTCTTTTGTAACCTATTTTAAAAGTCTAGAGCCTATGAACGATTTCTTATATATATATACATTGAACTAACATACTTGAAGATTTTGCTGACTAAACAGGAAATCAAAGCTGAGAGCTGTAATGGATGTAGCTTAGTAACAGAGTTCAGCGGGGGGAAAAAACCAACTAACAGAATCCCGAGAATTACCTAGATAAAACCTAGTTTTTGTTTTTGTTTTGATATAATTCAAGGGACACTTTATTGGAGAAAAAGGATCACAAGGCCTAATGTGTATATTACTAAGCTTCATGTGTAGTTGGAGCAAAGGTTAGTTGTCCTGATGTTATAGAGCAGAACTCTCTGTTCCTGCCTTTCATAGTCTTCTACCCCAGTAAGAAGACTGAGCATAAAACTCAATACTTTTAATCTGAAAGCATTTTCAGAGTGTCATACGTCTACTTTGAGAATAATCATTTATGTGGAGGCTGTTCCTTAGTTGGATATGTTTGAACTCGTGTTTTTAAGTGAACAAATTCTTTTACCTCTAGAAGCTTAGCTATGGAAAATAAATAAATTAGATACGTATTAATTCATTTCACCATCTATGCCTGTGCTTAAATGTAAATCAGATATACTCCACTCGTGATCTTAGCATATCCAAACTGAAAACATCTGACTCAGTTTTGAAATAAAAAATGAATAATGCTGAATAGGAATAATAAAAACAATGCATAAGAATTATTTGCATTTCATTTATGACTAATTTAAGAGCCATATGTCCTTGTTCTTCACATGATTAATTTTAAATCCATGCAGTCTGTTTCTGTAGGAAGGTGCTTAGCCAAGGGCAGTGTGTAGCAGATAGTCAACTAGGATGCTTTTCTTGGTTCTTCAAGTGTTCATTTACAGTGTTTTCTGAGCATACCAATGTCTTCTGGAAGAATTAGGAAAGAGAATATGAAAATGCCTTAATTTTATCCTGCCATGTGTGTTGGATTTCTTTTTTTCTCAATTGAGACAGATACCACTTTACTTTCCAAAGACAGAGAAATGTCCAGTTGAAGAATGTAGGGTCCCCGGGCAGTGGTGGCGCACGCCTTTAATCCCAGCACTCAGGAGGCAGAGCCAGGCGGATCTCTGTGAGTTCAAGGCCAGCCTGGGCTACAGAGTGAGTTCCAGGACAGGCTTCAAAGCTACACAGAGAAACCCAGTCTCGAAAAACCAACAACAACAACAAAAAAAGAATGTAGGGTTTATGGTATTGCTATATTTATAATACAATACAATTTTTAAATGTACAATTAAAGGACATTTTGTACATTTAATGTCTTACCAAGGTATTAATGTCTTACCAAGGTATAGAATCTCTAGGTCCAAGTTTCAAACTGTCTGTGATTTTGTAGTGCTGAGAAATACAGAAGCACAGTATTTCACTTTCCTCGGAGTGAACAGTTGCTCTACTTCTGTCTTCTGTCTGTTACTAATTCATCTGGAAACTTATAAAGAATGAAACACTACTCAATACATCAAGTTATCCATTTAAGTGTTAAATACATTTTGCTGGAACGTTCCATTTTAATTGTTTTAATATGAATTGACTGCCTTCTAGTCTGTCCTCTATAATTTTCCTCCTCCAGCGCCTTGGTAATTATATTAACATCTCGCTGGAGTTGAATGCCCTGCTTTCAGCTCCTGCTTAATAGCTACTTACTTGGTGTAGTTCCTTGTTATGGTGAAGCCTGTCTGAAAACAGCTTCTCCTCTACTACTTGACTGCTAACTTGGTTGGATCAGTATTTGAAATTCATTTCTGCATTGTCTTTTACTGCCCCCTGAGATATTAGCAAAAAGTCTAATACTGTCTTTCTTTCTAGAAAGTTCCTTGATATCCTGGAATTTCAGGGAATGTGAGAATATGCCTTATGTAGGCATTTCTTTATTCATGAATTAGATGGGTGTAGATACTTTTAATGTAGGAATTCACTTCCTTCACTTCTGGAAATTTTTCTTTACTTCCATCCTGCTCCATTCTCATTCATACTCTCTGTCTGTCTCTGTCTGTCTGTCTGTCTGTCTCTGTCTGTCTCTTTCTCTCCTTTCTGGAAATACCTAGCCTGATCCTCTTTTTCCCCCAACATAATATATTTATTGATTATTTTGGAATTTCACATAATGCACCCCAATCACACTTCCCACCACTACCCTTGTGACCTCCCACACAAAAAAAAAAAGGAAAAAAGAAAAACTATATACCAAGTCCAATTTGTGTTGCCCATATACTCACAGTGGCCAGCCCCTTAAAGAAAACTGAGTCCTTCCCCACCCTATCCCCTAGCCTGATCCTCTTAATTTTTCTCTTTTCATCTCATTTTCTGTCTTTATATTTTAAGAAACTAGAGAGATTATAGTATAATTACATTGTTTCCACCTTCCCTTTCCTCCAAACTCTCCCATGTATATCACTACTTTCTTTCAAATTCGTGTCCCTTTTTCTTTAATTATGTTGTTGTTGGTAGTGGTGGTGGTGTGTGTATGTTCCTAAATACATAGTTACATCCTGCTCGGTCCATATAATGTCAGTTGTATATACATGTTTTCAGGGCTGACTATTTGGTATTGGATAACTAATCCGTACTCTCTCCCCTAGGTAAGATTATTTCTCCTGCTCTCAACTTTCCTTAGTTGTCTGTAGTTCTTTGTCTAGGGCTGGGATCTCATGAGCTTCCCCACTTTCACTTTATCATGTCAAAAACACCACTTTTTTTGGTGTTGTCCTTGTTCCAGTCATGTTTAGGAAGCCATGTTGGTGAGATTTCATTCATGGATATAGCTTCTGATGTTTCTAGGGGACAGTCTCACCACAGGCTCTCTGTTCCGCTGGCCTGTAGTCTTTCCACTCACTCTTCCGTGTTGGTCTCTGAGCCTTAGGTGGCAAAGTTGCACTGTAGATGTGTCTGTCCATTCGGACTGGGCTCCATAACTTAGCATTTTGATCAGTTGTAGTTTTCTGTAATGGTCTCCATCTGTTGCAAAGAGAGCTTTCCTTTATGGAGTGGGAGCGTGGAGACTACACTTTTCTGTGGGCGTAAGGACTATTATTTAGAAGGTGGTTAGGGATTATGCTGGTTTAATAATGTGGAGGTTATAGGTTCTCCTCCAAGGTCCATGACTTCACCAGCCCTGTCTAGTTGGCTAGGTTTCCAGTACCAGGCACAATTTCCCTCGTGTTTGCGGGTCTTAACTACAATTAGAGAGCTGTTGGTTACTGCTAAGATGTGCATGCAACTCTTGCACCTTTTGTGCTATCTTGTCATGCTTGTCATTGTTGGGTTCATAGGTATCCTAGCTGGGAACGACTGTTGATGGCTTCCCTCCTTTGGAAGCTTGCATGGCTTCTTCTGATACCATGATAGCTAGTCCTCAGAGAGGAGGCTTTCAGGTTGTGTCCAGCTCTAGACTTCTGGGACCTCTGTCCAAAGTATTTTCAGCAATAGGGACTTACCCTCCACACTCATTATATAGCCTATAATGTTTTGTGAGTGTCTTAGATAACGCTGACCAACGATTCAAAGGAGGGTGTCTCATGCCTGGTGTTGGAATTTTTGTTAGGTGGTCTATAGCTCTTGGGGGTAGCTTTGTTAGTCTATATGGGAAATTTTCACTTAAACTCTATGAGCATATTTATATAGCAACTTAAGTGTATTATAGGTATTTTAGGTGGATAGGTAATAGTATGATTCCTTATGACTTACTCAAGTATCCTTACTGTTACTTTATACACTGTCCTCCTTCATCTGCACTTATTTCCCCCTCCCTCCATAATTAGACTCTTCCTTTTCCTACCTCCCTCTTCAGACCACTTAGGTCCTGCCATTCTCATCCTTATTGCCCTCTTCCACTTTTTGACTAATTTCTTCAATTTCCTTTTCCAGTCCTTATACTTTTATTTCTGATGTCATGTTTGCAATTTTTTTTGAAAATTTTATTTTTTTATTTTACTCATCAACCACAGATCCCCCATCTTCCCTCCTCCTGCCACCCCCTAGACTTTCCCCCAAGTCCACCCCCATTCCCTCCTCTGAAAAGGTAAGGCCTTCCACGGTGAGTCAGCAGAGCCTGGTACCTCCAGTTGGGGCAGGTCCAAGCCCCTCCCCATGTATCAAGGCTGTGTAAGGTGTCCCACCATAAGTAGTGGACTCCAAAAAGCCAGCTCATGCACCAGGCGTGGATCCTGATCCTACTGCTGGGGGCCCCTTAAGTAGATCAAACTACACAACTATCTTACTTATGCAGATGGCCTAGTCCAGTACCATGGAGGCTCCACAGCTAGTTTGGTTTGGTTGTCTCTGTAGGTTTCCCCATCATGGTCTTGATACCCCTAGCTCATAGAATCCCTCCTCTCTCTCTTTCTTCAACTGGACTCCTGGAGCTCAGCCTGGTGCATGGCTGTGGATCTCTGCATCTGCTTCCATCAGTTGAAGACTCTATGATGACAGAGTATTCATCAATCTGATTACTGGGGTAAGCCAGCTCAGGCACCCACTCCACTATTACTAGTAGTCTAAGCTGGAGTCACCCTTCTGGATTCTTGGAAACTTCCCTAGCACCCACTTTCTCCCTATCTCCATGATGTCTCCCCCTAACATGATATCTCTTTCATTGCTCTCCCACTCCGTCCCTATTTCAGCTCAACCATCCCATTCCCTTATAACCCATCCCCTACTCTCTATTGCCTCTCCCTCACCCCCAGTTTATCACTCTTTACAATAGCCACAAATAATATAAAATACCTTGGGGGTAACTCTAACTAAGCAAGTGAAAGACCTGTATGACAAGAACTTTAAGTCTCTGAAGAAAGAAATTGAAGAAGATATCAGAAAATGGAAAGATCTCCCATGCTCATGAATAGGTAGGATTAACATAGTAAAAACGGCAATCTTACCAAAAATAATCTACAGATTCAGTGCAGTCCCCATCAAAATCCCAACACAGTTCTTCACAGACCTGGAAAGAACAATCCTCAACTTCATATGGAAAAAAAAAAAAACCAACATAGCTAAAACAATCCTGTACAATAAAGCAACTTCTGGAGGCATCACCATCCCTGATCTCAAGCTCTACTATAGAGCTATAGTAATAAAAACAGCTTGGTATTGGCCTAAAAACTGACACATGGACCAATGGAATCTAATTGAAGACCCTGACATTAATCCATACACCTGTGAACACCTGATTTTTTACAAAGAAGCCAAAACTGTACAATGGAAAACAGAAAGCATCTTCAACAAATCATGCTGGCATAACTAAATGTCAATATGTAGAAGATTGCAAATAGATCCATATCTATTGCCCTGCATAAAACTCAAGTCTAAGTGGATCAAAGACCTCAACATAAATCCAGTTACAATGAACCTGATAGAAGAGAAAGTAGGAAGTATCCTTGAATGCATTGGCACAGGAGACCACTTCCTAAATATAACACCAGTAACACAGACACTGAGAGCAACAATTAATAAATGGGACCTCCTAAAACTGAGAAGCTTCTGTAAGGCAAAAGACATAAATAAGACAAAATGACAGCCTACAGAATGGGAAAAGATCTTCACCAACCCACATCTGACAGAAGGCCGATCTCAAAAATATATGAAGAATTCAAGAAACTAGACATCAAAATACCAAACAACCCAATTAAAAAATGAGCTATAGAGCTAGCTAAACAGAGAATTCTCAACAAAAGAATCTCAAATGGCCAAAAAGACATTTAAGGAAATGCTCAACATCCTTAGTCATCAGGGAAATGCAAATCAAAATGACTCTGAGATACCATCTTACACCTGTCAGAATGGCTAAGATCAAAAACACTGATAACAGCTAATGTTGGAGAGGATGCGAGCAAGGGAAACACTCATCCACCGTTGGTGGTAGTGCAAACTTGTACAACCACTGTGGAAATCAGTATAGCGGTTTCTCAGAAAATTGGGAATCACTCTACTTCAAGACCCAGCAATACCACTTTGGGGTATATACCCAAAGGATGCTCAATTATACTACAAGGACACTTGCTCAACTATGTTCATAGCAACATTATTCATAATAGCAAAAACCTGGAAACAACCTAGATGCCCCTCAACTGAAGAATGGATAAAGAAAACGTGGTACATATACACAATGGAATACTACTCAGCAGTAAAAATCAATGACATCATGAAATTTGCAGATAAATGGATAGAAAATATTATCCTGAGTGAGGTAACCCAGAGTCAGAAGGACAAACATGGGATGTACTGTATGTACTCACTCATAAGTGGATACTAGATGTAAAGCAAAGGATAACCAGACTACCACCCACAGCTCCAGAGAAGCTAGCTAACAAGGAGGACCCTAAGAGGAACACATGGATCACCTTGGAAGGGGAAATAGATGAGATCTCCATGTGTTTGTAATTTCCGTGTACACTTACTGAATGTTTCTTTTTTATGTGACATCTTGTTCTTACTTCCTGAATGTAGACTTATTTGTTATGGTTATTTTAAAGTTTCTTCTCCCTATGTTATCTTATCTTCTGAATACCTCAACTCTCCCTATTGTTCATAAATGTAAAGTCCCTCTGATTCACCCTGGAAAACAAACAACAAAAGCTTAGCCCTCTCCCAGCACTGATGAGAGGTAGTGTCCTAACATGGATCTGGGAGTCCTTAACTGAAGGTACTAATGCTCTTGCTTCAGTCTCATCTTTAAGGGCATAGGGTGTGTGTGTGTGTGTGTGTGTGTGTGTGTGTGTGTGTGTGTGTGTGTGTGTGTGTGTTTTAACCTATCAAATATGGTTTATGCTGCCCATACACTTGGATATGTGGCTTTCCACTGGAGTGTGGTAGACCTACCCTGTCTTCTTTTTTTTCCAGAAAGTGGCTCTCACTGAACCTAGAACTCAGTGATTGGCTAAACTGACCTCTGAGTCCAGGGGTCCCTCTGTGGTCCCCTCTCCAGCACTAAGGTTACAGATCCACATCCATGTTTTACTTGGCTGCTGGGGATCTGAGCTCAGGTCATCATGCTTGTGAGACAGGCAGTTTACCAACTGAACCATATCCCTGGCTCACATATAGCACTTTTTAAGGACTGGCATATCTGAAGCATTGCAGAGCTACACAGCTTGTATTTGGGCATTCCCCTGCTTCCCTTCTCCAGTGCCAGATCAGTGTTTGAACCCCAGCTCTGCTGTGGTCCCCTTCCAGTTCATTTTGTCTTGATCTCTTTACTTCCAACTTCCAACTTTCATTCTGGTGGGATTTTTAAGAAGCAGAGAAGATACTAACTATATTTGTTTTATTCAGGCAGAAAGCCATATAATTGTTATTTTCATTATCAGTAACTACACTTCATCGGTGAATTTACTCCCCTTTATCTAACTATTGTTTGACATATGCTTTACTTCTAGTTACTTACTGTTGTAAACCTACAAAAACAACCTAAGTACTAATGGGTGTTTGTTCACATATCGTTATTTTCCTAAAATAAGAATACAGTAGAAATGTTTGAACACATCTTACTTTCTAAAAGTTACGATACCATGCTGGGTTTGTAACTTTAGTGGTAGATTGCTTGTCTACTCTGATTCAGACCTCAGCACCACAGAAACAAGCAAATCAGTGTTAAGTGCTAGTAGGGCATGTGCTCCTCTAGCTTTTTATAGTCATTGTGTCTTTGCTGGTGTCAGTATAGAAGTCTCCTCCCCAGGCTACAGAAAGAAGCTCAAGGACAATTTTATTAGATTTTGGGATAAAAAAAAGTAAGAGCAAGCAATCTGTAAATCTTGGCAGCTGTTGAGGCGAGTGGAGAAAAGGCCATGCCTTGTGAGCTGGGATCTGGAAAAGGTGGATGTTCAGTGGTGGTGGCTGGCAAGCTGCATGGAAAGGGGGAGAGGGACTTCAGGAGTGAGAAAGCCTAGAGTGTCAGGGAAAGCAGGCTAGGATTTTGGCTGGTATCCAGAAGAAAATGATAGAAAGGAAGAAAAATTCAAGCTCTATTTTCCTGAATTAGAACTCAGAAAAGCAGGCAGGCTCAGCAGTGCTTCCATATGGGAAGACCCAAACACGCAGCCTAAAAGGCTTTTGACAAGCTGAAAATAGAAACTTAGCTTCTTTTTTACCAATAGATTTTTAAATTCCCTCCAACAAGATGGAAATAAGTGGTTGCTCTAACAATAATTACTTTGAGTTTTTCAAAATCAAATAACACGTAACACTAATACTCATTATTTTTATTGGAAAATAAACAATATAGAGAATAATGTAAATTAATTGCTAGTGATACTATTACTCACATTTATCATTTTGATAATTGTGGGGTTTTCTGTTTATAAAAGAATATATAACAAACATAATCATCCACCTTTAAAAAAAATAGAAGTAGAGAACTGGTCATGGTGACATAAACTTTAAATCCCAGTTCTTGGGAGGCAGAGACAGGCAAATCTTGTGAGTTCTGGGACATCCAAGGCTACATAGTAAAACCCTGTCTTTTTTTTTTTTTTTTTTTTTTTTTTTTTTTTTTTTTTCCCGAGACAGGGTTTCTCTGTGTAGCTTTGCGCCTTTCCTGGAACTCACTTTGTAGACCAGGCTGGCCTCGAACTCACAGAGATCCGCCTGCCTCTGCCTCCCGAGTGCTGGGATTAAAGGCGTGTGCCACCACCGCCTGACCCTGTCTCAAAGTAAGTAAAGAAATAAAATAAAAACACAGACACTCAAAATTAGAAATAGGGCTATCAAGATGGCTCAGCAGGTAAAGGCACTGTTTTGTTTTGTTTTGTTTTGTTTTGTTTTGTTTTGTTTTTAGAGACAGGGTTTCTCTGTGTAACAGCCCTGTGTGTCCTGGCACTCTCTTTATAGACCAGGCTGGCCTCGAATTCACAGAGATCTGCCTGCCTCTGCTTCCGAGTGCTGGGATTAAAGGAATACACCAGCATGCCTGGCTCTAAGGCACTTTTTAAAAATAGTTCTTTAGTAGATGTTGATGGAAATGATGTATTTGGTTAACCATTCCCCTATGAATGCATTCTTGCCTAACCAATGTGGCTTTTAAATGCATTTTTAAATTCCTTCAGGTGGATATGGACAAGACTGGTGAAGTTCGACTTATAGAACTGGATGCATCTTTCAAAAGTGAACATACTGTTTTTGTGACACCACCCGAGATCCCCCATTTACCCAATGGTGAAGAGCCCCCATTACAGTACAGGTATTCAATAACACAGTGTGAGATTGACGGAGAAGCAGTCCATCATCTGTGGCATAGCTTTCCAAGGACTGCGGTATTTTCAAAAATACAAGCTACAGATAAGCAAGCCCATCCCACGTCCATTAAATTTTACAACATAGACAGAAAAAAACAAAATTTTTCATAAGCTTTAAGTAGCCCTGTCAATACTGGTTAAATTAGTAGATCAGACAGTATTCACATGTATTACTTTCATAATTTTGATTTTTTACTTTTTACTAAAAACCAATCTCCTCGCTCCTGCCCCTTCTTTATTGCCACATACACATTGGTTAATGTAGCTGATTTACAAAGAGATTATAAATTAATTTAGGTTCATTATCTGCTTTCTTAATTTGTATGACACAAATTTTAAACTATTCATTTTTGATGAGTTTCTATTTTAAGACATGAGATTTCAAAGTTGTTGACATTGACTGTTGTTAATTTAGAAAGTTTGTAAGAGACTGCTGGGAGACTGGTGTAGACTCAAATGATTTGTTATCTCTGCATTCAAATCTAGTGGGGAGGGAGAGAAGTCCTGAGCACAGTAAAATAAGAGCTGTGAAGAAGGAGGTAGATGTGTCATTTTCTTTTAAGTGCTATATACATTTATTTTTTACCTAAGATTGTGTTTCTTTTTATATTTTAAATTGTTTTTATTCTTCAGCAATACTTTATTTAAAAGTTCTAGAACTATTTCAAATCTGTAATTTTCATTGAATCACAGTTCGTTTTTCTTTATTCCAAAAGTGAGGTCCCACTAGCTAATCTATAAGCCAGTCAAGATAATGTGAGAACCTAGCCCAGGTGCTTAGAGGGTACACCCAGCTGCTGTTGCCATCTTTTTAAGAGAGAGTATAAATATCTTAATCCAAAGCAACAGCATTGTTGGCTGTCTTGTTTGAAAGAATATTGTTTTCATGAGCCCTTTACCACTAGGAACATATGTGAAAATACTCTATGTATTTATATGAACACTCATTTTTAGAAGTTTGCTGGAATTGCTTTGGAATTTGATATCAAGTTCATTAAAATGTGTTTCCTCTTTTATTTCTAGATATATTCTGTGTTTATAAAAATAATATTTATAAAAAATAACAATATTTATTTGTTGAGTATATCTTATAATCTGATAGAAAAATATAATTAAATTCTAAATAAGTTACTTGGTCATAATTCTTCTAGCTAGTAGCAATCTATCTGTGGTTGAAAAGCAATTTCTTTTTCTCTGAAACAGCTATAATGGATTTCCAGTTCTCAGGAACAATTTATTTGAGAGGCCTGAAGGATTTCTCCAAGCACGAAAGAACAAGCTGCCTTCAAAGCCCAGCAGTCCCAGTAGCCCGTCTCCCATGTTCAGAAGAACAAAGCAGGTGCTTTGAAAACCATGTTCCTCGTGTATTCAGAGAGACAGAAAGTAACCTGATGCTCATCCTCCCTTGATAATCTTTACTACCCAGACATAACCTTCAGCAGATGACGAGGCACTTTATGCACTTGGAATATAGTTTGTAGTAATCTGACCTAGAACTTTATCATATATGATACAAATTCAAGAGGAGACTTAAAAATATATTAGTTATAGACAAGTTCTACAAAAGCATGTGACTTTCTGTGTTTACAATTAAGTTAAATAAGGATGCTACCTTGTATTTCTTTGTAGGAAATCAAATCAGCCCATAAGATTGCGAAGAGGTATTCTTCTATCCCTCAGATGTGGTCTAGGTGTCTGCTGCGTCACTGCTATGGATTGTGGTTTATTTGTCTCCCAGCTTATGTGAAGGTTTGTCATTCCAAAGTCAGGGCTCTGAAAACAGCATATGATGTGCTTAAGAAGATGCAGCTGAAGAAGATGGATCCACCAGATGAGGTGAGAACACGTGTTCCCAGATGTGTTGTTTTATTTTAGATTGCTGTGCGTAAGAATGTTTCCGAACACCTCTCAACTTGTGTTGCAGGTGTGCTACCGAATTCTCATGCAGCTCTGTGGACAGTATGACCAGCCTGTGCTTGCAGTTCGTGTGCTTTTTGAAATGCAGAAAGCTGGTATTGACCCCAATGCAATCACTTACGGATATTACAATAAGGTAGTTATTTTTATTTAATGAGGAAAAGTACTGTTTTGTCATTGCACAACATTAATTTACTGCCAAACAATAATCAGGGGCCACTTGGTATTTGTTTTAGAATGTTCAGAATTTATTTCATAAATAAGATATGTTTTCTATCATGTTAAACTTTTATTTTCTTTAGCTTGATTCAGAAGTCAATGTATGTTCATTTATAAAAATTGATTTACTAATTATATATTTTTAAATGAATAGGCTGTTTTGGAAAGTACATGGCCTTCAAGAAGTCGCAGTGGCTATTTTCTTTGGACAAAAGTAAGAAATGTTGTTTTAGGAGTCGCACAATTCAAAAGAGCTTTAAAGAAACATCCACACTTAACACAGAGAGTTCTCTCAGGTAATTAAAGGGTGATGAAGTATGCACATGGTTTGCTTTTTCCAAAACTAATTGAGGGTTTCAGATTTAACTCAGTGGTAGAGCGCCTGCCTAGCAAGCGCAAGGCCATGGGTTCGGTCCTCAGCTTCGGAAGAAAAATATTAAAAACTAAACAAACAAACAAACAAAAAAAACCACCAAAACTTTGGGCTGGAGAGATGGCTTGGAGGTTAAGAGCACTGCTTGTTCTTCCAATAGGTCTTGAGTTCAATTCCCAGCAACCACATGGTGGCTCATAACCATTTGTAATGAGATCTGGTGCCCTCTTCTGGCTTGCAGGGATATGTGCAGACAGAACACTGTATACATAATAAATAAATGAATCTTTAAAAAAAAAAAAACTAATTGATTATAGTTTACATTTTTAGAAAATTTTAAGTGCTTTAAAATGCTGAATATTTTCTGGGTTCTACTGGCAGTCAAGAAATTTTATTAAAAGTTGACTTATGCACGGGAGTGTTCTGGATTAGGATGTTTTAGAGTTGCGGTGTGTGCTAAGGTGTATGGAGCTACAAGGGAGGTGGGAGTCAAGCCATTCGTGTTCCACATAGAGCTTACACACAGCCTTATGCTCATTTCATGCAGTGTCTATGATGTGCCTCTGGCTTGATATGATCTCTCACATGATGTCAGCTGTGGAATTTTCCACTTGTGATGTCACGTTGGTGCATAAAAAGTGTTAGATTTCAAGTTTTCAGATTAAAGAAATCCTACCTGTATTAGACAACTCTTCCCATTTTAGAAAACACCAGATTCCTCTTTCTCCAATTGCTAAGTTGTCAACCCTTAGTGCTCTTGTTTTAGTAGTTATTAGTAACTCACAGTAGACGCTCTCTTGTAGTTGTGTTTTGCTCTGTGTGTGGCACTTTTCACATGGTTCGATAGTAGGTTACAGCTTTAACAACACACTCTGAAGAGTTGCTTTGGTCTCTTAGTAGTAAAATGCTCTCGAACTTGGCTCTTAAGCAGATGGCAGTGACCCGATGCTGTTAGTCATGGTAGCATGGATAGCGGCAGTGGGACACACAGTGTGGAGTAGGCACCTTTCAATACAGGGTTACTCATAGTGTCCAGAGTCTCTGCTGCTGATGACAGTCCAGTACAAGTTTGTTGTGCTTCTGCATACATTTATTTTAGTACATTTTAAAAACTAAACTTGCTAGTCTATGTTTTTACCTTGTTTTCAATGATATATTTAACTGTCACTTTTTGATTTCTGTTAGACATTTCACATTAAGTTTAATTGCTATATGTAGTTCTCTTCTTTATTTGAGAGGTTACAAAGTACTCAGTTCAAGTATTTAGTTCATGGTAATCCACTTAACCCTAGGTAGCCACAAAATTCTTCACCATTTTAGGTGATGCCTTTGTTTTTGTTTTGTTTTTTAAAGGCAGGCCATCCTGAGCAAGGGCTCTACCAGTGAGCTCTACTCCCAGCAGCTTGCTGTATCATTTTCTTGGACATACTTTCTTTTTAAGAAATCCTATCTGTGTTTCTGAGTTAATAGTATTATACCAATGCCAGTTTCCTCATTTTAACATTGTGTTGTGGTCATGTAGGGTATGGTTAGGAGAAACCAGCAAAGGGCCCCACCAAGAACTTTCTGTAAAATGTTATTTTTTTTTTTGCAAGTTTTGAATCAAACTTTTTTTTTTTATTGGTTTTTCGAGACAGGGTTTCTCTTTGTAACTCTGGCTGGCCTCGAACTCACAGAGATCTGCCTGCTTCTGCCTCCCAAGTGCTGAGATTAGAGGTGTAAGCTACCAACACTCAGTGAATCAAACCTTTTAAAATAAAATGTTTTAATTTAAATGCAGAAGTCCTAGTAGTGTCTATGACATTACTTTCATTACAATATAGGACTTGTACATAAAGGCAGGCACTATGGTTCTGTGAGTAAGGGCACTTTTTACCAAGCCTGATGACCTGACTTCCATCCCCAGCATCCACATGGAAAGACTTACTCCTGCAAGTTGTCCTCTGACCTGGAGGTCCACAAATACACACACACACACACACACAATGCAAATAAATAATTTTACATAAGCATTAAAGCATTAGTATTAAAACACTAAATTACTTGTGTAATTCTGACTTTTCATTATTTAAAAAATACACATGATTTTTAGTATAGTATGAACATGAATTTTTTTTTTTTTCAAGACAGGGTTTCTCTGTGTAGTTTTGGTGCCTATCCTGGATCTCGCTCTGTAGACCAGGCTGGCCTCAAATTCATGGAGATCTGCCTGGTCTGCCTCCCAAAGTGCTGGGATTAAAGGTGTGCACCACCGCCACCTGGTAAACACAAACTCTTAATGGGCATAAACTTAAAAATACAAAACATTATAAAATGTGAAGGATGCTATTTCTGCATATGGCAACATTATTTCTTTCTCTTTCATTTTAAGCCACTTTTAAGACTAATAAATGTGAGCTGATTGTACTAAAATATAGCACATTGATTCCTCCTTAGCTGGTTTTAGTATTGATCATGCAGTGTGAATTTAATCAGTTATAGAAGTTGTCCTTGGGCCTAGTTTCTTAAAAATGAAGAGATCTTATATTTCTTTAGTGCACTTTAAAAAAAAAAAAAAAAAAGGCTGGCTCAGAATAGTATGGAATCTAACAAAAATATCTTTAAATTTTCCTATTTGTGATTTCTTTGGGATTAAGACCTGAAAGTTTCATTAACCAAAACAAACTCAGATTAATACCAAAGACATAATAGTAAGTACCTAGTGATACTCAATATAACCTCTTTAGAATTCTTTACAAGTTTATAAAACTTTTATTTTTAGTCTCATAAACATAGCTTTTTGTTTTATCACTCTGAGAACTGGAAGTTCATGCAAAAACAGTTACTTAAAATCACACATCCCTGCTACTCAGAACCCTAGCTTTTGACTGACATATTGGGAACAGTTTACTAAAAATGAAACAGAATCTGGTTGACAAAACAAGATATTAAAATTTTCTAATTCTAAAGCAGGGTGTACCTCCTCTCTCTCTCTTTCTCTCTCTTTCTCTCTCTTTCTCTCTCTTTCTCTCTCTCTCTCTCTCTCTCTCTCTCTCTCTCTCTTGTTCTTTCTTCTCCTCTCTCTCTCTCTCCCTCTCTCTCTCTCTCTTGTTCTTTCTTCTTCTCCTTTTTTCTTCTTCTTTCTTCTTCCTTTTTGACAGGGTTTTTCTGTGTGGCCATGGCCGACCTGGGACTCACTGTGTAGACCAGACTGACCTCGAACTCACAGATCTCCACCTGCCTCTGCTTCCCAGGGGCTGGAATTAAAGATGTATTCCACTACCACCTGACTTCTGACTTCTGCTTTCCTTAAGAATAATTTTTTGTTTGTGGGTTTTGGTGGGAGTTTTGGGGAGGTTGTTTGTTTGTTTTTGAGACAGGGTCTCTACAGAGCCCTGACTTTCCTGGAACTCACTATGATACCAAAGTGCCTGCCCCCTGAGTGCTGAGATTAAAGGTATGTGCCACCAAGCCCAGCATCTTGAGTAATTTTAGCACACTATATTTTCTTATTCCTATATGTTTGTACTCAGGTGCAGTTCTATAATTACTCGATTGAGTCTTGAGAAAAATTACTTGTCAGTGAAGTTAAAGGAACTTGACTCTGGCAGAATCGTTAGTTTTAGTGACCTACATGTGTATATTTGCAACTTTCTCTTCTCTGTTGCTTAGTTAGAACTCAGACCAGATGTGGTGGCACACGTTTACCTCTAGCACTCAGAAGAGAGAATCGGGTGGATCTTTTCAAGGCCAGTGTAGTCTACATAGTAAGTTCCAAACCAGTCAGGGCTATATGAGACCCTAGTCTTAAAAAGACAACTCAGACGTTTACCTAGAAAGATGGTGAACTTGAGTGAAGATTAACTAGTTTGTCTGGTTTGGGTACCCATAAAGTAATATAAATGTAAATATATACTTGACTGCACGTAGAACCAAAAGTAAATTATTTAGAAATTTTCCTTTCTTACATTAGTGGAGGTGGGTGCTTGGGTAGCTAACAAAATAAGCAAATCCAAACAGTAATCTGTGGCAGGCACCTCATTCTAGTTGGTTTCACCAAAGAACCTTGTGATAGGTGTTGTGGGGACTAGCTAGCAGGCCTCTTGATTTAAATGGATGCTCCATCCCTGGGATGTCACCACTCACCTGTGTGGTGTGTTGTCACAGTCCCTACCTCATCTCCTCACCCCATCCCACTCTCGGCAGACAACAGTAAAGCCCCTATTGGGGTCTCTCATTCAAGACAGTAGCCAAGAGTGTTCATTCAAGGTGTTGTGTTGGCCTAGGGACTTGTACAGTTGACTAGTCTTCTGTCTGATCATTAAATTTGTTTAGGATATAATCTCAAAAAAGATTTATGGTAAGCAGTATAGTATGTTTCTGTTTTTGCTCAGGTGGCCAGTCTGATCTTGGATATAATTCATTATCTAAGGACGATGTTAGAAGAGAATGTACATCTGCTGAAGACATTCAAGGCGAAAAAGATAAAAAAGGGAGTGATTCTAGTTCCTGTAAGTATTAATTGTTAAGTTGATATTATGTAAAATTGTGAACTTCACATGGATGTTATTTTTTTTATTATGTATACAATGTTCTGCCTATATGCATGCCCTCACACCAGAAGAGGGCACCAGTCTCATTACAGATGGTTGTGAGCCACCATGTAGTTGCTGGGAATTGAACTCAGGTCCTCTGGAAGAGCAGCCAGTGCTCTTAACCTCTGAGCCATCTCTCCAGGCACCTAAAATTGTGAACTTACATGCCTAGAAAATACAAATAACTTAAAGTATAAAAATACTAGTCTTACCTCCTGTCTTTCTGTTCTAATTATCTTTTTTCTCATTGATCCCTCTTTGCCACCTAATACTTTCACCCAAAAAAAGTTGTGTAGGAAATGTGCATGCTATGTAACTCGTATTAAAATACTCATAATAGAAATGTCTTTTTAAAAAATCAACAGAACGCCGGGAAAACCGGCTTGGTTGGCGCACGCCTTTAATCCCAGCACTCGGGAGGCAGAGGCAGGCGAATCTCTGTGAGTTCGAGGCCAGCCTGGGCTACCAAGTGAGTCCCAGGAAAGGCCCAAAGCTACACAGAGAAACCTTGTCTCGAAAAACCAAAAAAAAAAAAAAAAAAAAAAAAAAAAAAGAAAGTACCCTACACTTGCCTACAGCTGACCTTATGGAGGCATTTTCTCAGTTGAGGCTCCCTCAACTGTAGCTTGTGTCAAGTTGACATCAAACTAGCCAGCACAATACTGGTAGGTTTTTCTGCTCTCCCCACCCCATAAGAGGTTTCTCTGCCAACACAGTAAGCCAGATCAAGCCGAACTGAAAAAGTAAAACAATAGGTTTATTTGAGCAACAGCATTATTGGAACTCCCAGGTGGGTTTTCCAGTTCCAGAGATTGAGGCTGGAGAAGCTGCACATCTGAACTAAAGCAGGGAGATTATATAGGTTGTAGGCAAGGGGTGATGTCCACCACAAGCTGGGTTTGTGCTCAAATATGGTCAAAAGCTGACTGCTTTAGGCAGGGACTTTGGCAGCAAGAATGCAGAACTGGACTTTTTGGAGTCTCATTGGTTTAGAGATTCTGGGGGGAAGGGTTGGAGAGAGAGACAGGAATGGGGATTTCCGGATCACGCAGGGGTGAACTGGAGGTATGAACCAAACAAATATCTTTATTTAAAGTTTGTTGGTGAATTGTGATTCAAATTTCCCCTTTTCTTCCAATCCAAAATCTGTCTTTTACAACCAAAGAGAAAATACAAAATTCTTCATGAGCCTTATATTTGACCAGTTCTTAGTAATTTGATCCACACTTGATGGCCTTTAAGTGTAATGGCTTATTTGTGGTTGACAAGTGTGTAGAGAAGCAGTTAGTATATTCTTAACACCAATTTTCATTTTAAATATGTAAGACTAAAAGCTTCTCTTCATGCATTCTGCGATGTATATAGGTTTAATTTTGTTAACATTTTTATTTTCGTCTTTATAGTGTCAGAGAATGAGAGTACAAAAGGAAGTGCTGACTGCCTTCCTACCCTCAGTTACCAAAGTTCTTCAACTATAGTTCGCCTCAGTGGTGCAAGTAACAACAGTGCTGATAAAATGTCTGGACAATGTGGGGGTAAGTTGAATTACTACACATTGGCCGTATGCAGAGTGAAGTATATCTGTGCCTACCAAATATGTGTTTTAAAATGTTTTAAAGTTCCATTTTATTGTGTTTTGCATCTGTTCTACAGCCATGTGTATAGGTCAGGAAACAACCTATGGAGACTCTTTACCTTCTGAGTCCCTGGGATTGAACTCAGGTGGTCGGATTTGGTGGCAGATATCCTTCCTCATTAAGCCACTTCACTGGTCCAAGTGAAGATATACTTTTTAAATATCTTAGTGCACTAGAATTATCTATTAGAATATGTTTGTGTGCCCTCTCCTAGTAAAACTTAGGAGCTTGGGTTTTGTGCTTTATAATGTATTTGCTCATGCTTTTATTATAACAAGGCATAAGGGTGCACCTGCGGCCTAAATGCTGCCTTTTGAGTTTATACTATTGGGACTTAGAAGGGAAGGTGTGTGAAAAAAAAAATGGGGGTGTAGTGAATCTGAGGGAACCATACACCTAGCCAATTTTTAAATGAACCACATGCTTTTGTAAACTAATGTAGTTTGTGATTATTCAAAGACAAAACAGGTAGTCCTTCAGATAGTTTAAGAAACTAATACCCATGGCCCTGGTAGCACACATCTTTAATTCCCACACTTGGGAAGCAGAGGCAGCTGAATCTCTCTGAGTTCTGATCCACCTGGTGTACTTAGGCTTCAGGAAGCCCAGGCTACTTGGTGAGACAGTGTCTCAAAAAAAATAAAGTTTTGGCCAGTGGCGGTGGTGCATGCCTTTAATCCCAGAACTCGGGAGACAGAGCCAGGTAGATCTCTGTGAGTTCGAGGCCAGCCTGGTCTAAGAGAGAGATCCAGGACAGGCACCAAAACTACACAGAGAAACCCTGTCTCTAAATAAATAAATAAAGTTTTTCTTTTTAAAATATTTTCATATTACAATACAGCAATTACTGTATTAAAGCAAAGGTAAAATCTATATGTATAGTCAAAAATTTGAAGATTTAAAAATAATTTTTACTTGTGGATAAAATGACTCTAGTTACCATTGGTTTGATTTGATGTTTGGGGGCTTGTTTTGCATCTTAATAAGAAGATGGCGTAGACTTTCATATTCATCCAGCATAGCTGCAACTGTACAGCTGTTACTAGGTGTAAATCTGAACTGGTAAGTTTTATATTTTTAAGCAGTGCATTCTAATGGCTAGAAGCATAACCTTTCTCATTCGACAAATCTGAATTTGAATCAAGTCCTGTTACTTAAGAACAGGATAATTTTGTCTAAATAGTTTATCTCTCTTCATGTGTGTTTTATCTGCTCTGAACGTTGGAATGTTTATAGCAACAATAGCAGTGAATTTTAGAGTGGAACCTGGAAGCCAGTGAGCACCTGTTTTTATCATCCCCATTACTGGTATTTTAAATATTTAAGATGACATATATACACAGTACATTTTCATGACTGAAAGCACATTTCTCGTTTTTCAGAAAGTACACCTGAGCTGCTCTTCATGCCATCTCTTGAGGATACCAGTGAAACCCAAAACATGCGAAGCAGATGCTTCCGGAAAAGACATAAAAGTGACGATGAATCTCATTTGCAGCAGCAAATGGCCTGGGGAAATAGGAACCGTAATCTTAGTGGCGGGGTTCTGATGGGATTTATGCTGAATAGAATTAACCAGGAAACAAACCCTGGGGATATGGTTGAAAAATTAGGAGCTGATGCAAAAATTCTTTCAAATGTTATCTCTAAAAGCACAAGGCCAAATAGTCTTGACATTGGAAAGCCACCTGTAAGATCAAAAAGAGACAGCCTAGAAAAGGAATCCAGTGACGACGACGATGACGACACACCTTTCGATGGTTCTAACTGCTTGGATAAAGTGGATTCTCCTGGTATTTTTGACTTAGAAGATTTAGATGCTGAAACAGATGGATCAAAAGGAGGCGGTGTCGCTGCACAGAATCCCAAGAGGCTTCAACGTATGAACAGCAGCTTCTCAGTAAAACCTTCTGAAAAAACAGATGTTGTAACAGGATTTGATCCCCTCTCTCTCTTGGTTGCTGAGACTGAACAGCAGCAGAAGGTGGAAGAAGAAGAGGATGAAGATGATAGCAAAAGCATTCCAACACCATCTGCTAGACGTAATTTAGCTGAAGAAATTGAGATGTATATGAATAACATGAGCAGTCCTTTGGCAAGCCGTACACCAAGCATGGATTTACAACGAGCATGTGATGATAAGTTAGCTAGTAAGAAAAGTCCAACATTGGTCAAGGCCTGCAGGAGATCAAGCTTGCCTCCAAATTCTCCTAGGCCAATGAGACTTACCAAATCTAAAAGTTATACCAAAAGTGAGGAGAGACCAAGGGATAGACTGTGGTCTTCACCAG